>NW_022170250.1:817253-940415 GCF_008802855.1 Photinus pyralis
TGTTTACAATGTAAAAATTGAATAATAGTAATTTGTAAATGAGGTGTGAAAAGGCATCATCATGTTTCGTCCTATTTTAATCCAGCACTTAGCATAACAAAGAACAAGAGTGAATTTTCACTTGATATTTCAAAGATAAAATCAAATTGAAGTAATCAATTTGCCACTTAAACATGTCATTTACTAAAGAACAATACGTACGTGTAAACACTCTAGACCACTTCACCTATAAACGTAAATGGAAGCTAAGCTCTAATTTGTAGGTACTATACGGTTGAGTAACGAGATAAATTTGTTCAATTGGTTTCTTGTCATTGTTTTAAGATCGTGAGTAAATTTCGAAATTTGCGAATATTAAAATGTGTGAAATCGAGCGTCGAGCGCAAATGTAAAAACAATAAAAGGTTTACGAGACATTCATTTTGCCATGAACGTGAGAGTCGTAATTTACAAGATAACAACAATTTCATATCTAGGTGCGACTGAAACAAGACGTAAACGGCCGATCTGTACACTGCAAATAATAGAATATTTATCGCCGTCTTTCATGGTATCATATGTAGATTCAATTACAAAATGCTTCGTGTTTATTACACTAATAGAAATATCGTTTTCGTAACATCCGTTATGCTAAAAATTTCGGGATTCATAGATTATTAGTTGATAACCTATATCTTGAAGCGAAATGCAATTAAATTTTTTTCACGTCTAAATTTTTGGCCTTCAACTTTGTAAATTTCGGTCAAATATCATTCGTCATTAATTAATGTGTTCAAGTAGTTAAGTAATCGTACCTGGAAAACCAACAATTAGACGTAGGCAAAGCCATCTTCTTCGGTAGGTATTTGAAACAGCATCATGTACCGTAATTTCCCTGCCCTTTTTTTTGTTAATTATTGCACGATTTGCTTCTTCATCATTAATTAATTCACATCAGTTATATGACTACTTGCTGTAATAGGTTGAATTTAAAAAGGGTCAAGGCAGAACTTTTGTCATAAAGGAAAAAAATATACCAAAGGATGACTTCATCCCCATATATAATCGTAATATAAGCACAACTTGCATGTAAAAACAAAAACGTAAAGTTATAATTAATTATATTTATTCATTTAGGGGTGCTGACGTGTTTCGCCATTTTCTTAGTGTCAATATGAAAAAGTTTGGCACATAGGTGAATTGAGCATAGCCAGTTTATTGTGATGCCCATTTTTTTAGGGGGCGGTTAGCCAGGTTCCGTGAGAAACTTTCTTGGTAACGGGGACCGGGGTTGGATTTGTTGGAGAAAATATTCTGGAGAAAAACATTACGTGAGAGAATTTCTCGTGCATCGAATATTGTTGATTCAATAGTCTTAAAATCGCGGTTTCGCGACACATTTGTGTAGAAAAAGCGCAGTACGAAACTATATTTACATATTTTTCATGAAGAATACGTTTTCCACATTTTTCTATTTTCCTGTACTAGCCTTAAGACTGCTTCATTAGATACCCTATCCATCCAGCTAATCCTCATGATCCTTCTACAGCACCACATTTGAATGTTTCTATCCTAATTTTGTCTTCCCTGCCTATCGTCCAGGTTTCGCATCCGTATAGGGCTACACTTCATATGTAGGTTTTTAGCAGCTTTTCCTAATTCCTATATTTATCCCGGATCTTGGCAGCTCCCGCTTTTGATCAAATGCTTTTTTTGCCTGCGCTATCCATGATTTTATATCTTCCTTACTACGATTATCTTGTGTAACCTTACTACCTAAATTAATTTAAAGTGTCGTTTCTATTCGGATCTTTACTTTATCTTTTTCCTATCCTCTCTTTTCGCGCATTTCATTAACTTTGTTTTTTCCTTGTTGATTTTCATACTGTAGTTTCTAGTTGGAATCCCCTGAATACCGTTTGGTCCTGTTTCTAGATCCCTTTCCCTTTCTGCTAGTATTACTATGTCATCCGCGTATGTCAGCATATGTATTGATTCGCCCTCGACTGGCTTACTGGCTGGCAGCAAATGAGGGTTCGTAGAAGAACGCTTGTAGAAAAACGAGGAGTCTACGTGTATCCATTCGGACCGTTTAATTAATAACTTTAGAGGCGCGGCTACATCATGTGGAGTCGGCGACATCTCGGCGCCATCGCCGAGCGTGGGTTTACTAACTTCTACAGTGTTGGTCCGATTGTTTTCATCCTGCGTGGCGGATTTTTGTGTTTTTTTCGTATGGACAAAATTAGCACCTTTTTGTAATGCGCGCGTCTTCTAGGGGTAGTAGACTTCGGGTGCCCAAAAAAGTTTCGTAAAGCTCGATTCGCGCTTTCTCTTTCTCATGTCTCGAGTTATAAAAAGTGACCCAAAAACTGAATATGTACTATTTTAGGGAGGGTTTTTAGCGAAAATCACCAAAACGCGAATTGCGGGTGAGTGGGACGTCGGAAGTGGGGAATAGGTAGCCCCCGATAAGATCTTACTGATGATGGAGTCAAAATGTCAAACGCGAATTACGGGTGAACGCGAAACTGGAAATGATTTTTAAATTTGTTCTAGATAATATAGTACTGTAGAATTATTGATTGATTGTGTGCGGAAATTGGTCATTAAGACTGCAACTGCAAAAAATAAACGGTGGTACATTGTATTCTTCTAGTAAATAAGACAGAAATTCAACAGATTTAGTGACAGTCTAGTTAGGACCTAGTTCACATATGTATTTTGTAGTGTCAGTTTTTATTTGAGAGAACAAATGATTTTTTTTTCATTAAAGTACTTATTTAATAAATAATAGCTTTTGAATATACAAAGATAATAGTTATTTATTATACTAGACGATAAAGAACCGTTTTAACCATCGAGTGAAAGATGTTTCAAAAGATGGTTAATTTCCCTTTATCGTCGTGTATAACAGCAAACTTTAATTTATAGCAAAAGGCATAGAAATCACTATAAAATTCTGTAGGTATTTCATTTAGACGCCCAAAATAGCAAGCTTAGCTTCTTCCATGGTTTCCATGGAAACAACATTGTATTCTGTTCTGAACTTAATTTTATTTTGTGTTCCGCGTCCCATTTTTTCAAGAATGACAGACGTAATTGGAATGCACAATGTTTGTTTCACTTTATGTACCCTTACTGTTAAAGAGATATTTAGCCTACTCATTCAAACCTAATAAAATTTCAATTTAACGTCTGCCATTATGCAGCTTTCTTAATAAATTTCTATTGCACCTCATCATAGTGTAAACATCTCTATTACCTCACCAAACGCCGAATGCAGCAAAATTGCAGAACCGTTCCCTAACGTGGAGTGGGTACTCTCTTCGTGCGCGTACGTGCACCATATTGCCACGGGGAAATTTCGAAAACTAAACACCTTTGCTCTACAATTGCATTATAATTGTATACGAATAAAGTAAATCAACAAAAGCTTCTTCGGACTAGATGCACATTTTTTGAAGTAAATCCTTCAGTTTTAAAGCAACAAACGCCACTTTTAATGGATTTTAAGAACCCCTTTTGCTTCTAGCATAGGTAGACCTTTTCCCCGTTTTCCTTTTTGAATAAAATGTGAAGTATGCTTTGATTTTTGCAAGTAAAAGGAAATCCTTTTTCTTATAAATACGGCCTTAGGGTTATTCGGGTATGTTCGGAGCTTTTAGGGGCATGGAAGTACCGATATCGTCCCCAAATCTTTAAACACAGGCACATAGTACAACGAATCTTTAAGTGATTAATGAAGTCCCAAACGTTGACGTTTATCTAACAAAAATCACATTTTGGGAACTAAAGTAACAATTTGCCTTAGCAATTGTTGCAGTGAACATTGCAGAACAGGTTGGCTATTTCTATTTCTCATTCCACAAAAATTAGAATGAACCAACGTAATAGAGGTTATAAAAATCAGATCAATCACTCCGTTCACTTTACTTTAAATGGTGTAATAATGTTCATTAAATATGTTGTCAAACGCTCGTCAAGTACTTGCTTTAACCATAACTGTCTAACTTTGAACGGTTCATATAAATTTCTAGGCTAAATCTTCTGTAATTAATGTAATGCACGTTTTACTAGGAGTTGCAACTTTTATAAGAAACACACTTGATCGCTTTGTGGTGTTTCGTACAAGAAACCCTTAATTGTAATTGTTGTTTGCAAATACTCCCATTTAGGTTCTAATTGGTCAATCACTGTCAAGGTAACCGTTTCGCAACAACTCGCTTCTTGTAATTTCATCTAAAAACAGTTAATTATATACCTATTGACATTTTAATTTCACGATCACTGAAAACTCCGAATAAATGAAATCAAATTCAAGGTTTTCACGAGACCTTCGCCCTTTTTTTGTACCAACCCGACTCTTTTTAATCATTTCTTGAATGAACTAAATAATAAAACGAGTAATAAAGTCTCAAGGATATTACGTGATATGACACAGATTTATCATTGTAGGTGGCCAAATTTGTTTTACACCTTTGGGGCACCGAACCCATATTCACATAAAATCATTAGTCACTGTTTATTTTCGCTACTTGCCAGACATTTAGGTACCATTCATGGTTTTTGTACAAATTCGTACCAATAAATTCATGGCGAAGAAATTAGAGCCCGAGGGGCGTTTCAAAATTATAGCAGCATTAAGTGTTTAATGTACACAATTAAGTAACAAATCATGCATTTATTTTATTGGGCGTATTTATCATAATTCTATTCTATTTTCACAGTTAACCACTTAACGCATGGTTTTGAATGAGATATTCGTCTGACATTTAAGTTACGTAATGCATCACTAAAAGTTGTACTTGTATCTTGAAATTAATAATTTGCTATGACTTAATTAATAATACATACAATCAATATGCCAATCAGTACTTTCAAGAACAAGAGGTTCACCGACCGATTTCTGGCTATAAATTATACAGTTAGAATGGAGAGAGATGCACTTTTTGATGTTTTTAGATAATAAAGGAAGGTGTAAACTGAAAACTAGTCAAATATGGCGAATTTTGTTAGTTTTTATTACACTATTTTACGATCCACTTATCATTTCGCAATTTTCTTCAATTTGAATCATAAAACGTGGCATAAAACCTTAAATAGCTGACCAATGTACCTATTTATTTATGCGCTGAGTGTGTGTATGCATTTCGTCAAGGAAGATCAATCTAGAGTTGCTTAATTTCAATGGGAAATTAATTCTTGTTTAAATATTTGGTGGCTAAAATCTACAAAAAGGAATGTCTAATATGCGCCATTCATAATTTAAAAACAATCTACGCAGAAGAAGAAGGCATACGATGGAACAGGATACGCGTTCGTAATACAATTCCATGACTTTTGGGCTCTGATGTGATCCAAAAATTTTCCTCGGTTCCTTGTCAAACTGTGCAGTGCACCCTTAAAAGTAATGAATAGATTTATTGCTTGTTGACAACATAGTTGAAGAAATTGCTCGAGCAGCTTTATTTTAAAATTACTACCACTACTACCAAGCAAATATTTTTCCAAAAATCCTCAACAGAATATTTTAAGTACGTATGGTAGGTAATTAGAATTTTTGGCTAATGCGGATATTGGTTTTATCTTGGTAGGTGGTTTATTATGGTAGGTACTCTAATTACATGTCTCAACGTAAGGCACTATTTTCTAGCAACTACCGCTCTTCTCTATCCCCTTATCAAAAAAGAGGGGCACTGGTTTTATTCTTCATGGTACTCTAATATGAAAGTTTCAACTAAAGGAATTAATTTCTACCAACCATAGTCCTCATTCTCCTATACCCCTTATATCGTGATTGAATATAATTCCTTTATATCTCACGAGCAAATTGTCGAAGGAGGGTACTCACAAAGGGGGATTGGGACGTGTAGAAGAAATATTGGCGATGCCAAAATTTTAAGAGCGAATTTCTTATGTGTTGTGGCTGCTCTATTGAATACGCTTAGCGGATTTTTGATTGCATATCTTTAGTGTAAGGTATGTAAAGGTTATATGAATCATGATTATGCTTAGTACGCATTTTTTAGGGTTTTGTCTTCTCTCAGTGTTCCCTCATAGTCTTTCCACAAATGATTAAAAATTGTAATACCTAAGTAAGAAGTGTTTTCATATCTTATGCTTCATTAGTCCATTACGTGATATTTTGAAAAGCGTCGAGTAAAGTATGTGTATAATTGTATAAATCCAACCCATCAGTTACGCGAAGGTATGAAAGATTTTGTGGATAGGCGAAATTGAGTGCATACGAATATACGATGCCAAAGTTTTGTCGAAACTTCAATACTTGTTTTACGGATTTCAATTTTTTATGGGAAAATAATTGAATCGATGGACTAAAACTACAAAGAAATGAGTATGAGATAGCAAAAATAACAAATCTTGACATTTAAGGGAGACAGTGAACTGTATCTTGTACTCCATGGGGGAAATCTCTTGCATTTAGGAACACCACAATAGAAAATTTGTTGTTGCTATTTTTAACATCGCGTCATTAAAAATGAAAGAATGAACACTACAGGCCTGGCCAATTACTTAGGCATTATTATTAGCGAGAAAGTGACTGTAATATTTCAAAGGATGCTTACATCGGTATGAAACAGTAATAAATTAGGTAGGTACTTAGTTACACCACTCGAGCAGTATGTAATAAAATAAGACCAACGTAAATGCATTTATGAATTTAAAATCCGTGAATGATTAGCATTGGGTTGCGAAATTATACGAACATGAAAAGAACCGATCCTTAAATTAGCACATGAAAAATATTAACACAGTACAAGTTAACAGGCATAGATTGAAATAGAGAGAGTGAGTGAAGCAAGAATTTTATTAATCTAAAATAATAAGTACGTTACATTTTAAATGACACTGTCAATCAACCAGCAAACTTACCTTGACTTGCCATTGAAGCTATACCTCGAAATCACCTGTTTAATTCATTTCGTGCAATGCATTTATCGAAGTTTGTGAACGAAGAACTTTTTGCTTCATTAAACCCTGTGTAGGTGTGACATTGCGAAAAGCTTTTGATTTCATTAATGATTGTTAGTGATCTTTATCCTAACATGAATAGAAAATTATTAATTGCTTATGCCATATCGATATAACGAGAATGGATTACTGGATGTCGATTATGGCGAGTTAATCATTATGCAGTCAACACATCGGTTGATGATTAACTCATCAAGCTATGGAAGGACAAGATAATGGTAAACCTTAATCTGGCTCAGAAGAGATTGTAAGTGGCATTTTAAATGGTAGGGTAGTTGAAGTATTTTGGAATTGGAAATCCAAACCTTTTTTTGTGAAAGTCACTTCTTATATATGAATCTTTCCGGGTAAAATCCCTCAAGTTAAGAAAAACTGTTTAAAATAGATCCTCTCGGGGATTTCAAATTAGGAGGTTACTAGAAAGTAGCATAGTTGACAGTTTTTTGTGTGGAAAACCATCACCTGACGAATTTTCCGTTATTGTGATAATGGAAAAAATGCAGTGTTGGTTGGGAAATTCATCTTGTTCATGTTCAAGTTTCGCTTTTGTAAAATTTCAAATAATCCTTGTCGAACGCCCATTGATCATTTAGTAGCTAATTTTTTAACAGTTTTTGGAAACTCATCTATTACTACGTCCTACATATGTATCTACTGTGACTGTGCGTTATAAACTATTAAAAAGTAATAAAATTCTAATTTAATGGTATTCAATCTCCCAATTTAGAATAATGCGGCACCTAACATTTCAAAACACAATTACACATAAAAATGAAGCAATCTATACAGGATAATTAGAATTAGCAAGAGTAAAGTGTTTATTCAATTCGATCTTACAAATCAAATATTGAATTATCAGTAAAATGAATCGGTAATAGAGACTGGAAACGTTGTTTAACGTGGCAAATAATTATAATATTTAAATATCAAGCTAATTTGCACATGAAATCGACGGGCATCATTGTCACGAACATAATTTTAATTATGCACACAGAATAGTAAACAAAACCTATGATTATATTCAATAAGGGCGTGCATCTTTTTAAACAAATACATTGCTAATTGAATTTATGAAAGTGATCTCAGAAACCTTGACCAGTTAAAATATAAATTGGGTATTATTTGAAACCTACCCAACATTTCTGAAAAGATTCCACTGCAAAATAATGCGAAAGATTATAAGTATTGTTTAAACTTAAACTTATTCTATTGTTCCCAAACTTTTTCTTTAAAGAAAATTTTTAATCGTTAGTGTGTGTCAATGGGGCTCTAACAATAAATAAAATTCTCTCACCAATTAGATTGACTTTTTTACTTACTAAAATTAATGATTTTTTTCATTACCTATTACAAAAAGCAACAGAAAATGCAGCAATTTATTTACAAGTAAAATTATTCTCAAATATTTCCGAAAGATTTAATTTATTTAATGATTGTAAATCTTTGAAATCATACATTCCTCATCCTAAACAGCATTTAGAAGTGACGTTTATTTCTCATCTGCATGTGATACTTTCAGCGGTCAGCGAAACTGACCGGGAACGACACATCACCTGAACAGGGAAGAGGGTGATCATACGATTATAGGAAGATTCGCCCCGTAAATTCCGCCTCGGAACATTCGCCCTCAAGGAAACTATCCCCCAGGTAAATTCCCCCTACGAATATCCGCCTCGGAAAATTCGTCCCCTGACAATTGTAATGGTGTACCGTTTACATAAAAAAATAATTTCTTTTTAAGTACCTTTTTCAGTAGGGTAGAATTTGAACTTTTCAATATTCAGGATATAAAATAAGCTAGCGTTGTTTTTACTCACATGCGATTAAGTTATTAACCAGCTTGCGATTATTTTCACGAAACCAGGATTAAATTTGGGAGAAATTAGACCAGGAAGATATCGACATTCGACATTCCAGGGTTCAGAACCTTACAGAGAGCAGACCTGTGGAAATTAGAGACCAGGCCGCTTGAGGTCAGCGATTTTCTGCAATTGCAACGATTAAAAGCCACCATTGGCCCGTATGAATAAAAGTAAGCAAATACTTATACTTGCAAAATTCAAAGTAAATACTCGTAAGTGCTCCTTCGCACTGGGCGACTTAAATTTACTTAAATTTGATTGCGAAAAATAGTGATTGCCAGACTTTCATAGACAGGCAATAAGATTTGATCGGCTTATCCAGAACACACGAGCCGAACTGGACGAGGAAAGTTCCAACGAATGTTGGATTTTAAAAGGACGGGGATTCTCCAGGTCTGGGACGATATCATGGTAAACAACGAATTATCTGATATTTTAGCGGCCCATTACTAAACTGACAAAGGACGTAGTTCACCAAATCATGATAGCGGCCTGCGAAAAAGAATGACGAGTGAGAAACAGCTGTTTCAGTCAGAAGCCAGAAGTAACGTGAGTGGGTTCAGGGCAAGCAAAGGTCACCAGGAAAGAAGGGTGACCATGCAAAACCCCGTGTCCATCACTAAAGGTACATGCTGACGAAATTCTGGGAAATTGAAGGATTTATAGAACCCTAACGCTACAAATAATAACAAATATACTTAAATTTTTATTAGTTTTTTGGAATTATTGTTAAAAAGAGTTTGGTCAAAGAGATTTCTTCTTCTAGTTTTACCTGAGTCAGCTGGCAGTAAAAATACAAAAAGATAAGTTCTAAAAGTTCTCTAACACAACAAGACGTAGAAAGTACAAGAAGGATTTATATCACGAACCTGAGAAAACTTTCAAACCTTTGCGAGATAAGATACTAAGACCAAGCGACTATCGAACCACCCTTTCATTTGTAACCATCCGTTACCTACACAATTTCGCTCATATAGAATTCGCTCTGGCCGAAATCTCCTTCGCGAGAAACTCGCTCCAAAGAAAATTTATGTTCAGGAAAGTTCGACCGTAACGGACCGATCTTAGAATAGAAACTCGTCTAAAGGTCTTTCTTCCTTTAAATGGACGGTGATATCAGTCATTTTACTTTCGATTGTAGAAAGATCCGCCTCTGAAAACTCTCTCCGGTAACCGGTAAGGCCCCCCTCCCCCCAGAATATTACTTTCCAAGAAAACACGCCCCCAGGTAAATTCGCCTCCAGAAGATCTTCAGGAAATATAACATTTTTTGTAATTCTTAAAAAATACATTAATAAACGTCGAATTTCACCCCTATTTTTGATGAGGTAGCGTCGATGGTAATAACGTTACTGTTCGGGAACGTAAGACGATATGCTGAAGTCCATGGGAGCGAAGATACTGCCGGAAAATTTTCTGGGAGCCAAGTTTTCCACGCCTAAATCTCCTGCAGGCGAATTTTCAGGGGTTGAAGATTCCAAAGGGAGAATCTTCAGGAGGACGAGTTTATAAAAATCGACAATTTAAATACAATATGTATCAAGGTTTTAAAAATATAATTACTTCCGTTACATATCGCATGGTGGTTATTTAAATAGCACAGGATACCGATATAAAACGAATCTGATCTAGTTTCGTGTAAATGAAAATAATGTTTTACAAGGGTTTTAATACGCCAAGGTAATGTTCGAAGCAGGGGCGAGTAAATCTACGCCTAGTTGGACAAAATTAGTTTGAGTTCGTTAGTTTGGAGTAATTAAGAATGGTCAACGTTTAATATAATATACGTATTATTTTGTTATTCAAATAAAACTTCATAATAGTACATTATATACAAAGGTAGAGAAGTACATCCCGAGGCGCTTGCCTACGTTTTCTTTTCACAGCGACGACAGGATCATTTGCGACCAAATTGCATCGAATCGTTAAAAAATATGTTGTCCTTTAAAGCAGTACATTGGGGTGGACATTTTGAGTGTGATTGAGAAGACGACGAAACAGAGGCAGCGGAAAGAGTTGGGATTGTTCCAGTAAAAGCGGGGGTGTGCACCCTTAACTATAATAGGAGTAAAAGTAGGCCACCATGAAGACGTGTAAAGTAGGTAATTACTACCAATTAATTCCACAATAAGTTAAATTAATCTCAGAACTGTTCTACTTTAGCAAAATAGCCTTAAGGAACACATATACAACCGGTTTCTGTGCTATGCATTACTATGTAATTTCGTCAAATTCGATACTCATTCTAACCATAATGAGATGCCATTTTTTCCCATCAATTTATTGTAATTGCACGTTTGTGTCAATGGTACTAGAATTAACATCGACAATTTAATTTAGAAATTAGTAGCTATTAACAGTGATTACACTAAGATAGCGATTAGGTGCTTTGAACGACTCTTCGATAAAATCGTGCGTAACGTCGACCTCAATACGGTAGTGCCCAACGCGAACGCTGATAATCATTTAAAATAATTTGAGTTTAAAAAATCGTCGGTATCCAAATGTACCGGCATCTTACACAGTTGATGGAAAAACAAATAATCAATCAAAATCAATAGATTTCGATAAAAATGCTTCCGAATGGATTGCCTCGACGTTTAGTACAGAACGAGGCGAAATCGAGTAACGCAAACACATGAGTACGAGTACCGCGAATAATTATGTGCTAATTAGGTACTTAAGTAGCAGAACGGTACCTACATGAAAATCAAAACATCTTTGACTCAAGGACTATCACTTTCATTGCCTATGATGCTCCTAATTTTGTACTAAGCCAACGGCTTATGAAATAAACAGAAACGCAATGAATTAATTTAAAAGATACACAAATTACTAATAGAAACTGCTGATACCTCTTCCTCCATTTAATTAAAAGTTATAAATTTGTAATTAATTAGATGACAGAACTGAATTAATATATCATTAATCTGAATACTCACATAAATCGCGACGTAACAGGAGATTACATTTTGGAAAGGAGAAGGACTGTTATTGGCAAATACGTACGCGTTACATATTTCGTCAGAAACAATAATAATTAAAAGTTCAGAAATCTGCGAACGATTTCAGTTTTTAATCCCAAAAAAGCCGACAAGTAATTATGTCATAATTAATAACCGATGAGTCTGTCATTATAACATTTTCATTCAACGCATTATTAAGGGTAATTTTAATCAATAATTATACTATCCTTAAAAATAACTTATTAAATGTATAAAACTGCTTATTAATATTCTAGAAACGTGCAACATTTATATTTCCAGTCGCAATTGTGTACTCAAATGCATCACGACTAATTATTTTCCCATAATAAGTATGCACGGATACATTTTTACGATTCCTACACGAACTGATTGGTTTTTAGCGCCATAGACAAATTTTCATGTCTGGCAAATATGATTTGCAATTTGAATTAGAAAAAAATGCATTCATTAATAGTGTCTGGGTATACGTTTAAAAGGTGCGTTCTAAAAATAAAGCGTTTAGATGTAGTTTACTTATGAAATGAGCATAATAATCGTAAATTTTATGGTTGGTTCTAAGCTGCATTAAAGTGGTATAGTTTATTGTTTTTATTTAATGTTCTATATTAATCTTGCATTTAAACGATATAATTTTATACAATTAGTCATAAATTAATTACGTCATATTTCCCTCCTAAACAACTAAAAGTTTCGCGAAATAAATATCTTTACTTTTAAAATTTTTTACAAAAGCCGAAATCTCTATTCAATTGGATGACAGCCATTGGTCTTCAAAACTTGAGACGAACTATGAAAATCTTAATCTCGTCCAAAATTTATAAGCTTGTTTCAGAAGTCAAGTAAAGTTGTTTTCTTAACGGAACAAACGAACAAAGAAGTGGCCCAAGCGAACTGATCAACTGGCAGCTGATAAAATCAATTCTCCTTGGATAAATTGTGCCTGATTCTGGCTAAACGTTCCCAAAATCTGTACGTAAAGAGATTGTTTTTGTTACTGCATTTACCGTTGAAGAATTTCAATTGATTTGTGGTGTATGTACACCGTTTCCCAAAATGAAATTCATATTTTCTTTTCCTCTTAGTGGTTAAATGTCTGGGACAATATTGGTGAAAATTTCGGGGTTGTAATTTCCATGTTACTTTTAATACCAGGAATGAAACAAACCAAACCACTTCTATATACAGTGTGTCCAAGATAAGAATGAGCAAATGATGTTTTAAAAATTCGGAAATTCCGATCAGTTCCGAAGCTATTCGAAAAAAATGGAAATTAATCATATTCGTTCTGATTTTTTTCTGACCCTGTTTGCCAACATATCAAAATCCAAATAACACTTCCGCATAGGAACTTTTAAAGCTCTACATACAAAAATATGAAGTTGATGATGGTTTCTCAGAGACGAAACGTCGCAGTGAAAATCTGTGGGCACCCTCTTGCAGAGCTTAAAAAGTATGATTTGTTTTTTGAAATCTTTTCAAATACGGTTAATTTCGGATTTTTTTTAATATATTCGAAACTGACCGAATTTTACTAAGCCCTAAAATACGATTGTGTATCTCTTATGGTTTCCGATTTCCCCATGCTGTTAATTCTTATCTTGGACATACAGTATACTACGTGAATGCTAGTCAAAGCTGTATTTGTAAATCTTTGGGGGGAGCTTTTTGCTACTAAAACTCTTCACAAACGTAGTCTGTCAGTACAAAAAACATCTATTTCACTTAGTAGTGTAAATAAAGAAAGGGCGCTTTTGGAAGCGGGTGCCAATCCCTATTATTCAATCTATCTACAACAAAATCTATGTCATATTTGTTCTGCGTTCGTTTTAGAAACCGATGCCACGCTATATAGATAAATATATATTTATTTTGCCAATTGGCACAGATTCGTCTTATAAGTTCTTCTTTTTCCTTATCTTATTACTCCACCATTCTCTCATTTCCTCAGTCATATTCCCGTTTATATTTTCAATTTGCCTATTGGTCTCCTTGGCTGTCCTTCATATTTCATCCTTAACTTCAATGTTTCCAATACTTTTTCCGTTCTGTTTCCTCTCCCCTCAGTTGACTGTAACTCCACCCTCTATTTCCTCCATTTTGCTTTGTTCCAGTGACTTTCTTGCTTCTCCTAAAACACCTCAAACCACTCTTCTTTCCTCTTCTTACTATCCTCATTCAACCTCGTCTGCGCTAGGTGCTTTTCCCGCTTCTGCAGCTCGGAAGCATTTGCCCCTTTCATGGCCGTTTGCACCGACAAATTTAAGCGGAGCTTAGCTTAAGCATAGCTTAAAATCCATGGCAACCATTGTCTCAATAATCGTTACCATGGATTTTAAGCTACGCTTAAGCTAAGCTCTGCTTAAATTTGTCGGTGCAAACGGCCATCAGCCTTTCCAGTAAGAAGTCTCCCAAAATTACTATAGGAAATATCGGCCTACGATTGCCGCCATTGCCATAAATGTGTGGATTTATGTAAAAAGTCAACTGAAAGAATCTATAAAAAGTAGAGCTTTTTCCAAGATAGTGAACGGTTCGGTTTCAGAACAGGGGAAGGGGTGTAGAGGTATACTATTTTATCTTTATTAAGGGTTTGATTTTAACCTCAGATTAATCTCATTTGTAACTGTAATTGTTAGAATAAGAGTACGCATAAACTTCGTTGTGTTAACGCTAGAAATGGAAAAAAAGGAGACTAAGTTTAGCGCATTTTCCATGAATTGATCAGTACTTTCCGAAAGGTCATATAACGGACTATTTATGTGTACAGAGGAAAATAAGTTAAGGCATATAAATATTCTTATAAATAAGAAAGTTGACATTGCGCAGTCTATGCATGCGCGCACCTGATGTTTAAAATATGCAATATGCTTGCCTTGGTTAAAATTTCAAATTTTAAAAAATTTCCATAAATAAGAAAGTTGAAAGTTCAAAAAGAACGAACTAAGTATCTTGAAAATTGTAGAAGTCGGCATAACAATCTGTACTAAAATCGGGTGTCAATGTCTTACAGCAACATTTAAATACATGGGACAGCATCTTTGGAGAACTTTGGAGAAATTGTGCTAGTCAGCGAAAACGGTTTCAACAGGATGGAGCGCTTCCCCATTAAGTAGGATTTGTTTGAGAATTGTGAAGATTGGGGAAGAGGAGTGAGTTATAAAATTTCCCCACAGAGTTCAATATTGATGCCCCAAAAGTTGGTAACGACCTTGACATTTCCTGGTGAAAAGTGTAAGTGTAATGTAACGTGAACAACAAACATGACAAGAGGAAGAGAGGTGAGACTACAGCAAGTTTATAAATAATGGTAAAATTAGGCCACTAACTTTATTACCTGTTAGGGAGCCATGTCCAAAAATGAGAAAATATCCCTCTATTCATTGGAAAGTATGGTTCCAAAATTAAGAAAAAAAAGAGCTTTTGACCAGAGGTGGTGCTACTGCGGAATGCACAAAACACCCTTAATTGACATTTGTGGTAGATGAAATTTAATATAGTGTTATTTACCCTTATTTGATCATTGACCGAATTATTTTGGTTCTTTGTTTACAATTTTCAAGCGTGGCGTATGGGTGTTTTGAATCGTTGTTTATGAAAACCTTGTCATTCGAATTTATACTTTCACAGTGCCATGTGCCACAATGCACAGTTGTAACACATTCTTCCACCTAAACCATAAATTGTTTACATCTCGTGTTAATAACTGCATTTCTATCTAAATTTTACGGTTAGTCAACCTGTATGTTTCTATGTTAGAAGTTTATGGAGAAAGTAAAAGTACAAGTCACAATGTAATCTGATCCATTATTCGGGCGTATTTTAATGTTTTTTTTATCTAAAAGTTACTAGCAATTAAAATTTTACACTAACTTGTCGCAATTATTTAAGAAGTAATTGGGGAAAATAAGAACATGATTGCCAAAACCATACCAGAACAAAAAGATAACACTATTTACATAATTAAAGCTTGCATAATTTATAAAAATTTTCAACGGTTATTTACCTAGTAATCGCATTAGCATAACTAAATATTATGCTCCAACATCTGTAGGTGAGATTTTTGCGAACATTACTCATAGTAATTAAACAAATTTACATTCGGTACACGTTTGATAATCTTCTTATTTATCGCTTAGATGCTAATTGCACCGTTATTATCCCACTAAACTGATATTACATTTATAATAACATACCTGCGCCAAGGTTGCCACGGTCAATCCAAATGTCAGTGAAATCTGAGTGTGTGTTGGATTATCCGTAGAAATGACTGATCCGCATCCAATGTAGACCAGTATGAGTGTTCCTAGGAATTCGGCCAACAGCATCCGCCATATGTGACGGTTGTCTGTTATATCGGAAACTCCTAAGATACTTCCAGCGCCTGAAACAGTGATGCAATTAAAGAGCTATACCAGGAAAACAATCTTCATTCATCATTTTATTTTAGGTCATTACATTTTTTTCCTCTGTCAATATACGTCGTCTGTGAAGTTGAACTCATATTCAATGAATTTTTATGATCTATGAAGTTATTACCACCTTACTAGAACTTATTTAACCTTTCAAATTTGACACGAGCTCTATACAACATGCATAGGTTGCCATGGTAGCAACAGTAAAGCAGATACATTGCACCTTAAGGGGATGTTCCTGTTCTTGTTCCTGGTATGATTAGAGATTACATCATACGCTCCCTATTTGTCCACGTGTGACATTTTTCCATTCCCAAAAATTAAAGCGGTGCCGAATGAATCATGATGGTAAAACTTTGCGAGACCGTTAAAGAAAAATCGGCGCATTGAAGCTACCCTTACGACCTGCCCCTTGCTTCCAACATGAAAATTTAATGGGTATGGTTTGATTTGTAACATTTCCATACATCAAATAGAATTTTTTTTCGATGGTTTCCGTTTTTGCATATTTTCTTGCAGCCTCTTAACATTTTCTTTTTAAAATGTACGAAATAATGCAATGTGTCACAAACGACAATAATTACTGAAATTATTTCCGAAAAGTTTTTATATATTTTGCTTACGCTTCTGTATCACATCCCATGATACATCTAGACTTGCACTCGGAAACAGAATGTTCATCTGATACATTTGGAGCACCTAGGTTTTATCTTTGCAATATTGCGTAACTTAATTGTAAATGTGTCGGTTTAAAACCAGGGGGGGGGGGGTACGGACGGAACGTTCATTGAGGGAGGGGCTTCGAGGGTTTAAAAAAGTTTTTATCTAAATGCTCCAAATAAACTAGATACGGCCACGTATCAGTTTTCCTATATTTATTGGTAAAATCATACCTGTTTTTATCTATTCGTATAATATCCGTAAATTCTGTATTGTTGTTATTGTTTGGAATACTTTTAACCCTTACTTATTGCATCATCCTGCATTTTCCTTAAAACCTAACGTTTTTCCTTTAAACTAACTATTTATGCATAATAAATGTATCAAACAATCGAAAACTAAGCGATAGTGCTAAAAATCCTAAGGCTCTACGGTATTCCTCTATTTACATGTTCAGTAAATTTATAAAAGCCTCCTAAACGATCGGACACACGCCCGTAGTGTGGGACTAGTACGAATATAATACCGAAAACCCAAAAGTTATACGATATTTCGTAGCCGAGATCTCGATCCATTTATAAAAAAGCTTAAAAGGCGCGTTTTTGCGAATGAAAAATGCGCTAAAAAATTGCGTGGAAAGACAAGGTTGCAATGATGTACGGGCTGCTTGTGCAAGAAACGGCGTATAGCATTGACAAGTTTTCAGGACATCTCAATGCAACCAGTTATTATTTTTAAGCATTGCGTCATTTGTTCCATCCCTGTGGGAGAAAAGGTGACATCTAATAGGTGCTTTTGGTCAAAGAGTACAACAAAAAGTCCTTTATACAACGAGATTAAATGGAGATTAGAACACCTTCCCAAAAATCCAATTAGGAAAATATTAATTAGAAGAAAATTCAAAAGGCTGTAACTTTTGAACTAGTAGCCCAATCTTGGAACTGTTTGAAATTATGGATTCTACAGGCCACATTCTATAAGAAAATGTTTTTCCCGGTCGATCTGAGACAATTTTTTTTTCGGGGCAAAAAAAGCCAGTGTATAACCTTCCTTTTTTACCAAAAATCGACTACACCAAAATTTCTCGGGAAAACACTTTTTCTTATTAATTTTGGGCGTAGAATCCAAAACAATTCGTACTTTTTCGATCAGACTTCTCAATCAAAAGTTATAGACTAGAAACAAATTTCGAAAGAAAATTCAAAGGGTTGTAACTTTTGAACTAGTAGCTCTGATTCCATCTGCGCTTACGCACATCTGATTTTTTATTTATATGTGATACGCTTACCTTTATCAGAAGCATCTATGCTTAAAATTGCAACAAATTCTATTAATAAATAAGAAAGTTGATATTGCGCGCCCACTTCCAAAAGCGCCCTTTTTTGTTTAGAATGTTTGAAGTATATGATTTGTTGTACTTACGGCTACAATCGTGAAGAGTTTAAGCTGCAAACCTCCTCAAAGATTTACAAATTTCCTAGTACTCATGTAGTATACAGTGTGCCCAAGATAAGAATGAACAGTATGGGGACGTCGGAAACCATAAGAGATACACGGTCGGTTACAATTTGCGTATTTTAGGGATTAGTAAAATGTTTTGAAAATTCAGAAATTCCGTTCAGTTCCGAAGATATCGCCCTGGATCAGTACAATCCAAAAGGCCATAGCTATATGGTTAAAATTTCAAAAAAATATCTCCGCAAATAAAAATGTTGGCATTGCGCAGTTGATTTTTACAATATGCGATATGTTTGCCGTTACTAGAAGCATCTCTATTATTATTAATATTCGCCCCCAAGTAAATTCGCCCCCGGAATATTCGCCCCCCAAGTAAAGTCGCCTCCGGAATATTCGCCCCCAACAAATTCTCCTCCAAAAAATTCGCCCTTAGAAGATTCGCCCCCGTAGGATTCGCCCCTAACATTATTAACCCTCGGAAGTAATAGGTTGGTTTGGTAACATATTAAACAAATAACAATTAAACAAAATTCATTTTATGAACTGCTGGCCCTGTTACCTCTGAGGATTAATAAATCTTATGGGGCGAATCCTATGGGTGCGGAAATGCCGAGGGCGAATCTTACGGAGGCGAAGAGTCGGGCGGTGAATTTACTTGGGGTCGAGTTTCCTTGGAGGCGAATTTTCAGGGGCGAATTACCGGGGCGAATTTTCGGGGGCGAATCATCCTACAATCTCCGTAAGAATATTTAATGGTCTATGATATAGGGATGACTGCAGGAAAAATTAGTTTGTTAGATTTGTTAGGAAGTATTATGTACCCAAAGGTAATCTGCATCAATTTAAATTGCAAAGCGATATACATCAACGTTTCACAAGATACCGAGCTAAAATAAGGATAAATTATTACCGATTAGCCAAGACCGAAAATACGTTTCGCAAAACCTTTTCAATCATCTTCCAACACACATAAAATAGTTCACTATATTACAACTAAAAAATAAATTAAAAGAATTATTATTCAAAAAAGCATATTAAGAATTGAACTGTGATAATATATCTTGTCTAATATAATATGATACTTGTCAATTTTATGTTTAAATTTGATATACATTTTATTTATAATTCTATATTCCGTTGCTTAACAGTGTTTTGTATGTATGTTTGTTCCATCATGGGTCGTTCGCTGTATACTACACACTTTTATTAAATATATGTTTTGTGTTGTAAATGCCTATAGGTGTTTACTGATAATTTTTAAATTATTTAGGGATATTTATAGGTAAATTATTGACAAGTTAACGCCACATTTGGCATTGCCACCAATGAAATGAAAGAGTAATTTGTAAAGTGGCCACGTTTAAGCTTCCCACCTTCTTATATTTATATATAAGTCAATGAGGGCAATATTTACATACCGAAATTTACTTAAAAACTACTCTGTTATTTTCTGAGATACAGCCCTTGCCATTCTTATTTGGTTACCCGATACACCCTGTTGCAAAAAAGTTCAAAATTATAAGATAAAAAAGCCACACTGCGCCAAAATGGAAACTACCCTACAAATATTCAATTTCCTTTTAAGAAACTCTAATAATATCTATGGAAATCGCGTATTTTGAATCATTTCTTATGAGAACTGTTGTGTGTTCAATGGTCACCCCTTTCCTCAACTTGACCAATTTGGTATCTCTTATCCCAAGGGCAAGCACGCATAAAAGGCATCCTCCATCAAGTATCTCAGGTGTATGTAAAATAAACAAACGATTTATGAATTATTTATGTTGGAGCTAATTATTACTTATTATATTAGAATAGCACAAAACTTTCATTTTTAAATTGAACTCTTTTACAGGCCAAAATTCGTGCGAGAATTTTAGTTTAGACTAACTGAATAAATACCATTCAAAGAGATTCGCACTTACATACAAAGTGAAATTAATTCGACTACTACTTTTTCTTGTTCAATTGTGACATTTAAAGTCCAAAGCAGAAGATGTTACAGATAAATAATCAATTACAATTAAACAAATCAAAATGAAAGTGCTAAATGAAAGTAAGCCAACGTTTTTTTCAAAATCTAGATTGGCGATATTAAATGGCCCGGAAAACTTTAAAAATACATAAGAGTAATTGACAGGAAATGGAGTGTTTGTAAAATTGGGAACCTTCTTCATTGAATTAATTTCATACCCCCAAAGAAATCGTCTAACATAGCACCACAGTAAATTTTTCTTTCTCGCACTGCACTGAAAACTGCGTGCAATAAGTATCAATCATTGTGTCATGATCTGATAATTTAATTAATGGTGGGGGGACAATCCATTTCCAATTGATGGTTTTAGATGCGTCCGGCTCTCCCTGTACCATAATTATTCGTTTTTCACTTTTACTAGTTGTATTTTTGCACGCAATGTAGAATTGTCATTTACAAATATGTCCAGAAAAACGTAATATACCTTGACACGATGAGGTGGCATTCGTAATTAAAATTAGATTAAAACTGCAAAATACTAGTTTGATGTTGCCCTTGCACAATTTTAGTGAGAAGAATTATAATCAGTAATGGATTAAAAAATCTTGAACGAACTGGTAATTAGCATAATGAAATGTAGATTGAAAGATGTTATTTATCACGCAAAGACATTATGAAGACGTGACCAGATTGAGAAGGTCAAAATAAAACATCTTCATGTTAATGTTTTATATTATAATTTTAGTGTCTGGGAATCAATTATTTATTTGCAATAATTGTTAAACGCATCAGCCGCTTGTAAATAATATACGCGGTTTCATTTCATTGCCCTTTCTTTCGCCTTTTTAATAAATGCCGGTTAGATTTTGTATCGTAAAAGTAGTAAGTAGTATACACGTTCATAACCTAAATTTATATTGCATGTAACGGTTGTTGCAAACACTACTTACAGATTATCTTGTTCTACAATCGTTATCGTTATCAGAAGAATCGGTGCCGGTTTACAGTAGGCAAATTTTAAGATGAATTTTGCAAAACAACTGAGCTTAGAAACCGTGGGAAAAAGATGTTTGAATAACAAAATTATACTTCAACACAAAAAACTAAATTTACATCTCCAAAAGTACCTACATCCTAAAAAACCGAGTCCTCCTAAGTTTAAACTAGTTAAAATCACTTTCTTATGCGTGAATGAATGTAAGTATACAGGTGAATATTGTTTACCTAACGAACTTGTGATGTAATTTCTGACTGGCATTGAATTTACATAAGGTCAAGCTCACGCAAAGTGCATAAAGCAGAGGAAGAGTTGGGCGCATTTTTACCAATAAATTTATTTTTATTATTTTTCCATTGTTTCTGAACTGGCTCAATCAAAACTTGTCAAAATGTGAAAGTGTAATAAATACCTGATCCCGATAAATCCTTAGACATTTTCACAAAGTTAACAAAATACACGAGGTGCACAAATAAAATTTCCAAAATTGATCGAAGTGTTCAAGTTGGAAAATGTCGGTCACCAATGTTGGTAAATGAATGAATGGTTAGAAACTCGCGAAACAGTTATATAGAAGGTGCAGGTGGAAGTTCGAGTGCACAGAGAACTGTGAAAGAAAATTGTATTAACCAAGTCTCTATGGGGGCTACCCATAACCCAGTACCCACATCATGTTTAGGTGGGTACTATCGATAACGCAGATTCAGAGATAATAGTCGCCTACTTATTTTAGACATGCAAGGTTAATAATCGAGATGTAACGATGATCATTCTTTCAAACGCTATATAATTAATTTGCACGTAAAAATGCAAAAAATCGTGTTAATGCATTTAACGTGACGCGGTACCCGTTATAGTAAAATAAATTCGAAATAGAAAGGAAAAGAAAGGGTGCTCCATAATTTCATGGAACCGTAGTTTTTGCGAAATAAATGGTCATTAATTGCGTAAATTCGGGGAAATCAAAAGATCGTGAAAATCCCTTTTTCCCCACGTGGATTACGTTAACACAGGCGTATGTTACACAAGAAATATCCTTTTTCTTGAAATTAATCACTCGAAGAAGTTAATAAATTAATAATTCACAAGAAAGAACGACCCCTGCGTGTTTTAGTGACTTTTGTAATGGTAACGTATAACGTAGGCGCGAAGTTTTCCTACCCTACTAATAGTTTCAGATTATAATGTTTGACTTTATTCTTATTCGTAAATAATTGACCGTTGAAACAAGCAAGATTTACATATTTACTTTGGTAACAATGCCATTTACCCGTATCCGTCAGATTTCTTATCTTTCTGGATCATTGCCTTAATCATTCTTGTTGTTCCATTTTTGGTCTTGTCAGCATTTACTACTTTAAAGGGTGGCGCAAACCAAAGTTTAAATGGTTACATTGACAAAAAATTAATTTGGTTAGAGTTGATTTTTCAATGAAAGATATTAGAATACACTGTGTCCAAGAGAAGGATCATGGGGATCTCGAAAACTATAGAAGATACTCATTGTTTGACACGGCGAGGTATTGATTCTACAATCAAACAAATTGTCTTATTTCAAATTTGAACTTTATCATTGCAATTGCTGTATCTGATTACCGGAGTACAAAAAATAGCATATATACCACAGGACTAAAGTAAATCCCTCGGGATTCAAACACACACCCTTCCTCCCGTATATAATATACTATTACGTTCCACCTTTTACAACAGATGCAATTAAGGACTACATTTTTCAATGTAGATGATAAATAGAAAAAAAAGGGGTTTCCTTTAAAAAATTAAGTTTTGGCATTTTGATAACTGATAAATTTTACATGAATTCATCAGCAATCTGTATAAATTTTTGTTTACATATTGAGTAAGGCTACATTTAAGCAAATTCTGAAAGTAATGCGTCTGTCTCGTTTGCTTTATAATAGTTATTTATTATATAAGACGATAAAGGGATATTTTAACCAATGAGTGAAATATGTTAATCCACGATTAGTGAATTAATTTTTACGAGATGGTTAGTTTCCCTTTATCGTCGTGTATGAGACAAAACTTTATTTTGTAGCAGAAGCCATATAAGCCGTTGTAAAGTTTCTGACAAAAAATCTATTAAAGTGTCAATGTATCATATGCTATAAAATAAAATTTGCTTTGGGGTATCTTTTCAAAAACATTTCACTTGTCATTTACATTAAAATTCACAATTTGGTTCTTTGTAACCCCTTTCGTCAACCTTTTTTTGGACAATTCAATTGGATTTCAATTCGATAAGACAAAAGTTTAAAAGAGTACGAGAGTTGATAAGGTATGCTTGATGTTTATTTACGGTATTATGTTATAATTTCAAGCTTAAGTTAACCCAATTTTGTGCTACTAACCCAATTTTGTGCTACAAGGCAGAAATTCTCAAGAGTGACCCCTAGAACCAAATGAGTAGATAAAATTGATATCTTTGGACCCCGCTGAACACAACTGAACAGTTTCTGCTGCGAATCTTTGCTCTCAAATCCAACATGAGTGACAATTTGGGGTCCGTTAACTTGGCCCCCCCACTGAGAGATTTGATAGTCGTATTATTTTAAAATGAATGCGCTCGTTATGCGCTCATATGCGCCACCGATAATAACTCTTGCGCCATTATCGTTTTTTAGAAATCCGAAAAAACATTTGGGGGGGGGGGCAAGTGAACGTAGCCCCCTCAGTACGTATTTTGTCGCTTGTAACTAGGTCACCTGATACATTTGGTTATGCGCTCAATTGCGCCACTTGAATTAAAGCTAGCGCCATTACGGTTAAGCCATAAAAAATTTTTAAAAAGTGGAGGGTCTAACTTAGCGTTTTCAAAAGTTACGTTTTTTAACATGTTTTTTCTACTACATCGTACCTTTCATCATGCGCTAAAATGAGCCGTAAACATAAATCTTTGCGCATTATAGTTTTTGAGAACCCTTTTTAGTACCTATAGAACTATAACGCTATTTTTTATGAAGGTAGCGGTAGAAAGCATAGGGACAGTTTAACCTTCACTGTGATTGGTTAAAACGAGTCACTATTACCCTGAAAAATAAAACTACTGACGAATTCTGTCTGTTAGAAGTTTCAATTACGAACTAAACTGTCGAACTGTCATTAGCTGTCAATTTCAAAGATCCAAGCGTGATATCGTTTGATTTATAATTATATTTTCCAAATTTTGTACCTTCTTATAATGAATGCAGACAATGCAGTATTATTTGGGTATGCGGTGAAGTTATGTTCTAATTGTGCAATTTTAACTCGGTTTGCAATAATCGCCAATAACTCATAGGTATTAACATACTTAGTTTGGAGTTAATGCATTATGCCGCAATGTAGTTCATGTATTAACGATCCTCGAGATCGTTTATAATTTTGTACTGCTGTATGTCTGCCCGTCTGCCTGTGCACGATAATTTCGTTTAGAAACGACCGGTCGCTTTGAATGTTGGTACACATGTTCTTAAGGATATAAGAAAGGTCGCTATTGTTTTTTAGTTACGTAGACTAACGGGCCAGACAGTTACAGCCCAAAAACTGCTCGAACCTTCAGAGAATGGTATCTTTTATAATAAATTCGTGTTGCAAAGAACATATAAATGCCCGGTTTTCTGTGTCAGTAAATATTCATTAAACCTCAAACAATTTTGAAGATGAAAAAATAATATTGCGCGTGCGCAATCTAATTTTTGTATTTGTTAAGTTATTTAAATGAAATTGTATGTACGCACCTCGAGTAAAAGTAAAAGTAATGCTAATGGGAATGCGGAGAAGTCAAAGATACTATTAAGACGATGGATGTTAGTGTTATTTGATTTGATCGTCTGTTAATAGTAGTAATAGTAATAGTAAGAAAATGGTCATTCAATTAAAAAAAAAAGTTTTTAGTCTTTGAAGTTTCATAACTTTGGATCTCCATAGGTGCGGTTGTCCGCAACTTAACTTTTTTTTAAGTACACTAAATGAAAGCCCTATTCATTCTCTATGCACTGATAAAAATGGGTTGCTATGACTACAACCGTTTTCAAGTAATCAATTATCAAAGTACCATCTGCATCCGCCATTTCTTTTCTTAAAGTCAAAATAACTTAAAAACCATAAATGGTAGATATCGACATGTGGATATCAAAAGAACTGAAATTTCACGTAGAATCCAAAAATGTAATAAAAAATAGGGGTTGCCATTTAAAATAACGAAGTTACTAGCCACTTCCGGTATTTCCGGAAGTGCGTCCATTTTGAAAATATTTTACATCGATTCGGCCTTCGGAGTAACTCCTAAGTACAAATTTTTAAAAACCTACCTATTTTACTTTCTCAGAATCGTTTAACTAAAGCTCCCAAAAAAACACCCTGTATAGTGTTTCTGAAACACTATAATGGCGCAAAGATTTTTGTTTACGGCGCATTTTAGCGCATGATGAAAGGTACGATGTAGTAGAAAAAACATGTTAAAAAACGTAACTTTTGAAAACGTTAAGTTAGCCCCCCCCCTTTTTAAAATTTTTTTATGGCTTAACCGTAATGGCGCTAGCTTTAATTCAAGTGGCGCAATTGAGCGCATAACCAAATGTATCAGGTGACCTAGTTACAAGGGACAAAATACGTACTGGGGGGGGGGGCTACGTTCACTTGGCCCCCCCAAATGTTTTTTCGGATTTCTAAAAAACGATAATGGCGCAAGAGTTATTATCGGTGGCGCATATGAGCGCATAACGAGCGCATTCATTTTAACATAATACGACTATCAAATCTCTCAGTGGGGGGGCCAAGTTAACGGACCCATGTTAGCAAAATAAATATTAAATTCACTGGCCGAAATGTTGTGTTTAGTTTGTTTTCTGGAAAGTCTATGTGAGTTAATAATACCCCACATTCTACCTACAGGGTTTGAAGACGTCCTTATAGCTCCACTATTCGCCTGAACTTTTGCATTAATGATAGCTTTCTTATATTTCGCCGTAATACGACGTTTTAAGTCAAGTAGACCCTCAATTTTGTACAAATTGTGTAGCTCACTTATAAGTTTAACGGTGTTGCGTAGGTGTGCTGGGTCCTTATTAAACCATATAATATTTTGATCTTTTTTACGACACTTTTGAAGTTTTTCTGGAAACGCAATTTTAAATGCGTAACAAAAGTTATCAAAAAATATATTAAACTTTTCATTTGTACCTATCTTGTTATTTGATAAATAGTCATGGCAAACTCTGTTTATTTACCTCTCAATAATACGAAAATTTCTGCAGCGCGTTTATTTATTTTAGTACGTTTAGCAAGCCTTATATCGTTATTATAGAGAGAAAAATGTGTCCTTTTTAAAAATGCCAAAGCCAACTATGACTACCATTTAAAAAAATTAAAGTTTGTATTATAACAAAAAAGTTGTAAAATATAGAAGGAAATTCGTATGTTCATCAGGTTAATCATTAAAATGTCTAAAACTTTTATTCGTGTCATTTTGTTGATCCTTTCGATCTAAATCCTTTAACTCCGGCTCACTTGCTACTGAGACATCCACTTCAAGAAATTCCCCAGGTGGATATAACGAACTTCCGAATCGACAAAAGTTGAGAAGTAACAATCATCAAATCCAATTGGGCTCGTTAGTTATTATCAAAGATAAACAATTATCGCCAATGATTTGGTTTCTTGGCCGTGTGGAAGAACTTCATCCTGGTTCTGATGGTGTCGCAATAGTGGTATCCCGAGAGATAGGTACTTCGTCGAGCAGTCTCCAACATCTGTCCCCTTCTATAGAAGAACAGTGAAGTGTATTTCGGTTTTTACTTTTGAAAGTTGTCCCTTTCAAGGCGCGAACTATGTTTGAACATTACACTATAAACTAATTTCTGATCAAGTAGTTATAATTCAATAATAAGTAAAAAACGTTTTCACTCTATTCATTACGAATAATTTTACAAGAAAAGTTTAATAATGTACAGTTCATTCCTAGGTCCATTCCAGATTCCTTCATTACAGGCATTTTATCCTTTGTTTTGTCGGAAGATTTGTTGCGTATATTTATACTATACACATGTGAACTTGCAAGACATTATGAGGGGATTAAATTGCCTAATGGTGCGAGGTAACAAATATCTCAACCCGAGAAATAAGACACCCGGGTAGTTTTTTCACTGAAGCACTGTTTGATGCGATCGAAACATAATTTTCTTATACAGATGCGTCGATGGCAGTAGTTGTTTTTCCATTTTCTGCAAAAAATTAACGAAGAAATTAACCGATACATGCGGAGGACCGACAGATACTTCCTTTTATTTAAACTTTTAAGTTAACCCCTGTGTTGAGTATTTACCTAACCACTTGGACCAAGAAGAACCAACTATGTTCTAATGCCTTCCACGCCTTCAAGACCTGTCGAGATTTAACACGAGTATTTTTCTGTTTATTAAAAATATGTATGTATGTAGTTTCGAGTTACGTACTTTATTTCACGGATCGAGCACCAGGGTAGACAAACCAAACAATTTACAACCGAATTCGTAAAGACTTCTATTTGTAATGAAAAAATCCCATTTTCTTAGGTATATCTATAAATACCTTTTGAAATAAATCACGCGTACCCTTTGTCTAAGAAACTTTATTCAATAAAGTTTATTCCAGCCACTTCGACTTGCTAATAGTAAGACAATTAGCTTTCCCTCCTACTTAATCCATATTGATAACAGAAAACAATCTGCAAATTAATCAAGTTTCTGTTCGCGGCAGCGCTTAATTTCAACTTAATATACAGGTACACATTCAAAATTGGAAGATATATCCACTTAACGTTATATTCTGGAAAGATAATGGGAATTGATTTTATTCAGTGAATCATGTTGAAACTCGCTGGACAGATATAATCAAATGAAACATTTCGAGTATATAATTTAAATCTGAGGGGAGTTCTAGTTCTACTGAGATCTGCATGTACGTATAAAGGATTATTAACTGTGAGAAACAGTTTTTAAAAGTAGCAGTAGTAGTACGTCGGGTACATGGCTAGAATAGGGAAAATACTGCACTTTTTGATTGGAATATGCCACTTTCTGTGGTAATAGTTAATACCAAAAGGCAACTTTTGAGATAGGGAGCCACTCGAAAATCCGTGCAGGAAACCAAAATGGTGGCCGTCAAAATGGCGCCATTAGCCGCAATATATTTTTCTGTATCTCTGCTCCTAATAGTCCGATCTTAATTTTCTTTTTTTTTATTGAAAGCTCTTGTGACGAGGAAACTTTTTTGCTATATAACATTTATCTCTAAAACTTAAGGATTTAGCACAATTTAAAAAAAAGTGTTTTTTTACGAATTTGAATCACAAGTAAGCTTTTAATTGTGCAATATCCCGGTCTTTTCGACAAAAAAGGCCATCGTTTAGAAATTCAATCGATACAACCCCAAAACTCCTTGTATCTACCCTGCAAGTTCGGAAAATTTCAATCCGCCATGTTTTTTTTTGAAAAAATGCGCAATATTTGTTTCATCAGGCACGAAATCAAGCATTATGAAAATTGAAAGGAAAAGCCTCGTCAATTTTTTTCTCTGAAAAACAGAAAATACACTCTGCTTTTAAAGAAACACTCAGTATAGCTGGCAGTATAGCAACTTTAACTCTTACTCTCGCTCTTATTTTACTTAACTAGTTGGTTTAAGCTACAACGAATGTGAAAATTGGAGTGCTTATTTATCAGATCATGGGTTTTTTCGATGGTTTTCTCTCGGGTTTTCTTTAAGAATATTAACGGAATATTATGATTTCCAAGTTTTAGATACCTATTCATATAAGTTGAATCATTTTTATTATACAGGGAATCCACCTTCTGTAAGCGGACGATAGAGCCTCAATGGTTGAGATTAATGGTAACGGTTTGTTGGTACGAGAAGCCTGAGGGGAAGCCTAAAACGTATTTTTAGGTATATAGGGTGTTCTCGAGGGCAGCCTATACATTTTGATATTTTTTATAGGTATCCCCGGGTATCCCTTAACAAAAGAATTATTTTTGTAGGTCTTATCGGTTTTTTTTTCGTAATGCTAACCGCGAGGCTAACCGTTTTCCGGATATGCTTTTTATACAGGGTAAAAATTTTATCTTCAAATCATTTTTTAAAGAAGCTTTTTATGACATCCATAATTATAAAAAGTTTGCTACCAATCCACGTACATTCAATTTGGGGTCAGTAGCATACTTCTACACAGTCAAAGGGGACATACTGTTTTTAAATAGCAACCACTATTTTCTTGACGTAGTGAATTATTTGTCGATACAAATTGATACAATAAAATTTATACAGATTTTAGGAAGGCATTTGATAAAGTACATCACGATTTGTTGTTAAGAAAGCTTTATCAGTATGGCCTATCAATCAATTTGTTACACTTTTTTGCTTCTTATTTACGCAGTCGCAAACTTGCAGTGAAATTTAATGGTAACACATCAGGCAAATTTGAAGCTAATTCTGGAGTACCGCAAGGCTCTATTTTGGGACCTTTGCTGTTTCTGATTTTTATAAATGATCTGCCTTCTCAGTTTAGTAACTGTCAATCTTTACTTTTCGCGGATGACCAAAAAATATTTATGCCTATAACCAGTATTTCTGATTGTTTAAATCTTCAAAATGATCTTAATAAATTGTATCAGTGGCGCCGTTTGAATAAATTACCTCTAAACATAAAAAAGTGCAATGTATTATCGTTTTAGCGCAAGAAGAGTACACTCTTTTTTAATTATGAAATTAACGGGTTAAGTTTGGAACGTGTAACTTCCATAAAGGATCTTGGAGTAACTTACGATGATAAAATGAACTTTAATAAACACATAAATATTACAGTGGCTGGTGCATACAAAACTTTGGGTTTTATTGTGAGGCAAACCAAGAATTTCAAAAACATAAGTACAGTTAAACGACTTTATTTTACATTAGTTAGACCAAAGCTTGAATATGCTAGCACAGTTTGGCATCCAAACACGTGTAATTCAATAAAAGCAATTGAAAAAGTCCAAAATAAGTTTTTACGATTTCTCTATTATAAAAAATTTGGCACTTATCCTAACTATAACAGTGTTAGATCGGTTGATCTAAGGAAAGTTTTTGAAATCCAAAGCTTAGTGAATAGGAGAAATATACTGTAATATTTAACATTTTTTCCAAACAATTAATAAAACATTATGATTTCAATTAAGGATAAAAGAAAAAAATTAGTAGGGCTTCTTACACCCCAACAGTATCATATTTTTTTAATTTTTTGTATGCGAAAGTTTGTATCATTTTTTAGTTGAATGTCTTTATTAGATTATATACTTATTATTCAGCAACCCTTCATTAATAGATAATAGATACCTGCTACGTAATTAGGGCTGTGCCCTGTGTAGTTTGTAACAATAAATAAATAAATAAAACTCGTTTTTCAAATAATTGAATTTTAATATTTCTTTAGCTAATCGACTTCGAATCGTATAGACCGATTCATCATCAGACCTTAAGAGTCAGAATATTGTGCTGAATAATACAAATCCTTACATATTAACATTTGACGTGGACAAGTTACACATAAAAATCGGGTTGAGCTTACTTGTGATTCAAATTCGTAAAAAAAAACACTTTTTTAAAATTGTGCTAAATCCTTAAGTTTTAGAGATAAATGTTATATAGCAAAAAAGTTTCCTCGTCACAAGAGCTTTCAATAAAAAAAAAGAAAATTAAAATCGGACTATTAGGAGCAGAGATACAAAAAAATATATTGCGGCTAATGGCGCCATTTTGACGGCCACCATTTTGGTTTCCTGCACGGATTTTCGAGTGGCTCCCTATCTCAAAAGTTGCCTTTTGGTATTAACTATTACCACAGAAAGTGGCATATTCCAATCAAAAAGTGCAGTTTTTTTTGGCGTACCCAACGTACTATGGTTAAAAAAACTGTGATGTAAACAATGCCAGCTTATTGTACGAGTATGTAAGTGTTAGAATCTTTAAAGAAGTGTAGGTGTACCTATAATCAATTTCTTTTTACATCAGTGTATGCAGATACTCCTTCGCAGTGGTTTATATTAAAGGGAACAACCATTTCTTCAAAGTCATAAAACCGAAAACATTTTATTCTTAACAAGCTACGTAGAGAGGATCTTTTGCTCATGGAAATCGAAAGCATGTATGTGGATTATGTATTTCAGAAGCAGCGAAATATTTTGAGTTTCGAGTAAACTGGCTGTTCAATTCTGAATATTCTTACGCTCTTCAGTTATACTAATGATAGCAAACGCATGTTTCCTTTGCGCTGACAAATCTTAACAAGTGATAAATTCGGGCGATCAACCTTCGAGGACACGGCAGATTCACATTCAGCAGTGTTTTTTTATATGGACATTTTCGTAACGCCCCAGTGTAATAGCTGTTCGTTTCAAGACACGGAGGATTAGTACGAACATATTTGCAGAGTAGTGTACTTGTGCAATTTTTTATTGTAATTAGCAGACTCCGAGTCCACAGGGTGCGTTATAAGTTTGTACAAAATCAACAACCGCCAGTCGCTGTTGTTATATGTGCTGGCAGTAGGGGAGACACATCATTGGGTGTGGCACGAGGCATTAGAGGAGAGTTCGTGGTGAATGGGAAAATATAAATTAATTAATAAGAACACGGAACGAGTAAATACGAGGACGTTATGCTTACCGTACTTTTTGTATAAAGCAAATAAACATTTTTTCAATAAATGTTTGTCAAGTTTTTACTTAGGACAATGTAAAGGCGTTGAGTTATTTAAAATGGTCCATAGGGAAATTTACATTACGCCAATTGTTCTCAAAGTTATCTCACTTAACAGTTCTCGATCTCAATCCCGCAAAGTGGATAAAGAAGCAGCAGCATGTATTCCAGCGCTGAAAAGGTATTCATGTATTGTACAAGAGCAGAGTGGTATACGATCTATTCAGCGCCAAGTATCCAAGACGGACCGGTCCCAAAAAAAGCACAATTCTACGAATCGTAGCGACATTCAGGAATTGCAGCTGATTTAGAAACAATTTTTACAATACTGTGGCAGATGATTCGCGAGGAAGGCATGACATTCTAACACTTAGGTAGATATCCTACGTTGTCTTTATGCTTCCCCTTTTCTTCCTATTTTGAATTCCGGTATTCCATATGTGTTTCGTCTATCAGGGCATCCATTTCTTTTTTATTTTCTTACAGGAATTCCATCAAGTTGTGTAACTTCCCTTTACAATAATCTGTTCTTGATTCGTTCAGCTCTCTCTCTACCGTAGGTCCATATTGGTCTGTAACGTGATTGCTGTAAGTAGATTTCATTAACTGTTACAGTACTTACCGAAACAGTTTCTTGCTATCGCCTTTGCCTTATTCTAGGAATTCCTCGAGGAATTCATAGCCATGTACTCGAAATGTAACCTACCTACTACACCTACTTCCAATAGGTAAGCAGGTAAAATTATCTTCAATCAATTATCAAAACGTTTGCCATAAATAAAAGGTGTTTTATTTATGAACGTTTGCAGGTTATGTTTATTATTTACCCCTTTACACTTCTCGTTTCACTTTGACCATTCAACGCAAATTCAAATTCTAGCGCGCTTGAGGTTGCGCAGTACCGATGGAGTCACGCAAATACAAAAATCCCTATATTCTCATTCCGGAATTATGATGTTTGATTCGAAATTCATTTACGCCATCTACTGATAATGGGAGATATTAGTATTAAAAAAATATTGTGTGCTACCATCTGCATCGCAGCGGCGGTACTTCTAAACATAGATATATAAATACATAGATACAGCCATACCCCAACATAGTTCAAAAGGACGTACCATCTATTACCATCACTTTCGGCACATTAATTACGTATAGCGCTATCCTTTATAGAGGTACCCTGAGCATGGAAGACAAGATTCGCATTATTTATTATAACTGTCAATCAAATTGTTAGCACAAATCGCACAGAAAATTATCATATTTGAGACTTTACAACATAAATAAACCGCCTTTTTATTTATTTAAATCGCATAGCAGCAAGAAATGTTACATTTAAAATGGAAGATGTTACTTAGAAAGCTGGCAAATGAAGAATTTGAAAAAATTACAGCTGACAACTGGAAGAAAGTGTGTGAACATGTGGAAAGTGATTAATTTAAAAGAGAAGTTATATTGGTTGATGTTTCTGAACTTTAAAATAAGTGTTAATAATGACAGTGATTATTCGGATTGTGAACTTTTACAAACGTAATGAATGTTCACTAAATGAGTATTATCACATTGGATATCATTGTTAAGATGTTGTATTTATTTTAAATAAATGTACACGTGTAGCTTACTTACTACAATTAGCACTATAATTTCAAAAAGAAACCCCACCGATTGGACATATGTCGAAAGGTAGGCAAGACGCGTAGCGACCAAAATTTGATATTGCACGCACACACAGTCTATAAATCTCGTTTTCCTAAGAATATTGCACGGATCCTTCTTTGTGATCATGATACAAACGCACTGCATCAACATCATATAGGCCAAAATGATAATTGGAAACGAATTCACTTCCTGTCGCAACGTAATCTCCGTTACCATTACGCCTAAAACCATGCAATTAAAATGTTGAACATAATCTTTACTTACTTACGGTTTTTTTGATATTCTGCAAGCCAGCAATGAATTCACTGCAGCACATCATGCCAAACAAGGTAAACATAGTCCCAAATTTGAATGGCGTAGCTCTATGTAATAAAACTATTTCAGGAATAACAATTATGGACGCGTCTATCATTATGGCAAGCACTAATCTTATTCGTATTCAATTGATAACGCAATAATTACATAATATTTAGTGAAAAAACCGCCCATCATGTTTAGGGCGAATATTTTTAGTTAGATTTGATTTCGCGCGATCGTGAAATGTGTCAACTGTCACATGACTTATGAGACGCGCTAAGTTTGTTTTAAGCGTCCGATTCGCGTACGACATAGTGGTTAATGCAATAAAAAGAGATAGAACATGTTTCTTCTTGGTTAGAAAGTAATGGAGAGATGTACACATTTCTTTGATATGTTTTTTAAAAACCGAGGTACGTTTGTTAAGGATGGCTGTATCTAGGTATTTATATATCTATGCTTCTAAATTATGTACAGCGCCATCTGCGGACCGCGGGCATGGAAAAGGATGAAACAAATTATTAACCTCGGCCTATCTGATAGTGTATATAATCAATGCCTATAGTTTCTGATAATGATTTTTTTAATTAAATTAAAGCACCGAAATAGAAAAAATACTATGAAAAACGCGTGTTACAATGCTTTATTGTAATACTCCTATCTTGCGGACACTCGTGGCTACGCGCATTGTAACACTTGTCTTTCAATATACTATTGAAATTTTGAAAAATTACCTACTGTAGTAAACTAAACTAATACACTAATAGTTATTTGGAAAAAAAAGACATTAGTGAGCAAGTTTTATTTTAGACACTGTTTCCTTCCATGATCAATTTGACGTGCCAAAGCGTTTTTTGAAAATTATTTTAATTCACAGAAATAGCTATGTATCGTTTCTAATGCACCACCGTATATTATTTTGCTACGGAGAAATAACACCAAAATCTCCCCATTAAAATTGTTATAATAATAAATGGGTAGATTTTGGTGTTATTTCTCCGAAGCTTCTTAAGCACCCGATTGAGAGTCATGGATCTTCACAATTTCAGTATATTATTTAAATAATAGCCATATAATTTATAGAAGATCAATTTTTTTCACGATATTTATCAACATTTTTTTGCTTTTTTCGTTACTTTACAGTTTTTATCTCTTTAATTTTACGGAAATTCTCAAGTTTTAGTCTCAGTTTTACGTTCAAATATGACTATTATTTACTTGATATTCTTTTAAGACAATACATACGTATTTCGTTATGTGTCCTTTAAATGGACGACATCGAAGGTTAGAGAACTAGGAAACTTAACTTACAGCTACTAACAAATAATAATAATAATTGTTAAAATTTTATTTAGACTTTTATATTCCTATTGCAATATTATTTGTACGTGCTAAAAGGTTTCCAAATGAAAAAAACCTTGATTGTGAATTGGTACAATAAAACTGGGTAAATAGGTTTAAGAAATGTCAGGTTTTGCTGATACCAGCGTTTAGCAGCATCCGTCTGCTTGTGAACATGAGTGCATGGACAATTTACATCACGGATGAGTGTCTTTTTACCATTCTTTTTTTTTTTTTTTAATAAATTTTCATTCATGGTACCTTTAGCAAGTGCTCTCATGTTTAATACGGAGATTACAATAAAATAAGTACTAAATTCCAGGTTTTGAGTGATATAGATGCTATGCTATTAAAGTGACCTAAAATCTCTACTGCTTTGATATGGTCCATTGCATTTAAAAAGGTACATAGGCTTGTACGTATGAATTCTTACCTCATAAATACCTACTATTAAAAAAAATATTCCTCTACAAATTGTATGGCTATTGTTTAACCAACATAAATATTTAAGTGCCACATTAAAATGCCAAAATCAAGGAAAATATCATCAAAAATGGATTTGTCCCTGAGGCTAAAAGTTGAAATTTGATTTATTACAAAAAGTTGATAATGGATATGAGATTTAGGCGGTGCAAACTATACGGGGCGCGTAACAATGGAGTTCGGTTCAACGAAAAGGGGAAATAGATACATAATCTATGAAGGATACATGTACCTCTTTGCTAAGAACCTTAAACTCCAAAACGCTCATCATGGCTGTGTCGAGCGAGAAGAGCAAAGAAGGATCCATCGCCTCTTAGTTTAACATGCAATGCCAGGATCTGGGTCAACGATGACAAGGTAAGATTAGCTAAACCGAGCACTGATTTTGGAAGTGCAGATGGTTTCCAGTTTCAAAGCCCTTAATTGGGTATTTTATTAGTTAGGATATCGTCTTTTGACCTTTTGACTTTTTTATACGTAAGTTTCATCGTTGCTTATACCGTCGTCTAATGTTAGTTTTTAGGTTCGGCCCTCCCTTGCAAAAAATTTAGTTTATCAACCTCTTCAAATTTCAATTTTACTCTGGAACCAACCACGGATATGGTCGTTGGCCTTTCCAGTTTTACTGCCCTTTTGGGTTTTTAATTGTTTTCCATCTATTGTAAGTTTTATAGCTATAGTCTCTCCTCAATTATCTCTACCATCTTGTAGATCACCTGAAGATGACCGTTGGTCGAAACATGTAGTGTATCACTTCGTTTTATTAAATTATATGGGAACGGTTTAGAGAACTTTTATTCAATATTAATAAATTATCCCATTTAGAGTTTGAACACAAAATGGACGTCACGATTCCAAATTATACCTTAATATTGAAAGTATCCAAATTTTAAATGTAGGTATACGTCTATTACATGCACAAAGTAATAAAACGTGATATTGGTGAGTAATATTGGAGATTTCAAGCTCTGAGTTAATTTAATACTTCACAGCCGACTTTGTATGTTAAAAGTCAACCGTACACAAAATACCCTCTCAGGGGAGCGAAATTCTGGTGCGAATTATTCCTGTGCGAATTTTCCTTGGTGCGAAATGTCCGGGTGTGAAATGTCCGAGAGCGAATTATTCGGGTGCGAATTGTCCTACAACTTTGTTAGAATTGTCGTTAAAATGTTACTGCCGTGAATCGAAATAAGGGATTGAATTATCATTGAAACTAATAAGAGGCATTTTATTACGGATTACAATTTTCCCATTTTTGGTCGAACTAATTAATTGTGGTTTGCTTGTAATTTTCAAATACAAGGATCTAAAAGGTAAACAACTTCTGCGATCTTCGACATTTGTCGAAATTTCAACAAAGAAAATTATCCGTCGGGCAGAGGAATTTCCCATTTCCATTGCAGAGTTCGTTATTGCTGTAAGGGGAACTGTAATCTATCCATTGCAGTAGGAAACAGAAGCGCCGTCTTGAGGGACTTATTATGCAACCATTGCACAAAAAACTGTAGACGAACTATTAAAGAACACGAGATGGAACTCAATAGTTCGAGATTACATTCGAATATCAGAGCAAATCGAAGATCAAAGGATTATGGGATTAATAATGACGGATTAGGGTTTAGGCATTAGGAACAAAGAATTAAAGATCGAGATTTAAGCACCAATGATTATTGTCAAGGGAAATCACAGACCGGACCATCTAAGGTTTAAGGTTTCACATATTGAAATCAGAGTACATATTCATACTTACGGCATTTGCTAGCGTCTGCCAACTCGCCATGTGACCAGTTAACGAAACCACGAATCCGGAAACTTGAATTTGTAAAATAATCAAACTCTGACTGTAATAACCTGTCTGGTAAGCCAATGCGCCTGCCGACACGTTTACTATGACCTGCACCACCACTATCACCAGCCACACCAGAAAGTACGGATCGAGCATATTCGCGAACAATTCCATGTTTCGAAACGCGGCGGCGTAGAAACGGCACTCCTTTCTCAAAAAGTCCCCCACGTCTTCTCTTCTTGTCATTTTCTTCTGCAAAGATCTGTGCGCATTTCGGTAAAGAGCGGTGATGAACCGAATGTGAATCTCAAATTGTACGAACAGTACACCTTGAATTAGGTTCGCGAGTGTGTTGGCGACTTTGTAAGGTATCCGAATTCGTTCGTCAAACTCACCATGGGTTAGGTACAGCGAGTAAACCAACGTAAGCATTACGAAGGAAAAGTAAATGTAACCAGCGATTCGCCTCTTCCTTAAGTGAGTGAGCTCTTGGCTTATGCTTACGCCGTAACTGGAGCAAATCATCGCCCATCCGTTCAACTCGGAGACGATTTGTTTGCATTTGCGGGCCGCGAAGGTATTCAGCAACACAGCAGCTGCCGTGTGAAAAATTTCTGAGCTGATTTGCAGCTTAATTATAGTGTTTTGATTATGTATAACGGCGTAAAGAAGTAAACAAGCCAAAAACGCGTTCAGCAATGCCAGAACGGACGCCAGGATCACTTTTGGTAGACTTACTTCAAAGTGGGATACGGACGACTTTCGGTGGTTGCACCTTACACCAAACCCTCCAAAATAACTCGAGAGCGCGAGAATTTCGCCTATGGTGCAAAATACACACGCACTCTCGGGTTCGCCCGTGCGAAAAGCTAGTATACTGTTCCGGGCCATTACGCGAACTGTTCCATTAGGGAGTATAGTGAGACAATTTGGTACGCGCATTAATAATGGGGATTATTATATATTACTATATCGGTAACAATAATGTGATTATTTCCATTAGTAGCGCACGCGATGACCTTCAGATGACCAACTCATGAAAACTTCCCACGAGTGATCACGTTTATAATTCCACTTAAGGTCGGGGGGCCATTTGGAAGTTGCGTTTTAACTTTTCAATTTATTACCAAGGTCGCCTGTCCTCAGAACGTTCTCAAAAAGGCTGAATCTGGACAATTCGCACCCGAAAGCTTCGCACCCTAATAAATCGCAACCTCTACGATTCGTATTAAAAAAATTCACACCCTGATAGATTCTAACTTGGACAATTCGCACCAGGAATAGTCCCACCATGGACAATTTGCACCAGAAAAATTTGTTTATCGGCTCGTGTAGCGCAGTTCAGTTGCAGCTGGACTGTGGTGGTAAGGGTCCCTGGTTCGAATCCGGGTTCGGGCATGGATATTAATTTGTGAATGTATAGTGGGTTGGGTTAGTAGAGCAGCCTTGGATGAAATCTCGCCCACTCTAAAATAGAGGCAAATAAAAAAAATAATTCGCACACTTGGACGTAAGGAATAGCCTAAAGATCAAAATCTATATCATGCCAAAGGGCGCTTTCATCCTGGGGGTGGTTGCCACCCCATCTCGGGGGTGGTAATTTTTTATTGTAATTTTAACACAGGAATAGATAGAAACATTCATTTTAAGCAAAAAATGTTCCATACATTTTTTCGGAAAGTTAATACTTCTACGTTTATTCGCGACCGAAAGTGTGAATTTTTCATAGAAAAGACCAATGTTTTTAACTGGTTATTTGCGAAAAACTCGAAAAGTATGCATTTTATAAAAAAACTGTGGAGAACAAAATCGTCGCTTATAAAAAAACAGAGAAAATGTTGTTAATTCAAGCTAAAAGTGAAAAACGAATTTTTGCAGTTTTGTGAAAAACGTCCTTCGCTTCAAAATAACTACAAGGTGATACGTAAAAATTACTACAGCATCCAATTGTAAATGAAAACGAATCATAATTTTTTTCGAGAAATTCTGAAAGCACAAATCGGAGGGGTAGTTTTCACCCCCAAAAAATAAAGAGGGCCCATTGGCGTAATATAGATTTTGAAGTGGGGGGTGAGTTGAACTTAATTCCAAATTTTCATGCAAATCGGCACATTTTGAAAAAATTGTCAGGTTTTATACTATTTTAAGTTTCGTTTCCTGGACTATTATGGAATTTTTAAAAACTGAAGCTCGTGCTGAACAGCAGATTTCTCTGGCCAGAACGCGATTTGTCAACACCAAGGAAGGAAAGACATCTGCCCAAAAAGATCATGGAAGGATCAGCACAAGAAGTGAAGTCGAATGTCCAGCAACCGCAGCTAGTTTGTGCAACGGTAGTAATGAACCGTGTATTTTCTGTTCCTAAAGTAACCATGAACCTAAGAATTGTAGAAGTAAATTTAAGTACGAAGAAATGATGAAACTAATCAAAGTGAAACGGGTCTGCTTCAAATGCTTAAGGAAGGGCCATAATGTTAAAGAATGTCAGATTCCAGTGGATTGTTCGAATTGTAACGGTAACCATTTATTGCTGTTATATCCTAAGAAGAGAGAAACAACTGAAGATATTGAAGCAACTCTAAACAGTGGATCGAATGTTGTTTGCAGCAATGAAGTCCTATTAAAGACAATAGTTGTGAAGGTGCAATTTGGAACAAGAGGAAAATCAGTGTTAGCTCGAATTCTTTTTGATGATGGCTGTCAGAAAAGCTTCATAAATAAAAGAAAGCTATTAAGAGTAAACCTATGGATGAAGAGGTTTTCAGGAATATTCTATTTGATGGGACAGTTATTATTAACTATGAAAAAGTTCATTTGCATCGTATACTGATCAAAAGTACTTATGATACCTCAAAAGAAGTTGAACTGATCCTACGTAAGAAGTTGAAGCTGGGTGGTCAAGTACCAAAGGTTCCAGTCCATATTTTTGAGGAGTTAAAGTAAAAAGGAATAGCATTACCTGATGCCACGTTCTCTTTAGCTGAAATCGACATTGTGATTAGAAGTGATTATTTGGAAAAATTCGCAAGTTAGAAAATAACTTAATTGCCGTGGAGACTAGGATTTCCTTCTGCAATCTTGAAGTTTGTGGATGGTGAAATTGGAATGGAAGCGGATATTCGAAAGGCATATCAAACCATCTATTTACATCGCGAAGATAGAAAATTCGTCAAAGTTTTACGGTGGGCGGACAAGGATAACAAGTTAAAAAGTAATCGTAAACGATTTACATAAAGCGCATTTCCACTTGCATTCATTTCCCATTTGTAAGATGCAACTTCTGTTAAAATCGTAAAAATCCGCCCACAAATATGAAAGATAGCGTTGCACATGGGCAATCCATTGTTGACGTGCTACTTCAATTTCAGTTTATGAGAAGAATTTCATTTCAATGCTTTTCTAAAGAAGAAAGTTGGAACTGCGCATGCGCAAACCTAAATTTTAAAACTAATGTTAGATTTTCCTTTGTTCCAAGCGCCTAAGTATCAAATTTCACTTAAATAGTTCCATAGATAAAAAAGTTGGCACTGCGCATGCGCAAAGCCAAATTTTGAAACTGGCGTTTGATTTTCCTTTATCCCAAGTGCCTATGTATCACATTTCATTTAAATTCTTCCATAAATAAAAAGTTGGCACTGCGCATGCGCAAAACCAAATTTTGAAATTGGCGTTTGATTTTCCTTTATTCCAAGTGCCTATGTATCAAATTTCATTCAAATACCTTTATAAGTAAAAAAGTTTGCAATTCGGTTTATAAATGGTCGAGATGCGAAAAGGGCACTGTGAATTTTGAATCGATTCGATCCAACTTTTGGCATTGCGTATTATATGGCTAAATCTATGCCCATATTGAATTTCATGCAATTCAGTTCATAACTAACGGAGATGTAAAAGCGATCGAACATTTCTAAACAAAAGTTATCGTTCACACGGACAGATAGATGGACAGACAGACAAAGGAACAGACGGAGAGACCAACCGGCAGGCGACAGATAGCAATGCAAAATTATAAACGATCTCTAGGATCGTTAATAAACGGCAAAAGTGTACAATTATGGAACATGTAAAAAACGGTTTTTTGTTTTTTTACAATAACTTTTTTTGTAAGCGGTACAGAAAAAATTCCTTCCTTGGTACAAGACTCGACACCATAACGAACCAAATAGCGAAAAAAGTAGAACAATAGCTCTTAAGATAAAAAACTAGTAGCGTCGCAAAACAAGCGGACGGACGGACGGACGGACAAAGTGGCCACAATAGCGCATTTTTTTTTATTTTTGTGGAAATGCGCTAAAAAGAATATGATTATGTTTCGTCACGCTCGTGTAGTATTTGGAGTCAAACCGAGTCCTTGGTTGCTGGGAGCTGCCCTGGAGCTTCATTCGCAATCTGAAACTGAGGATGTGACAACAGCTAACGGTGTTCCTCCGAAGGAACAAGTGATAAATGGAGAACCCTTTACTACCACTGAGATTGATTTGACTGTTTCCTAAAAGGAAAAGGGAAAGTTTGGATTGTGGTGTACACTTGTGCGGTTTATCGTTGCATTCATTTGGATTATGTCGTTAGCTTTGGATATTGGAACATTTTTAAATTCTCTGGAAGGATTTGTATACAAAATGGGTCGACTCACTACCATATTTTCTGACATTGGAACTAATTTTGTGGGAGCGGGCAACCTTCTCAAGAAGTTAGATTGGAACAACATTGAAAAGGGAACTGGTACAAAGAAAATTATTTGGAAATTTAACGTTCAAACTGGAGCCTGGTGGGGCGCATTTTGTGAACGACTAATACGTTCTATTAAAGATTTAATGAAAAGGATCATTGGGAGAGCTAAACTTGATCGGGAGGAATCACGAAATTGTTCAGCCGCTGTAGAGTGACCATTAATGAAAGGCCATTAACTACTTTTACGGAAGATCTGGATGACATCCGACCTTTGACACCATCCTTTTTAGCGCATTTCCTCAAAAAAATGCGCTATTGTGGCCACTTTGTCCGTTCGGCTGTTCGTCCGCCCGTCCGTCCGCCCGCTCGTTCTATCAGACGTTACTAGTTCTTTATCTTAAGAGATATTGTTCTACTTTTTTCGGTATTTGGTTCGTTATGGTGTCGAGGCTTGGACCAAGGAAGGAATTCTTTGTGCGTTTATTGCTAAAAAAGTTATTGTAAAAAAACCAAAAACCGTTTTTGCATGTTCCATAATTTTACACTTTTGCCGTTTATTAACGATCCTAGAGATCGTTTATAATTTTGTATTGCTGTCTGTCGAAATTTGATACATAGGCACTTGGAATAAAGGAAAATCTAACGCCAGTTTCAAAATTTGGTTTTGCGCATGCGCAGTGCCAACTTTTTTATCTATGGAAAAATTTAAGTGAAATTTGGTACTTAGGCACTTGGAACAAAGGAAAATCTAACATTAGTTTCAAAATTTATGTTTGCGCATGCGCAGTTCCAACTTTCTTATTTAGAAAAGCATTGAAATGAAATTCTCCTTATAAACAAAAATTGAAGTAGCACGTCAAAAATGGATTGCACATGTGCAACGCTGTCTTTCATATTATGGCCGGATTTTTACGTTTTTAACAGAAGTTGCATCTTACAAATGGGAAATGAATGCAAGTGGAAATGAGCTTTATGTCAATCGTTTACGATTACTTTTTAACTTGTTTATAAAAGGACTACAGTGCTCAAGTTTTCCAGAAGGGAAGGAAGCTACTGTAAGCGATTTACGTATTCAACGTAAGAAGATACTGGAGATCCAGAAAGCTCTACAAGCCCGTTTCAGAAAGGAATATCTTTCGATTCTTGTTTCAACAAATCATATAAAAGGCGAAAAAAATTTGAAAATGGGAAAGCTAGTACTTGTCGGGCATAATAATAAGAAAAGGTTCGAATGGCTACTTGGAAAAATAGTAAGCATTTCCCCAAGCCAAGCAAAAGTTGGAAATATGAAAAAGAAAAGTGCTGAGAAAAATATATAAACACAACACGGGAAATAAGAACGAAAGAAGAGGTGATGATCCTCATAATATTAGGAGTGATTAAGAGACAAGGAATACTAATGTTGCCCAAGTTTAAGTCATATGTGACGTCATCAACGGACCTGGCTGTCAGAATTGACAGTTATAATTTGCCAAGTTGTGAACGTATTTGCATGGACGCCAGGACGCCGATGTGCAATATTAGACTGTAACAACAGCCGTGTTTGCACAAAAATCACTAAACCGGAAGTCATTTACCATAATTTCCCGATGGATTAATACGCAAGGAATGGATATGGTACTGCAAGCGAGATTAATGGACAAGTGTTTCTAATTTAAATGCCTGCCTACAACGCCCATTTGAACTTATTTTATGGTAATCCTAAAGGTCGATTCTCATTAGAGCAGCACCGAGCGGCGCGGCGCAGAGCAACGCGGCGCGTCGCTAGCAGCAAATTGTAGAGGGGTATTCCCACTTAAGCACCATTTGAAAGCGTGACGAAGTAGCGTTTCTGTTTGTGTTCAGTTTAAGGGAAAATAATAATAATAATAATAATAATCACAACCCACTCGTATTCAACCCAAACGCAAAGCCAAAGAAACACTTACACAATAAACTCTATTTAATAAAATTACAGGAATTATTATAATGATTTTTTGTTTTGTTTTGTTTTCCTCTTTCCTGATAGCGTTGGCTATTGTGCCCATCAATAGGTATGTTGGTAAGTACGAATTACATTATCCCTAGATGTCCAATGTACGTGTGTGATTTTTTTTTTTTTTTTTTAAGGACCCTACATAACTTCACCAGACACAGACACTAATCGTTACTTGATTTTAATCCGTGCGATTAGTTAACCAGGCTAGACCTGAGTTCTCACAAGAAACACCGACAATAATAATAATAATAATAATAAATCGTTTATTGGGTTTAACATAGAATACATCATCAGGTACATGATCATGATCATTACAATTTCTTAGTCCTTCCAGTTTCCCCCAAGGGGTTAAGATTCAGATTGGTCAAAAATATTAACCATCTGGTCTACCACTCAGCCCCAATACGCCATAGAGAGGTATACTTCAGTCGTGGAAATCTACCTACATCCATTAAGAGAAAGTTATAAGTCAATGATTTCAATTGAGTAAGATGGTACAAATTTACATTAATTATAGGTATTACACTTCACCAGAATAAAGCTTATTTTTAATTAAGGTTTTGAACTGTGCTAGCGACATAGATGAAAAGTTAATTTTTAGTTTGTTTAAATAAAAAGCTATTAAATAAGAGAAGGACCTTTTATATAACTGAAGATTGTGCTTAGGGATTGTAATAAGTAAATCCTTTCTTCGTATATTAATATTATGAGTGTAAATGTATTCTTACACGCTCGAAGAAGAGCCATCATCGTCATCATCACCAGATGATTTCATAATATTTATAGCGGCACTATGCCCATGTACACGACGAAAAAAGAAGAAGAAAAAGAAAGCTAACGAGTACAATTAATTTTTCTATTCTTTGTCCGTCCATACCGAATCCACTAACACACGCAAGCTCAACACAGAAGACAAACAAATAAATGCTTTTCGCAAGCTGCAGCACCACGCCGATCTGCTTCGCTCCTCGATTTCCACTTGTCCGTCTACACGCAGAGCGGCGCGTTTCAAAGCAGCGCCGCGCATTCCAATGCTTCCCGACGCGTTTAAAATTTGCTGCCTAGGTGAAAACAGATCTACTTATTTACATGCGAACAATTCAGAGCAGCTTTTCACCGCGCCGCGCTGCTCGATGCTGCTATAATGGGAATCGGCCTTAATCAAAGCATGCGCTGGTACTGGGTCCGCGAGTGACGTCATTACACGCGGCGAAAAAATTCAGTGATCGAGCAATCCTTATATTATATAGTATCCTTGAGGTAGACCGAAAAGGAAGTGAATAGGCGCAGTTGTAGCAGACTTACAAGAAATCGGAATCCGCAGTTGGAAAGAAGCAACCATGGGCAGGAGGAGGGGGAGGGTGATAATCCAACAAGCCCTTATAGGCCTACATGATAAAACGAGAGAACATATACAACATAGTACCAATTCATACTTACGGCATTTGCTAGAGTCTGCCATCTCGCCATGTGATCAGTTAGCAAAATTATGACTCCGGAAACTTGAATTTGTAAAATAACCAAACTTTGACTGTAGTAATTCGTCTGGTAAGCCAATGCGCTTGCCGACACGTTTACTATGACCTGCACCACTATTATCACCAACCACAGCAGAAAATACGGATCGAGCATATTCACGAACAATTCCAAGTTTCGAAACGTGGCGGCGTAGAAGCGACGCTTCTTCCTCAAGCAGTCGCCCAAGCGTTCTCTTCTTGCTTTCATTTTCTTCTGGAAAGATATGTTAGCATTTCGGTATACAGCGATGATGAGGTGCATGTGAATGTCAAATTGTACGAACAGCACGCCTTGAATTAGGCTCCCGAGTGCTTTGGCGACCTTGTAAAGTAGCCGAACTCGTTCATCAAACTCGCCATGGGTTTGGGACACAGAGTAGACCAACGTAAGTATTACGAAGGAAAGGTAAATGTAAGCAACGACTCGCCTCTTCCTGATGTAAACCAGTTCTTGGGTTATGTTTACGTCGTAACCGGACCAAATCATCACCCATCCGTTCAACTCGGAGACGATTTTCTTACAATTTCGGGCCGCGAAAGCGTTCAGCAACACAGCAGCAGCCGTGTGTAAAATTTCTGAGGTGAGTTGCAGCTTGATGATCATGTTTTGATGATTTCTAACAATGTAAAGAAGGAAACAAGCTAAAAACACATTCAGCAGGGCTAGCACAGTCGCCAGGATCACCTTTGGTGGGCTTACTTCAAAGTGGGGTTGGGATGACTTTCTGTGGTTGCACCTTGCACCAAACCCCCCAAAATAACTGGATATTGCGAACATTTCGCCTAAGATGCAAACCACACACGCACCCTGAGGCTCGCTCATGCGAAAGGCTAGTATACCCCTCCGAGCCATTATGCGAACTGTTCCATTAGGTGGCAGAATGAGGTAATTGGGTCCGCGAATTACTAATGGCGATTATAATGTATTAAGTGTGTCGGAAACAAATGTGATTATTTCCATTAGAAGCGCACGCGATGACCTTCAGATATACGACCAATTCCTGAAAACGTCCCCTGAGTATTGAAATTACGAATGATGGAGTTTTATATCTTCACTTGAGGGCGGATGTCATTTGGGAGTTCACTTCGAACTGTTCAATTTATTATAAGGTTCGACCGATGCCAACACTTTACGAAAACTGCAAGTTGCACATGGACCCGAAAACATCGCACCCTGATTCGCACTAAAAAAAAATTCGCACCCTGATATATCCCACCATGAACGATTCGCACTAGAAACATTTGTTCCTGGATAATTCGCACGCGGACTCAGAAGTAGTACCCTCAAAGGTCGAAATCCAAACAATTTCCACCCGGAAAGCTTGCACCCCACAGCTATAAGAAATCATTTCTGGATAAATCGCAGTAGAAGAATTCGAACCCGGATAAATCTCACCCTGGGCAATTCGGATTCGGGCAACCTCGCTCCTGGATAATATGCACCGAAATAGTTTGCACCCGCACTTGGCACTCGAAATTTTCGGTATTGGTGATTCGCACTTTGGGTTTCTCGCTAATTAATGTAGTCAATTTTGTTAATAATCACTTGGTATTGTGTTTAATTATACGTAACAGAATGACGTGTTAAAAGATTGAGCCATCTCCGGTCAGTGCGATAAGGTTTCATTATTGCTGCATCGGCTATTCATTTGAAGGTAAGCACTTGTTATTGCCGCAGGCAAGTGCGACGCAATACATTTATAAGAAAGAGAGGATGATTCGGTAAGTTGAAAAGAGAGCGAAATAGTTTTAAAAAGCCGAGGAAGACGTGAATCGGTACTCGCTTTATTGGTGGGGGGAGGTTTTGGTGTATCGCAGTCAGCGGCAGTTGAGCGAATTTTATTACAAGACAGCCGTCTTGCCAGTTGTAGAAGAAAGCTGGTTGAGAGTGCTTATGAGTTTCATTACGCGGTTTAAAGAGAATGTTTAAGTCCAGTTAAAGAAATTTACGAAGAAGTTATAGGGAGTTTTTCCACCATTGAAGAACAAAATATTACATCTGTAATTCAAACAAAGCCAGTGTAGTCTAAATGGAGATTCAAGTGAGGTCAAAGAAGTGAGATTCATAAATCTCATCGTTTGTATGCTTGTGCACCAGTTATTGAAAGCGCACGACGCGATTTTGGATTATTAACACGTTAAGGTGATTAAGTTTTCTTTAATTAATTATTTCAATCGATCGCTTGGTGCGTGGTAAGTTTATTCAAGCTCTGCGTGGCTATTTTTATTTAACTTCACATTTCATTTAATAAAACGTTTAAATTGCATGAAATCTACAGGTGCGTCCTTTTTTAAATCACATAATTATTATTGTTTAAAGTAGATAAGTGAGGCCGGTTTCAGCCCACTTTGAACGTGAGATCTGCGCATGCGCCAAGTCCAAGGTGATTCGAGTCGAGGAAACCATAGGATTTGGTGCTTTCTGATCAGCGAATGAGGGCCCTAGTGCTTTCAAAAAAAGTTATAGCGTCCGAAAGTACAATAGTCAAGGTTATAAATGAAGATTGATTTATTAGTCATGAAAAAAGTGTCGGCGGACTTTTCGACTCGTAACTTGTACTTGTAACGGGAGCCCCATTTTGCAGTAAAATTGCGTGTATACCTTTTAGTTCGAATAGTGCGCTCGGGTCAAGTTATTAAAGACAAAAGGGCGAATCAAGAACGCGTGGATTTTTACCAAGTAACAGTAAACTGTACTATGTCGGTGGTTACGCTTTGGTCGAGACAAAAGTGCAGTGTAAAAAAATATGCTGGTCCACTATTGGTTTAGAGGCGACCCCGATCGCAGAAATGTCGTTGGTTCCGTTTTTGTCTTAATATAACTACTAGTGGCTACAGTGTGAATGTCAAATTCTTGGCAACATCGCAAATAAAAATTGGATTTTTGACATAGCGAAAGGTTGTGAGCGCTCTTGTATAAACGAGAACTTATTTAACCTAGGACGGGTCAACTCAACTGGAACACTATGACGTTTTCAACTACTACGGACTAAAAGGTATTTATTTTTGTATTTGTTGCCGTAAACCGAGAAACCGCAAATCTTACGGTGACACGACGTGTACAGAAATTTAATTAGAAAATTAAGTTTTATTTTTATGTTTGAACGAAACTGAACTGGAAGGGATTCTGTAATTTTTTTAATGAATTTGAACGAGGATATGAGTGTCGAATGTCAAAGGAATAGACAATGATCGAGAACGAGGATCAATAATAATATTTATGAGGATCAGAGAGATTACACTCGGAAATTAGGGGACAGTGATTATTTGAAATATAATATCGACATACTTACAGCATTTGCTACTGTCTGCCAACTCTCCACGTGGCCAAGTACCGAAACCATCAGTATAGAAAGTTCAATTTGTAGAATAAGCAAACTCTGACTGTAATAACCCATCTGGTAAGCCAATGCAATCGTGGACCCGTTTACTATGAGGTGCGCCACTATTATCGCCAGCCACATCGGAAAGTACACGTCGAGCATCTTCGCGAACAGTTCCATCGTTCGGAAGGCTGAAGCGTGGAAACGACACTTCTCTCTCAGTCTGTCACTCAAGTTTTCTAGACTCGCTTCCATTTTCTTCTGGAAAGAGCTGTGAGCGCTTCGGTACAGAGCAGCGATGAAGCGGATGTGATTGTCAAATTGAACGAAAAGTACGCCATGAATTAGATTCGCGAGTGTATTGGAAAGTTTGTAAGGTATACGAATTTGTTCGTCAAGCTCGTAATGGGGTAGGTACAGAGAGTAAGCCAACGTGACATATATGGTCACTTGGTAAATGTAACCAATAACAGACCTCTTCCGGTATTCGGCGATCCCTTGGGACATGTCTACGTCATAATGAGAGCAAATCATCGCCCACCCATTCAACTCATCGGCCATTCGTTTGCAGTTACGGGAGGTATAAACGTGGAGCACCACTGCAGTCACTGTGTGCAATATTTCTGAGGTGAATTGCAGCCGGATGATCGCATTTTGATGATTTGCAGCAATATAAATAAGAAAACAAGCGAGAATTACATTCAGTATGGCCAGGACGATTGCCAGTACCACCCTATGCGGACTTACTTCAAAGTGGAGCAGAGGTGGTTTTCTGTGGCTGCACTTTAGACCAAACCCTCCAAAGTAACTCGTTACCGTAAACATTCCGCCTAAGGTGCAAACGACACACGCATTATCGCGTTTGAACCAGCGTAAAGGGAGCATACCCCTCCAAGACATTGTGCGAACTGTCCCAGTACATAATTAGGTACGAGAATTAATAGAGGCGATTATTATATACCATTTTGGAAACAAATTCCATTAGCGGCGCACGCGATGCCCTTCAGACAAATGACATACATTTCTGAAAACGTCCCTCGTGTATTTAAATTACGGGTGATCGACATATTCAGGGGTGTCTTTAGTAATTTGCATTCTATTTGTTATACTCTAATCCAATTTTGGCCATAACGATGTTTGCCTAACAAAACCGTTTAACTTATGGTTATGGGGACATACCGGCTGATACACAATTAGATATTCTTGTACGAAATTTCGCACCTTTCTATACCATGCAGCTACCAATCGTAAACTGGAAGAAGAGTATTTGCATCATAATCTATGCTACCATTATCAGGTATCCTCTAGTACAAGCCATTTAGCTTGCGTTGAACCTGAATTGTCTTGTGTGGAAGGTACTGCTGCGGGGAAAGGGGTACAGTCGTTAGGTACCCGATCGATGGAGATGAATTGTTAGAATTGCCATAAAAATGGACATCCTGCTCGAAATTGTAATAAACCTCAACGGAAGCATTGTTTTACCTGTGGTACTCCGGATGTGACCCGTAAATAATGTCCGAAATGTTCTAAGAAATCGGAAAACTTGTAATAGAGATGACGATGGCAGAATGTGTGGAAATCGGGCGGGTGCCCTTTAAATTAAGGGATGTGGTGAAAGTTATTGATATCTTAGTTGTGCTGAACTTCCAAACTTAAGATTTTATGGTTCCAGGATTTAGTTGGAATCGAATGATGACTGTGCGTTCACTGAATTACAATCACGTCAACACTTCACAGGGGAGCCGGAGTTAACGTTGGCACAGGTCGTCAAGAATGATCTTCAATCTATACCTAATCAGTTGGGGTGTATTGATCTGGCGAAGCATAATTACTGGATAACGTGGAACCATTCAAACAGTCGAGAGTTCGACAGGTCCCCGGAGTAGTCCGGTACAGAAGTTCTAGAAAATTCTGCGTTGATTTTCATCAGTTAAACAGTCACTCGTAAAGATGCTTATCTGCTTCCTTACGTTACCAATATTGTCGATAGGTTGCACCCACCATTTGACTAGTCTCGAAGTGAAATCTACATATTGGCAAATGCCGTTTAAGATTCTCGTTCATGAACTGCATTCATCGTATCCGCTAGAGGCCTAAGCCAATATAAACTCCTTTCTTTCGGAATGTATACTGCTCCGGCTGATTAACAGGGGGATGGATTTGAAATGGCCGTTCATTTGATCTGGTGCGTAGCAAGGGGAAGAAAAATGTGCATGTGTGTGTATCTTTAGATCACGTTGGACACCTTTACGCCTGAACCCGCCGCGAATTTACAAACCGAAATCGATCCAAGCATGAAGATCGCAAGACGCCAGCTTTTACTTTTTCCCGCCAAACAATACGAGAACGGTTACCTATCGAAACCGTTAATTATTCGAGGGAAACCCAAGTCTGCCCGCTACACAGATGAATGCCACCAGCAACATATCTGAAGGGGTGCATTGTTGTTCTAGAATTTTGCATAATACTGTATAATACTGTATATGAAAATATTTCAATTTTTTTAGTAAATCTGGAGGATTACTTTCAAAATAAGCACAGAGTGGTACGTTTTATTTGAATTTGTATCTTAATTTTGTAATTATCTATCAGGCGAAAATTAATTGACGCACGTGTTTTATCGATGTTAAGAAATAAGGTATTGTGAAGAATCGCGCGTTTCATCTTGAGAAGTGGGGACGTTTAACGCGTTGAAAAGCGTTTACGCTAAATTACAGGTAGTCGGTCCAATTTGTTTTGTAGAAGACGTAGTTCGTAATTTTTTATACTACATGTGTGGAGAAACAAGTTGACGAAAGTCTGTTTAAATGTTAAAAGTTTCTACTGTCCGAACAGCCACCGCAAATTTGTTCATATCATTTATCAAGCCAGTTTCGTTTGTCATTTAAGTTTGTGTTATAGTTACAGCAAAATAGGGTTCACAAGCTGTCAGCGATTGTGTGAGTTTAGTGCGTCTTATATGGTAAATCTTGTACGACCAGATTATTTGGATTATTAAGAACAAAAAATTTCTAAGTGATTTTAAGATTTCTTACTTTATTTGTCGGCCGCCTGTGTGCGGGGTTCAGATAAGCTTTGTGCGTTGTTTTTTTTCTAGGAGGGATTTGGTTTTAGATTGCAACCTAGGTGTCAGATTTTCTTTTTCGTGTCCAAGGTTATGAAGAAATAAAAAAAACACTTACCACATTGTTAATACTCTCCAACTGGTGTAGTATGTACATTGTACAGGGTGGCCAAATAAGAATGCGAGGTACTATGTCTGGGAACCTGTCCATCGTAGAGGCTTGCGGTAAAAAACTTTGTTACTAAATCGGCCACGAGCAAAACCTGGAAAATATTTTTAAGTTTCTGAAATGACCGCTAGGGGGCGTAACTGCAGTCTGGAATCTAAGAAAGTGATTTTTCTGTGAATTCCGCTAAATTAGCCTAACAAAAAAATGTCCGGTTCTTGAAATCGATGATAATCTGAACAATTTTTGTTTGACAATTTTTCCTATATCTCTAAAAATGAAGTGGTGGGAGGTATTCAAAGGTTTCCGTAAAGAATAATTGAAAAGAGTTATTCTTCTGTTACAAATATTACAATATTTGTAGTTTTGTTAGTTTCACATGTCGCCGCTTGAGGGCTTTTTTCGACATTCCGACAGAAATGGTTAATTTTCTCAAAAAAATTAAATGCGTTGGTTTGATTTTTTTTCATGAAAAAGTAGCTAAATGATGCCTAAACAAGCTCGCGAAAACCGCATCTCGATATCTTGTTCCTAACCTAAAATTTAGGCCAAAGAAAATTTTATACCCTCAAAATTTTATTTTCTTAAGCTAATTTTTCCGGAATTATTTTTATTATATAATTCGTGGTGGATCGATTTAATTGTTTAGGCATCATTTAGCTACTTTTTCATGAAAAAAAATCGAACTGATGCATTTAATTTTTTTGAGAAAATCAACCATTTCTGTCGGAATGTCGAAAAAAGCCGTCAAGCGGTGATATGTGAAACTAACAAATCTTCAAATAGTATAATATTTGTAGCTGAATAATAGCTCTTTTGAACTAACCCGAGTTTGTTTAAATCGGCTCAGCCGTTTCGAAGATAGAGGGTGTTCTTTATGGAAACCTTTGAATACCCTCCACCACTTCATTTTTAGAGATACAAGAAAAATTTTCAAACAAAAATTGTTCAGATTATCGTCGACTTCAAAGACCGGACATTTTTGTTAGGTTAATATAACGGAATTCACAGAAACATCACTTTTTTAGATTCCAGATTGCAGTTACGCTCCCTAGCGGTCATTTCAGAAACCTAAAAATACTTTCCAGGTTTTGCTTGTGGCCGTTTTAGTATAAATTTTTTTACCGCAAGCCTCTACGATGGATAGATTCTCAGATACAGTACGTCGCATTCTTAGTTGGCCACCCTGTACAATAGGGTCCGAGAAAGGATTAGACAAGGTAATATATAGTGGACTAAAGACGGCAATAGAGAAAATATGAAAGAAGAGGTTACAGCAAAAACTATAGAAGAAATTAGAGAAGGGACTAGGAAAAACACTAGAGAAGAAGAGGAAACTGAAAAACGGACTAGAGGAAAAACAGAGAGAAGACTAAAAAGGAAACCAGTAAAAAGGGAAGGAAGGATACGCCACTAAAATAGGCACTCATGAAAAGACTACCAATTGCAGCAGACTGCCAAAATGGCTAGAGAAGAGATTCGAGAAAAGACTAGTGTTTTTTAATATTGTGGCAGAGGTATCAGACCAATGTATAACTGCCCTGAATTTCTATTTTAAAACTAACGTGTTTTCAGCCCTATAACTTCTGTAATGATCCCTAACCAAAACCTTAATAATCGGTAGTCTTTTATGGTATTTAAAGAAACTTTCTTTTTCTAGCGTTTTTATTATATCACAAAAATTGACAACTTATTACTTGACACTCTCTCACATACTTGATAACTCAAAATATATTTTCTTAAAACTACGTTACTCGTCGTCCTCGCAGACATTCCGGCCCCCAAAATCAGGACAGTCTTCCTGATTTTCTGCTTGAAATCCGAGAGGAACGACTTTATCAACTCCGCGCTTGAATGACTTACGGTTTCGTCCATCGCTGTAAGTAATTTCCACGATCCGGATAACACCATCCTTGCCTGGATAAAGTTTGGTCACAATTCCTTTCTTCCAAGTGTTTCGTGGAGCGTGTTCGTCAAGGAGCAACACGACTTCTCCAATTTTAATGGGCTCCGCATCTGCCAACCACTTTTCCCTCCTGAGTAGTTTCGGCAACGCTTCAGCTTTCCACTTTCGCCAGAATGTCTCCAACATAAACTGTGCCTTCTTCCAGGACTCTCTGTACCATTCGTCAATCTCCTTGCTACACGTCGGTATCGACATTCCAACGTCTGCAAATCCACGTAGAAAGTGATTAGCGGTTAAGCAATCCGGGTCGGCCGGGTCATTGGACATCGGAGTTAATGGGCGAGAATTGATTATGTTCTCCGCTCCCTTCAAAACCGTCAGCAATATCTGATCCTTGGGATGCTTGTCGTTCAGCGTAGCCTTCAAAATTCGCTTGGTCTGCTGCACCATGATCTCCCATGCACCTCCGAAGTGTGGTGAATACGGCGGAGAAAAGCTCCACTTCATTTCTCGAAACTTCGGGTTGTCTACGATTGTTTTCCAGTCCAAACTGCTCCAGCTCTCCCGTAGCACCTTAGCAGCACCGGTGAAGTTAGTGCCACAGTCACTAAATATATATTTCGGTCTTCCACGCTGGTCAATGAACCGCGACAACGCCATGATTGTTTCGTCGGTTGACAAAGCATACACCACTTCTAGATGTATAGCCCTCGTGACCATACAAGTCAGCACCATAACCCATCTCTTTTCTCTGTGACGTCCGACGACAACTTCCAACGGTCCGAAGAGATCCGTTCCCGTGTAAGTAAACGGAGGATTGCCGGCAGCTAGTCGATAGTACGGCAAATCGCCCATCTTCGGCTGCAGCGGTTTTACCTTGGCGAATTTGCATTTCATGCATTTGGTTATCACGCGACGAACTGCACTTGTTCCATGGATAATCCAGAATTTCCGTCTCAAGTTGTTCAGAACAGTCGTGAGGCCTTGATGCGCATTCTGCTCGTGCTCGTCTTGGATGAGTAGCTCTGTGAAGCGATGACTCGGTGAAAGTATTATGGGCTTCTTCACAGTACTTTCGACATCGGCATGTCCAATTCTACCGTTAAGTTTCACAAGTCCATTCTCAATTACCGGAGACAACGGCCATAGTTTACTTGATCGTTTTAATGTTCCTTTCTCTAGCTCAGTTATCTCGTCCGGAAAACTTTCATGTTGGGAAACGCCAGCTAACAAATTTTCTGCTTGATCCCAAATGTCTCTTCTCACGTTTGTGCTGAGATTCCTTTGGAGAAATACTTTTATTCGGTGAATGTACTCACAAACTGTTTCTGTCTTCTTAACAACTGGTACCTTAGCATTTTCTTTCAGCTGCCACGGAGATTTTTTTATTGTTTGTTTCTTAGCCTTCAATTTCCAGTGTTTGGCGGCATTTAGGATTCCACATTGCGCGCGAATCAATCGGTTGTAAGAGGAAAACCGAGTAACATCCACACATGATGTTGACTCCCAGGACGAAGCAGCAGCATACGTGTAACTTTTCTTTATTTCTATACTTTCTTCGTCGACCTCTAAGCTTCCAGTTCTTTCCTTTGGCCAGTACTCCTCTGGTCGTTGTAAAAATAGCGGTCCTGTCAGCCAGTCAGAGTCGGAAGAAAGTTCAATTTCTTTCTTCATTCTGGTTCCCTCGTCGGCAACGTTAAGTGCGGTGGGAATCCAATTCCAATCTTTCACGTTGGTGAGCATGTGAATCCGGTTGACGCGATTTGCTACGAATTCCTTGTAGCGTAGGCTCTCGTTCCGGATCCACAACAACACAGTCTTTGAGTCGCTCCAGAACGTTTTCTTGTTTATCTTAACTCGCAATTCTTCTCCAATTACGTCTGCCAGTGTAGCTCCCATGACGGCTGCAGTCAACTCTAACCTCGGGATAGTGAGCTTTTTCAGCGGTGCCACTTTCGTTTTAGCAATAACGAAAGCCACGCTGATCCTTTCACCTATCACAACGCGTAAGAAACAGATCGCTGAGCATGCGTCTTCACTAGCGTCAACTAAAGTATGGAGCTGTACATCTGTAGCTTGATGAATGTTGTAAACGTACAAACGTGGGACTGTTACTTTTACCACCGCTTGTAAATTGTCTACCCAGGATTTCCAGTCATCGTAAATTCCGTCCGGCAGATGCTCGTCCCAATCGATGCCAGATTTCCACGTCCGTTGCAGCAGTATTAGTCCACGTATTTTGAAGTTTGCTACAAAACCGAGTGGGTCAAAAACCGACATAAGCAAACTACACATCTGCCGCTTTGTGGGTCGTTCACCGGCTAGAATTTCTGGTGCTACTTTCTTAAAATTACCGGAGAAAGTAAACACATCCTTCTCTGCGTCCCACCAAAGCCCTAGGATCCTCTGAATTGGCATTGTAGATTTCTCCGTGAACATTTTCACACTGGCAGCCCGATCGCATTCTGGAATTGACTCCATGATTTGCTCATTGTTTGAGAGCCATTTGCACAAACGGAAGTTGCCAGCAGCGTTGATTTCGGACAGTTGTAGTCGCAACTCTGTGCAGTCCTTAATTGTTTGTTGTCCCCCAAGAAGATCATCGCAGTACATATCTTCGTGTATTGTTCTTACTGCTTCCGGATACTGCTGTACGAAGTCAACTGCGTTTCTATTTTTGACGTAAATTGCGGAACAAGGGGATGAACAGGCTCCAAAAATAAGTACATTCATCTTGTACGTAGTTACAGCTGCATTGTTCTGCATCGTGTCACGCCAAAGAAATCGCTGCGCATCTCGGTCCTCTTTTCGCATACTCACTCGATGGAACATGTCCTCGATATCTCCATTGATTACGTAATTATGCCGACGAAAATTCATAAGTACTGATGGCAACGGTCGTATCAGGTTTGGCCCGTCAAGAAGAAAATCGTTCAGACTATTACCGTGATTCTTGGCGGCTGCGTCAAAAACGAGTCTTAATTTACCGGGCTTGTTGACATTGAAAACTCCAAAATGCGGAATGAAATAAGTCTTTTCCGTAACTTTGTCTGCTTCGTCTGTTGTCAGTTCAGTTATGTACTTTTTGTCGACGTATTCCTGCAGCTTAGCGTGATACATCTTGCAAAACTCCGGGTCACGTTTCATGCGGCGTTCATTAGCAAGCAGGCGTGAAAAAGCTTCGTGTCGGGATTCAGGCAAAATGACACTGTCACTTTTCCAGAGCAGTCCGCACTCCCACTTTCCGTCAACTTTCTTCACGGTATCCTCTAGCATTTTCACCGCGCGACGATCTTCCACAGAGCCGGCCACTGTATCATTATATACCCCGAATGAGTCTAGGGAAAAACTCAGTTTGATTAAATCATCCAATTTCTCATTTTCACTAAGCTGCATCAGGTTTACAGACGACCTTACATTTCTATTCATGTCAGTTTTTCCTGCGAGTACCCATCCCAATAATGTTCGTTTCGCCAACGGCTTGTCCATACTTTCTTCAAGTATCTCCCGATGCGCTGTAACACTTGGATTATCTTCTCCAATTAGGATCTGTGGGCTCACACCTTTAAAACTTTCCAGCTTGGCTCGTTGTAGGAAAGGGAACTCCTCTTTGACTTTCGCTGCATCTTGTGTGTGCAAGCTCAAGCCAATTTTCGTTACACAAAGAACATCTGTGAGTTTGTATTTGCGGGCTGCTTTAAAGTTTCCACAGATTTCAAAAGAGACTTTTTCAGTTTTCTCCTTCGTTATTTTTCCAAAAATTCCTCTGCATTCATGACTGACGACTTTACCAGTGATTCCCAGGGAATTGGCAAGGCTGCTCTCAATCATTGTAGTGTCGGATCCGCTGTCAAGTAAGGCATATACTCGTTTAGTTCCTTTCGGACCGGTAACTTTCACACGTACTATTGACAATGGCTTTGACACATCTGATTTCACTGCACTGGAGTTACTTGCTTCTGCCTCATCTACAACCTCCGCTGGTTTACACCTTTCCTTTCTCCTACTTTGCGTATCTGCTCCATGAAGAAGTTGGTGGTGCTGACCTTTGCACTTTCCATCGTAGTCACAAACGTGTCTTGAAGAACAGTTTTTCTTATTGTGATCACCGTCCAGACAACGAAAGCAGAGGTTCTTTTGTCGCACAAACCTTACACGATCGTTTAAATGCTCATTTTTAAACTTGAAGCATTTAACAATTGTATGATTCGACTTTCCACAATACACACAGTCTTTGGAGTTGTCCAACTCGTTAATTTTAACTTCGACGGGTGTAGCAGATGATTTCTTTTCGGCGACAGTCGGCCCCCTTTTGACCTTTTCTTTCTGGTGTAAGCTCTGCAATACTGGATCGCATATTCCAACCAGTAGCCCTTTCTGCATTTCCAACCAGTTTCCAAATGTCTGCAGGTTCTTGGGTTGATTACTGTACATCAGGTATTTCGCCCACTCCTTTGCATAGGAAAATGGTAGTTTTCCAATCAGCTTTTCAAGTAAAATGCGATCTTGCAGGTAACCTTCTTCCCTTAGGCTCTTGACGGTTTCCACGAAATGTAGCACTGTGGTAGCGAATTTAATCATCGTTTCGGGCCTGCTATCGGGAGACTTACAGTCTTCAGCCGCTCGAATTAATGATTTGATTACCAATTCTGATCTTCCAAATTCCCGTTCAAGTTGTACAAGAATCTTGGTCACATTGTTGGGGTCGTTGAGTAAGGCTGCAACAGATTCGCGAGCTGATCCACGGAGAGCCTTACGTAATCGTATGGCATTTTGTGAAGTATTAACCTTGCCGTTTGGAGTTGTCCGTTCAAACTCACCAATGAAAATTGGCCAGCCAACTGCGGCTCCATCGAAGTAAGGTAACTCCTTGGGCTTCCATTCACGTTCTCCTTTCACTTCCATCAACACGTCTTTCAGTGCTGCTGTTAGGTCGTTAATAGAATTACCGTTAGAACTGAATTCGTTGGTAAATCTCGCCCTTTGTTGCCGTACTCCACCATTGGCTTTATTTAAAATTTCTCCGAGTGGATTTGAGGTAGGTGTACTCTGGTACTCTGGTATTTGAGGACGCACATTGAACGTTTGACTTTTACCACAGGTTTGTTTAACATTTTGCACCCATTCAGTAACGTAATTGTCTTCCTCCTTTTGCAAGTCCTCAACAATATTTTCACCGGCCCCATGAACAGATACCGCATTCTGGGATTCTTGCTCTTCGTCCACATCGATTTGAATATCTTCTCTCTGGAGTTCATACATCTTTCTAGCGAGTTCGCATTCACGTTCGTATTCTTTACGTACACGTGAAAGTTCCAACTTCTTACGAGCAATCTCGTATTCGATTATTTTGACGTCGTCAACATCGGCTCGTGATAGACTTAGTTTGAGGTCAGCAATGGAATCTTCCAGGCTTTGCAGCAAACCAGTGTATTTGGATTCCAAATTCAGCAGCTTGGATTTATATCCGTTTTCTAACTTACGGAATCTGCCATTCGCTGACATCTCAGACATGTGACTTGGACAATAATTTGCCGTTCGTGTCAGCTGATCTGCTGCTTTCACCGATCCTGACGCTACTTCCGGTTGTACAACAACGGGGTTTTCGCGATACACGAATGGTGAACTTGGCACTGCTGTTGATTGTACGACTAACGCATCATACGTTAGCTTGTTAGGCGCAATAACTTTCCTTTTGTCGGCCATCTTGACTGGTGACTTTCCAAAAGGTCTGGTTCTCGATGAATCTTGAGGTCTTATGGCTAAAATCGTTAATTCCCGGGTTTCGGCACCAAATGTTTTTTAATATTGTGGCAGAGGTATCAGACCAATGTGTAACTGCCCTGAATTTCTATTTTAAAACTAACGTGTTTTCAGCCCTATAACTTCTGTAATGATCCCTAACCAAAACCTTAATAATCGGTAGTCTTTTATGGTATTTAAAGAAACTTTCTTTTTCTAGCGTTTTTATTATATCACAAAAATTGACAACTTATTACTTGACACTCTCTCACATACTTGATAACTCAAAATATATTTTCTTAAAACTACGTTACTCGTCGTCCTCGCAGACAACTAGTGAAGACTCTTATGGTGAGAAACGATTGGAAAGGCGACTTAGCAATAGACAAAAAATGAAGAAGGGGCTGGTTAATAGACTAGACGGTTCATATATTAGAGACTAGAGTGGAAAAGAAGATACTAGAGAGAAGACACTGGAGTGCAATTTGGAAAATAGATCAGGTGGCTAAAGCGGAGTATAAAGAAGAAACTAGAGAGTAGATTAGAAAAAAAATTTGAAAAAAGTGAAGAAGATATGTAGAAAAAATAAGACCGTAGAACTGGAGAGGAAACGGTAGAAGCACTGAATAAAAGTGAAGAAAGAAAACTGAAGTTAAGACTAGAAGGTTAAAAAAGAGGAGAGACTGAAAAAGATACTATAGAAGAAAGTATAAAGAAGACAACACTGTAGAAGATACTAGAGTGCAGATTAAAGAAATGTCTAAAAAAGATGAGGAGATTAGAAAGTCGACCACGAGGTGGAAGAAAGACCTAGAGGGGTGGATAAACAAGAGCAGAAAGTGAATAGGAGACTAGAGAGGAAACTAGAGATAGAGAGGGAAGACTAGAAATAAGAAAAAGATTTCGGTGCAGTGAAGAGAAATGAATAAATTAGAAACACAATTAGCGAAGGGACTAACACCTAGGCGGGGGGCGAAGGTAGAAACCCGAGGAGACTAAAGATGTAACTAGAGAAGAAACTAGAGTAGAGAAAACTACTTAGAAGACTGGAGGGGAGATTGAAAGGGAAACTAGTACACAGACCAAAGAAGAGAGTATGAAATAAACTAGAGAGAAACCCAGAGAGGGAGGGTAAAAGGGATTATAAGAGCAGTAGAGAACAGATTGAGGAATGGAGAAATTGAACTATAAAAAGTACAAACTACAAAACAGATTGGAGAGGAATTAGAGAAGAGACTGAAGAAGAGATTAGAGAATCTAGAGAAGTTAGGTGTAGACTATAGTCTACAGGAATATGGAGAGGGGTAATATGTAAGTTGCAAGCGAGGAAATGACGTGTTGGAGCTGATAGGATGATGAATAGACGAAATGAATTAGGAGAAAATAAATAGTACCAAACTGAATACAAATTTGCCAAGAGGGATTATACAAAGGGAAGGGAAACAGGAGATATACAGTGTGTAAAGCGATGGGGTATACAAGAGGGAATTTTTTTAAAATATTGATTTATGAAAACAATTTATTCTTCATGATATTTTTGCTTGCTTTGAAAGTACCAATAACGTTTCGATAATCTAAAATTTATTTATAGAAATCTGGAAGAATAATAAAATTGATTTTGTTATTGAGTTATCATTCTACATTATAATCAAGATAGCGTATTGCTATCAATCCACAAACAATCGAAACGTTTTTGGTACTTTCAAAGCAAGCAAAATATGAAGAATAAATTTTTTTCAAAAATCAATATTTCAAAAAAATTCCCTCTTGTATACCCCATCGCTTTACACACTGTATAACGGAATGGGGGGGGGAAGAAAGTGCGAGTGTATATACAACATACAAGAAATTAAAAGCTTAAAAGAGACGATGGACTAGTATTAGCAAGGGAGAAGATTTTAATGCCAGAACAGGGAACAGAGGGATATGGATTTAAGTGGGAAGAGGAACACAAGATAGAAAATCAAGAGATAAAGAGGAAAACGAAGAGGGTTATTGGAGTTATCAAAAGGGAAGAGGATGGAAAATTTTAAACTAATATATGGAAAGTGATAGAGACGGGAAATTCACATAAATATAATGAAGATGGAGATCGGTAGTAAAAAAAGAATACTGGGAGAAATAGAAGAATTAAAGACTCGAATCACCAATCGATGGAAGTGAGCTTAAAAGGGAAAAAAAGAAAATCAAGATAGGGAAAAGTGTAAAGCCGAAGGTGAAGACTAGAGGAACAAGAATGTGAAAGTGTACAGAGGAGTAGAAAAATATGAATGAGAGTAATAACGCGGAAACAAATAATTGACAGGGAGGGGAGAAAGAATAGAATGAATGGTGGGACAGTGAGAAACGGATAATGACTAATGATGCAGAGAGAAATAAAAGGAGAAATGCAGGAGCAAGAGAAAACAAAAAAGGCGTATAAAAGCAAATCTAAGAAAAATGTAGAGAAACAGAGAGAGAATGCGAAGAATAAATTAGAGAAATAAGGACAGGGGAGTTTTGGGAGATGATGAAATAGAGAAAAAGTTTAGGAAAAAGTGGAAGAGGAATGCATATGGAGGACTGGAAACAACACTTTGTTATGGTACTACAAGGAAAGCATGAGAACGAGGAGGTGATAGAAGAGATAGGGGAGGAGGGTGAAGAAGATGAGAAGAAATTGAGCAGCAATTAAAGAAAGAAAAAAAAAAGAAAACGGCATGGAAGGATGAAATAGAAAGTGAGACTTTGATTTTGCCACAGGCCAGAGGACTAGCAAGAATGGGAAAAAGGATCTCCAAAAGTGGTGACAAAGACTGTATGATACATTATAGGAGTCATAATAATTACAATGCCGCAGGCGTACAGAATATGCGAGGGTATTGAATGACATATTAAAAAGAGAAATAGAAGAGAATAGCATTTTGGAGGAATTCAAAAAAGGGAGGGAACGATCGATTGTATATTATATGTACTGCACAGATTGGTGGAAAAGGAATAGGAAAAAAAGGCAGAGAGGTAATAACGTTCTTCGTGGATGTAAAGGTAACGTTTAACGAAATGGAAGAGGGGAAAACAAACAACAAGCTGAAGGACAGAATCAAGGACGAGCGTAAGGACAAAGGTCAAGGGGTCTGAAGTACCCCACGCTATTGAATATCTTCACAAGCGACATAATCAAAGAGAACAGAATTCATAGTGGAAAAATAAAGCGCTTTAAGATAAGAAACAAGTGTGCAGACAGATAAGAGTCGAACCTTTAAAGTGTCGGCTCTACAAACTGTCGCGACAGAGCATGTATTAAATGTATGTGTTAAAAAATTGTGCCATATGTAATATAAAAAAACAGTACCTATATTAATCAAAGTGGTTCATCTAATTTGTTTATACGAGGTGCTGAACAAAACGGTTACCTGCAAAAAGTTAAAGACAATTAATTCAAGCTGTTTCTTGTTAAAACCCTAAATTACAGATGACAGAATAAGGCAAGTAATACTGGAGTGGTTTCGAAATACGGAGGGAAGAAAAAATGTTAAGATAATGGCGAGGTTCAGATGTGGATATCAGGGTAGAGGAAAAGAGAAGTGAAACGAAGAAAAAGAACGAAAATGTAGAGTCTGCGGATAGGAATAGGAGCACATCGATTAGAGTCAATAAAATTTGATCGATTGATTGACTGACAATGGGGTCTATAGTGACTGGATGCAATCAGACGTCAGATAACTAGAGAAGAGATTAGAGCCAAATGAGAGACTACAGAATAGATTAGAGAAAGAGATTGAAGCTAGACGATAGGGTAGAAGGGAAGCTATGGAAGAGAAGGGACTAGTCAGAAGATTAAAAAAGACGTTAGATAAGAGGTTAGGGAGACCAGGCCGCCTAGAGAGGCTAGGGGGGGAATTGAGGAACTGGACAGGTTAGGCCAGTTAGAGTAGAAGTAGTACTTCATACTGATGAGGTCCGACCAGTGGCATATTCTTCTAATTAATTGTGTAATTCTGCTACTACGTCAGGGTGCATGCTAGCAAATTTCCAACCCCGAGTAAATCTGATAACCATACCCAGGGAACGTTTTACAGACTTAATGATCAGTACTTACAACATTATGCAGCTCGTCCATTTTATCCAGCGTATACACCGACCAGATGACCGTGCAATGCGTTTGGACTTCTATTGCCATCAGCAGAGGGTGCTGTGCCTCCCCAAGCACCAGCAGGTTGGCATTACAGATTGTAATTATGACCAGCGCCAGCAAGCACGTCAGCGAAACCGCGCTGTTAAAAGAATTAAAATGCTTCCATTGGCCGGCGATCACATTGTGAAATTGGCGAATTCTAGAAATGCCATCTGCATTACCCAGTCTTCCGCTTCTAAGGATCACTTTCAATGGGGCATGATAAGATCTGAATAGTGCGGTGTACACGATGAAGCGTATCGAGTACTCGCAAATGTTTGTGCATTGGATTAGGCCCGCGATCAGGTACAGGCATAAGTTGAATATCGCCCAGCTGCTTCCGATTTGGGTTGCAGCGATGCCGACCGCGACCAGTTCCAACACCATCGTCATGAGGAAGAAGACACCAGTCCTTAATATCATAGTCTTCATCCTCTTAGTAAATACGTTCGGGATGCCAAAGTGGTAACGGGCCCTCGTTATAGCAATCCAATCGTTGATCTCCTTCACTTTGCTCTGACTGATCACAATGGCCTCGATCACGAAAATGAGTGCGTAGCAAGTGTGTGCAGTTGACGCCAACATTCTAATCAGCTTCGTTACGTTGTTGGCGTGTCTCAGAAGCGAGACAAAATGCAATACGACTCCTACAGCTAGTAAGGCCCCGACGAGGTATCCGGTCGCTCCTCCCGTCTTTTGACAGTACGCCCTCTTCGGTTTTCGGGAATGAGGGCAATCATACCTCATCAGGGCAAGACCACACTTGGTCTCAATATAAAGCAAAGGCTTCAGTATGCAAATGATGCAGTTGGTATTTTTTAAAATGTGCCTCTCGGCAAAGTTAAGGAGACTCCTTCCAAATTTGTGGGTGATAACCATGTCTTACAAATTTAAATAGGTGAACCTGATCAACTTTCACTCTTCACTGAGCCGCCTCTCGAACGAAACAGAAATTTCATTATTGATTTCCCAGACGTACAATTGTGTTTTTTAATTAACTGGAACTCATTATATGTCACTTAGTTCTTAATTAGCCGATGAAAAGTAACTGATGTGATATATACCAAACGCAACAGCAGAAAATTTAATATTCAACGACGCGTGCCACGCAATACCCTTCTTCTCTGCCACTCTTTCAGTAAAGTGCTTGTCGTATTGTCGCCTAAAGCACAAAGAAGAAGATCTATCTCCAAAGGGAGTTGCAACGGGTTTGCATCTTGACAGAAAGAAAAATTAAGCGGAAAGTAACCGTAAAGTTTATATGTTTTCCTATTTACAGCTTTCAACCTAACTATTATAGATTAATTTTCGTGGCCACGGCTTTTCTAGGGGTCAAAACCAACAACAATATACTGCAATAGTATATTAAGATACAAGTGTATAATCAAGTCTTTAAAGCACGCGCAACGAGTTTAAGGGCACGACGCAAAGCGGAGTGCCTTTAACGTTGCAAGTGCTTTAAAGACCAATTATACACGTGTATCTTATAGTATTTTTTATTATACCTGCAGTATAATTTAAAAATAGGAAATACAATGAAGTCATATTGACGTTATACTCGAATACATGTCTAATTAAGTGGGCTGGGTGTTCGAAATTTCACGATTGCCATGGAAATGTCACTTGACGTTTGCTTATAATCATCATCATCATCTTTGTAAATAAAACGATTTCCGTTGAAAAAGATAATACATCGTCAATTAAATCGCTTGTAAAATCTAAACAAACGTTGGTAGGTGTAAAATCCAAATCCATAAGCCTATTATAAAGAATATGAAAAGTTGTTTCCATGGACGAATAGGAAGTTACTTACGAATACAGTCTTAAATGCATCCATAATGCTGGCATATATGAAGGAAAGGTCAAAGGTATTTAAATCTTCTATATTTTGGTGCATTCATTCAAAACTTTAAAACAATGCTGCGATTAAAAAGTGGAACAGATTTGGAAGCATACTCTAAATTACGCACGTTTGTGAAAGCTTCAACCAAAGGATAGGTACAAAAGCCAAAGAAATGTTCTGTATTTACAGAAAGCGACCTACGAGGATTTTTTATTTCATCCAGATGACAGTTTCAAAAGTCATACTTGAAGTATCGTTACTTAGCAACTTTAAAGCACGTGTGTTTTAAAGGCCCTTTTTCGCACGCATTTGAGTGTTTAAAACGGAGATTGTGATTCAGGTATAATAAAAAATCTTTTATACAGAGTTTACCTTATAAACAACCATAATTGTTTGTTTTTAAGTTAATCCTCTCGTAATTAGTGGACTGAAGGATCATAAGCTATACAATTTCTTGGTTAAATGATAATTTTCGCCCGAACCATACAAATACATAAATCGAAAGTTTGGCACGTAGCTGGAGTGGTGGTGAGCTGCTGTATCGGCCGATGGGGGCCCCCAAAAATTGGTTTGGTTTTTTCACATGAACTTTTAGATTGTTATCTGAATTGCGCGTCAACCTGTACATGCTAACTTAACAACACACATCGTTCCGTCTTCGTTAGCCGTTCTCTTTTCTTTTTGAAGCGTTTTCGCGAATCCGTGTAACAGTTTTAAAATAATATTAACATTTCTGTCCATATTTCAATTTCCACCTGTATATTTTCTAAATTTTCTTGTCATTGAATGCGATCAATTTCTACTTACTTTTGCATTTCTGTGTTTGCCTCTCCCTCTGATTGAACTTGTCTTCTTGTCATAAGAGGACATTTACTTTGTTTTCCTTTTTTATGTTAACCATTAAATTACCTTATATGGTCATGTACCAAATACTGCTCTACTATTCGTCTGAGATAAATATCCGTAGCTTTGGCTTGGGTAAAATTTCATAACTTGTGGCGTCTTCCAGCAACCTGCAATAGAATCGGTCGTACTAAATTTCCGAATTTGGGTGTTTTTCCAATGGTCGAATTGATTTAATACTGAGCGGAAGCATCTTTAATCAATCGATTACCTATTGTGTCGACAATTTGTTTTTGGACGTTCGGTTACAATTTTTTCCGAAATGGACTTTTAATACGGAAAACGCAAGCATTCCAAATCGTAAGTGTTTTCTTGTGCACGAATTGAGGTTACCGATGTTCTTTTTAGCGCATTTCCACAAACATAAAAAAAAATGCGCTATTGTGGCCACTTTGTCCGTCCGTCCGTCCGGCTGTCCGTCCGTCCGTCCGTCCGTCCGTCCGCTACATTTGCGACGCTACTAGTTCTTTATCTTAAGAGCTATCGTTCTACTTTTTTCGCTATTTGGTTCGTTATGGTGTCGAGGCTTGCACCAAGGAAGGAATTTTTTCTGCGTTTATTGCTAAAAAAGTTATTGTAAAAAAACCAACAAACCGTTTTTTACATGTTCCATAATTTTACACTTTTGCCGTTCATTAACCATCCTAGAGATCATTTATAATTTTGTATTGTTGTCTGTCGTCTGTCTGTTGGTCTGTCCGTCTGTTCCTGTGCCTGTCTGTCCCTCTATCTGTCCGTGTGCACGATAATTTTGTTTGTTGCTTTGCTTTTACATCTCCGTTAGTTATGAACTGAATTGCATGAAATTCAATATGGGCATAGCCTTAGCCATATAATACGCAATGCCAAAAGTTGAGTCGAATCGATTCAAAATTCACAGTGCCCTTTTCGCATCTCGGCCATTTATAAACCAAATTGCAAACTTTTTTTCTTATAAAAGTATTTGAATGAAATTTGATACATAGGCACTTGGAATAAAGGAAAATCTAACGCCAGTTTCAAAATTTGGTTTTGCGCATGCACAGTGCCAACTTTTTTATTTATGGAAGAATTAAAATGAAATGTGATACATAGGCACTTGGAATAAAGGAAAACCTACCGCCAGTTTCAAAATTTGGTTTTGCGCATGCGCAGTGTCAACTTTTGTATTTATGGAAGCATTTAAATGAAATTTGATACATAGGTGCTTGGAATGAAAGAAAATCTAGCGCCAGTTTAAAAATTTTATTTTGCCCATGCGCAGTGCCAACTTTTTTTATCTATGGAAGCATTTAAGTGAAATTTGATACTTTGGCGCTTGGAACAAAGGAAAATCTAACATTAGTTTTAAAATTTAGGTTTGCGCATGCGCTGTTCCAACTTTCTTATTTAGAAAAGCATTGAAATGAAATTCTTCTTATAAACTGAAATTGAAGTAGCACGTCAAAAATGGATTGCCCATATGCAACGCTATCTTTCATATTTGTGGCCGGATTTTTATGATTTTAACAGAAGTTGCATCTTACAAATGGGAAATGAATGCAAGTGGAAATGCGCTTTATGTAAATCGTTTACGATTACTTTTTAACTTGTTTCTATTGTAGGGGAACAAATACCTACCATATAGTAAATTTGGAAGTCATTTGGGACGTATTCAGTTCTCTTCTTTTGTGTACTCTCTGGATAAGAGGTTAGCCGAGAGGTTAGCATTATTGTGGGTTATAACGTAGTCGTAATTAGGTTACTTTTTAGAGTCTGCAAGGGGGTTAATATTCAGCTGAGTCCGGGGAAATAATCGACCTACTGCAGATGAGTGTGCTGTAAAAAAACCCGTAGAATCATTAAGATCTTAAGGGCGGCCGAACGTAGATCGTGAGAAAAATATACCTGGAGCACAAGCCTTGTTACCTCTGTAGGAGTTATTTTTGGTTACACCAGGAACCTGTGGAATTACCGACACAATTTATCGTTAGCGCTGACGTAACTTCAACTTTTTTTTTTCTTTTGTTAAGACCTAAATATCTATGAACAGTTTATTTAACCCACATATGTAATTGGAAATTTTTCCGTGTAATTAGTGTGCTTGATCTTTAGGATTGTTTAACTATCAAATACGAATTACCCTAGAAAAGTAATCACTTGTAAGGTAAAGAGCTCGTTACTACGATTAACTTCAACACCTCAAGCTACCGATTATAGTACATTTCAATTTTAATTTAAAGTAATAGACTTGTCGTTGCTTAGCGGTACGAGGTGTCACATAACATCAGGGGTTGTTGGTGGGTTAATTTTTGTGTTAATAGTTCATGGGAAGATTTAATTTTTTTTGTATTTTGCATACTCTTTGGTTAATAAAATAATAATTTTCCTTGTGGGTCAATACGTTGACTTTTTTTTATATTGAAGCTACCTTTCCTAATTCCGGTGGCTGCAGATAAAATTGTAGGAGGAATTAGGTGGCCCCCGAACGATTTGAATCGAAGCACCAGTAAGTATTAGTGGCGGAGATTTACTTAGAACCTTTTATAATAATTTGTGGTCAAAGTTTTTAATTCACTTACCTACTACCCTGAGTAAGAGCATATCTCTCTACGCTATTAACTATTCGGCTAACGGAGCTAGCTGGCCGATCAGCGGCGTGTGTTGATTTCAAATTGCACATGGTATTTTACAGTGCCCTGCATTCTAAGTTTGTGCGTAATATCCGCCCGCCCGAGTGCCCGATTGCACTTGTAGGATTTGTAGTTTTATTAAATTTATAGCGCGCCGAAACAACTGAGATTTCTTCCGCCCGCTAAAATGGATGTTTTAGAAATATATAAAACATATAAACACACAAAGAAAAAAAACTAATAGAAATTTTAAGCTAAATTCCCAATCTTTGCTCTTGTAAATATTTCCCCTTACAAAAAAAACATTCATTTGAATTTAGGACATTGCGCAACAAACAACGTATCTATGGTTGGTACTTATTTATTGATCTTGAGTAGGTAAGGGACATAATTTAATTACAGTATATATTGAATTTTAAGTATTATAGACGAAAATTTGGTTTCTAAATAGACCAATGGGTTAGGATCCAGCGTTACAACGAATGCGCAGGTTTTTTGTTCGGGAAGAGCTACAGATTTTTCCAGACTGTATCCATCCATTGGCACAAGATCCTTGAAACCATAAGGGATGATTTATTAGGTTGCTGGTTGTTAAACCCCTACTAGCGCAATCTACTGGGTTTATGATATGATACCAGGGTACAGTGGGTATGGTTTCCTGAACTTGGCTAACCCGATTTGCAACAAAGGTTTTCCACTTGTGCGGAGAGCTGGATAACCACGCTATAACTACTTGAGAGTCCGTGAAATTAACTTGTCAAGAAGGTCAATAATAAATTTAAGCAACTCTGCCAACAAGGCAGCACCCAATGATTCTAAGCGTGAAAGGCTGACCGTCTTAAAAGGTGCGACTCTGCTATTTGCTATTTAGGCTTGTCAATCTAGGCAGTTTTATACAAGTGTTGTAACAAAATGATCTCTGCGGAAATGAGTACTCAATAGGGTCCTTATTAATCCCTCAAAAATCGCACTTTGTCGCATTGGTGGAACTTGGAATAAAATGGCCGCCATCTTGATTTTTTCGAATTTATTAAATATTTCGTAAAGTATACATTATATAAAAAAAAACTCAAGAGACTTTTTTTATGGAGAATCAAAAGTTATTATTATTTACCTATAATAAAAAGAAAGTTTAAGTCTATTGATCAAAAAACAAAAAAGTTATTGAAATTTATATGATTTGGCAATATGGGTTTTTTAAAAATTTGGTAAATATCTGAATTAGTTAAAATTGTTTTGTATGCCCAATTTTCCAAATAATTAAGGATTTTAAAGTAAAATACTCTATAATTGGGCAATTATTCACATGTTTGGCAACACTGTCCGACACCCACGCGACGGCAACTTAAGACGACCTTGTTACTATGCGGTTTATTGTTTTAGTTTGCGCGCAATTCGTAAGCGAATAACACGTGGTGTAATTTAGGTGTGATTGTACGAATTCTGACTTGTTTATAAAACTTTTTTCGCATTTCTTTATATCAATATCTTTTGAAACAAGTAAATGTATTTTTTTTTAACAATATCTTTGTGCACCAGTATTAAACAGTATGAGTTCAATATCAAATTGTGCTATTTGTGTAATATCGCCATAGTGCGTGGTGACGAGGACGACTTATAAACTAAGATTTATTTTAATTACTTAGTATCCTTGAGCCTGCTCGAATATTCTTATTATTATACTTGTTTTTCTCCCCTAAAAAAGTATTTGGATTTTTCTTATTACATTTTTTTTTCGTGTTATGTAGTTTTTCATTCAGCACATAAAAACTCTTTGAGCTTTTTTATAAAATGCATACTGTTCCAGATATTAACCAAATTTAAAAAATCTCTATATAGCCAATTCATATAAATCTCAATTTTTTTTTGATTTTTAGCAAATATTCTTGAAAATGTCTCTATTATAGGTATATTTTGATCATCTATAAAAATGATCTTTGAGTTTTTAGCGCATTTTTGCAAAAATTTTTTTTGTAAAAAGTTGCTTTTAATCTCACTTTGGCTGGCTGGCTGGCTGGCAGTAAATGCGCGCCCGTAGAAAAACGCTTGTAAAAAGACAAGGAGTGTACATGTAACTATCGGGGCCGTGTAATTAAGAACGTTAGGGATGGGGCTACAAGATTTGGAGTCGCCGACATCTGGACGCCATCCCCGAGCGTATTATACTAACCTGGAGATTTTTCAGTTTTTATCTATCTTCTTCTACAGTTTTTCTCCGATTGTTTTCAAATTGGTGTCGTCGGGAAGATCTTGTCAACGCGCACAACTCCTGCGTGGCGGAATTTTGTTTTTTTTTCCTAGGGGCGAAATAAACCACCTTTTGCGCGGCGCGCTTCGAGGGGTAGTCGACTTTGGGCGCCCAAAAGTTTCTTACAGCGCGAATCGCGGTCTCTCTTTCTCGTGTCACTAATAGAAGGTCGAGCTATGTGAAGTACCCAAAAGTTGAATACGATTTTATGCCCGGATTTTAGCGAAATCTACCAAAATGTGAATTACGAATGAACGGGACGTCGGAACTGTGTATCGACAAAGGGAATGTGGTAACCCCCGACGAGATCTTACTGATGGTGGAGTCGAAACTTCAAATCCGAATTGTTGCGGGTGATCAGAAGTGGGTGTCGACAAAGGGAATATGGTAACCCCCAAAGGATTTTAATGATGGTGGAGTCAAAACTTCAAACGCGAATTGCGAGTGCACGGTAAGTGAGAAAATGGTACCGACAAAGTGAACGTGGTAGCTTTCGGCAAGATCTTATTGATGGTGGAGTCAATATTGGCTAATAAAACACTGATCTGCCACACAAAAATGCGCTGAAGTCCCTTCGATCTCACACGAGGACTTTGATCATTTTTTTTTTTCGGGGCTCAAAAAAAGTGTATAGTATAATGACCACAAGAGTGCTGAGGTTTATCATAATTTTTCGGAAATGGTTGACGATTCTGTCGTTTTCTGTGGGGGACCCAGACCCCCCCCCCTTTCTGGGAGGTATGGACCCCCCAGTAAACGACGACAGTTCTATTGCCATTTCCAGAATACCACCATAAGAGTGCTGAGGTTTTAAGATAATTTTTTTGGAAATAGTGGTCGTTTGCCGGGGATGGGGGGTATTCCATGTCCCTCAGACCTCTCGATTTTATGTTCTCTGCAACTGTCATGAAATCTGAAACCTAAATGTATATAATGAGAGGTATTTGAACAATAATTTTCAATTTGGTGCAACAAGCCCGATTTTGGTGTTATATGAACTCTTGCCATTCGCAGTGGCGGATCTAGAGAAACTTTTCCGAGGGGGGCACTTTGTGAAAATAAGACTTTTAACTTCGCTCGCAAAGACGCTGCATCCCCCAATTACGGTTACGAAAAACCTGTAAATTAATTTGTCCGCCACTTTTGCTATGGCTACTAAATCTACACATTCCAACCCCTAAATAACACAAAAAAATTTGTACAAATCTGCTTCATTTTTTTGAGGTGGGAATATCTCATTTGCTGAGGGCTTATAAAAAGTGACATTGGCAACGTTTCTTGAAATATGCAAAATCTTGCGCTGGCCGGTTATTTCAGTCTTCCCACATTAACTCCACAAGAAAAGCGATTATATTCACGGTCCACTCATTGCGGTTTGTAAAGAAACTATTAACTGCCATCGAAAAAAAAATCATTAAGAATTGTTGACGACCTCTAAGACTTTTACTTTTCTCGTGTCGACAATTGTGCAAATTTTCGAAATTGGAGGCATTTTTTTTTTGGGTCACGTTAGGTGGCGTTTTATTTTGTATACCGGGTGGCTGATCTATTGAATTTACAGAATGTGTTACCAACGGGAAAAAAACAATTATGACAGAAGTAGGCGATACGTGATGGATGCGAAAACAATGTAGTCTGCAAATTAACGCAATTAACGTTTTAAATCCAGTCAAATGAGATTTATCTTCTCAAACAATCGTCGCTTTAGCTGACCGCTCGTGCTCGTCCGTCCTTTTGCCGACACGTACGAAATTATAACAGAAAACAATGGTTCAACGACCAAATGTAAATTGTTGATTGGCTTCCTTGTCAATAAAATAAATTAATAAAAATTCGAAAAACTTTTTGGGTCGAAATTAATAGAGCGCGACTCTTGTACTTGCCACATAACCTTATTATCGTAGGTCACGACTCATTTCATATCCTTCTGAACGGAGACGTAATTAGTATTAAATTCTTTTCCCGTTACGGTTGCGATTCCCCCCCCCCCCTCGGCCCGCCGGTGGACCTTTTTAAAATAATAAACGTTTCCGCAATTTTGTTTTCGGTTCGGATAATGGCTGAGAATTTCACGGCGCGTGGTTTCTAATAAAAATACGCGCTTTGTTGCCGAAAAAACAAGCGGGGGATTAAAACATTTTCCTGCATTTAAAAGAAGATTAGGACTTGCATCGGTGATTTCGTCCACGATGATTATTACAATAATTATTGGAATTAGGTTCGGTCACGCTAATGGAGCAGGGAGGCGCCACCGTCGCTCGTCTCGTGTAAGTGTCGGACGTACTCAATCGATTATCAAGTGGGCGCCGACTTTATGATATCAACGATTGTTTACGAAACGTAAGCGAAGGTGTGACATTTGCCTTCAATTTCCGCGAGTTTGTTTATTTATAATCGTACGGCGATTGATCGACTCGCACGAAACGTAAACATTTTTAATTGGTCGATGATTCCAAAAGTTAAGTTCGAACTGGGGTTCCGCAAGGTACAATGCTAGGGCCTGTACTATTAATCTTTTTTTTTACCTTCATTGACTCAGTTCCGGATATCTGATAAAGTGATGGTGTGTCGAGTACTGCGAAACACTCGAAGCTTGTCAAACTTTTCGCTATCAATGCAAGAGAACTGAAATCATCATTGAACTATATCGCCCGATTCTAATGCAACCATCTCACTATAAATATGGCGTCCGATGTGATTACACCAATAATCCCATTCGATCTGGAACACCCTGTACAGTGCAATCAAGTTATTACTCTCTATTACTTTTTTTAGTATGGGGTCGAGATGGAACAAGGAAGAGAGAAAGGGCAAATGAAAGAAAGAGACGAGAGCAATTTAGAGATTTTAGGAGATTAGATGAGAGAAGAATAGAAGAACTCGAAAGAAATGAAGGATAAGATGCCGAAAAGTTCACTTGGAAGAACCAATTCGCAAAGAGAAATAATTAACAAGAACAAAAATTGTCCAAGACTCTTGTGCAAATAAAGCGCATTTTTTTTAACAGAAGTAGCATTTTATAGATGGGTTATGAGGTAGTACCATACTATATTTATCGATGTTTACCTTTATCAGAGCACCATGAAGGATAAAACTCACCCCCCCTCCCCTCCCCCGTCATGCATTTGGTTATGGAGTACCGAGTACGGGAGAATGAAGTTAGTTGATAGAAAACAGTTGCGACTTTTAATTGGTATTCCATGAAAGGCAAAACTATTTCTAACAATCCCTCCTGTCACCCCTTGGAAAGGAGCCGCGGAGGAAAGAAACTCCTCTGCGACTCGTAGAAAGTTGTTAGAAATTTCTTCTATAGAAACCTGTTCCTTTCAATGGGCCCTTTCATTAAAATACCCTCGAAAATACGGGTAAAATGCGGTTTTAGCCCCCCCCCCCTCTCCTCACAACCACCAATGTTAAAGCTTGTTTGGCACCACTAGACGCATGCGGATGCAAAATCTGAGCCATATTGGTTACCGCATGTAAAAATTATGCAGATTTTACAGTCGGAAACAATATAATTCCAAGAGAGGAGGTGGGGGGGGGGGGTGCTTAAGATAACAAAATTGGAAAGGCCGTTGGCCCACCTTGAAGGTATAGGCTAGCTACTGAAAACAATTTTAGGACTCCTAGGGCAAGTTTCCCCTAAAATCGCAAAAAATGGGTCAGGACGCACAGACAGACGGACAATAGCACATTTTTTTAAATTTAAAAAATTCGCCAAACAGTGAAGAACCGAGGGGAAATCGTTCTCGTGATGGGTAGGGGGAGTCGGCTTCCGAACGTTTCCATCTAAATGTGCCCCCATTCTGAGTGTTGTTGGAGGAGCAAGGAGGGGGGGGGGGGGGGGCAGTTTTTTCGATAAGTCCCGCATCTTCCACTAATCGAATACTCGGCTAGCTGTGACATACCTTCCCTACCCAGTGTGGAATTGAAATCTTTCGAACGTTTTCCATCATCACCGCTCTTTTCTGACAGCGAGATGTTTTCGTGAATATTTCCCAACGGAAAAAGGACAAAAATTCGCACTTTTTCTTTTTTGTAGATACAGAATCTTGGGAGTGGAGTACCCTCCAAGTATACGACAGTTACATTTCCGTTTACATAATATCACCATAAAAGTGGTGAGGTTATAAAATAGTTTTTTCGAAATAGTGGTCGATTCTCTCGTTTCCGCGCGGGGGGGGGGGATTTGTATTCCAGACCCCCCCGGTTCTATGTTCTCTCCGGTAGGGAGACCTCAAAACCTTCCCCAATAACTTCATGAGATATGAAACCGAGTAATGAAACCTAAACGTTTGTAATAGAAACTGTGTTTTTCAGGGGACGAGATCCAGTCGATTCTCACACTATCAGCAGTTTCCACACCAGGTTTCCATGGAGTGGGGGGAGGGGAGGAGGTTACTTCAATCTAAAGCTTCTATCTACTGTTATCGTTATTGCGATCCCTCTCGTAATCGAGTGTTTTCCTCAAGTGCGTAACCCCCTTCTTATTTTTGCCGAGTGGAAGGGGGGGGGGGCAATTTTTAAGTTACATCTCTTGAAATGGATACTATTTTATAATTTTGTAAGCAATTTTTTTTATGATCTTTAAACTGGGCGCCTACTCGATCTGTGACACCCTGTATATCGGATGACCAAAGAAGTTATTTTTTGTAGTTGTGATTTTTTTTTATATACAGTGCGCTTAAACAATTTTTACACATCACTTCAGCACTGAGCCAGGTCTGATGAACTGATTTCACATACTTCTGGCGGGCGTCCAGATTTTCCGGAACGCTTTCCGGTTGACGACGGCGCCACTGATGGATGGCACCGGAAAGAAGACTGAACTCGGCCTATCGAAAGTAAAGCACGCTTAATTAAAATTGTTTAAAGGGTGTTTTATATTAAAATTAGGGTGGTTTCAGAGTCATCCCCCTAATTTTTTTTTGCCGTCGTCGTCACCCTCGCGGAAGCAATGATGAATTCCTGAACCCTCACATGTGCCGCTACAGATATACAGAGTGCGCGATAAAAAATCGCAAGAAACGCGATCGACTTAATTTATGCGACGGAGAATGTGTTTTTCTGTCTGATGCAAATTTTATGCAGGCGAAATGAATAAAGTCGCGAACTTACGGCGAAAATATGCAAAAATTATTATTAAACGTCCCCGTATACGATTTTATATACATCTGCAATGTTTATTCGTGCTTTATTATTATTAAGGAAGGTTAGGATTTCTCAAAATTCCCCTGTCATACTCCTGCGAGTATTTATGGTCCTCTCGCAAATTGCGGGGCAATAAAATTAAGTAAACCCCTTCAAAATTTACAGTTAGCGTTAGTTTACTTAAAGGGTCGTCCGTTGCCGCCGCCTCTGCAGTCCGAATTTCGCAGAAAATTTTTACGACAAAGAGTTGACGTGCAAAATAAATATGCGATTTATGAAATGGCCTAAATTGGTGTCATAAAAACCCCCCCCTTTAAACTAAATAGGGGTAAAAGCTAACTGCTATTATTCGAAGAGGTATAGTGGCTATTGTCCCCTTAAGCCGGCGGTGGCAGATGGATCGGCGAAAATTTGCTACGGGATTACAATATTCTACGTTAAATTGTATGGAAGAAGTACGGGTGCGAGCTATTTCGTTAATGAGTGCGGAAAACTCGTAAAAGTATGAAAAATTCGCGTTTTTGCGTCTTAAAATTTTAATGAACGGGAAATAAATTTCGAAGTTGTAAAATCCACATGAGTCGTTAATTAAAAATTCTAAAAAAAGTTTAATTATTCAAAGTTCGCGAGATATAAATGAGGTTATCGCGACTTTCTTAACGAACTTTCCGATCTATTTCTGTTAATTTGTTTAGGAGCGACTGCCAGGAATTTTCTTCCTATCGATTACTGGTTTTGCAACGAAAAAAGTGTTTACTTTCTCATGTTCGCGCGGATTGGGTTGGTAAGTGACTTTTTTTAACTTTTCGTTAACGTCCGAGATAGTTACAGGTAATTTTTCTGCATTGTAGTAGTAGATTTCATGACATTTTCATACTTTTAACTATGGAAACTTAAGCCAGGTCAGCGAAGTTTTTAAATGATCGTCAACGGTGCATTCTATCTTGTTTTTTTCCGATGTACTGAACAAAAGTACAAGAATTCGCATTTTTGTTGTAGATGCGGAATTTTTAGACCTCGTGAGAGTATTAGTAACTCTAATAGACGTGGAAAGATCTTCTAAGTGTTTTCCTGAATTTCCCCCAGGGAAAGTACAAACATTCAGCAACGTTTTGTGGAACTAACAAGGTCTTCTAGTGTTTTCCCACAAGAAAAGTACAAAATTTCGCATTTTTTGTTATAGATGCAGAATTTTTAGAACTCGTGGGAGTGTCAGCAACTTTTTTGTAGAACTTGAAAGGTCTTCGAGTGTTTCGCTGGATATTTCCCACGGGAAAAGTACAAAAATTCGCATATTTTGTTATAGATGCAGAATTTTTAAAACTTGTGGGAGTGTCAGCAACTTTTTCATTGCATTTTTAGAGCTCGTGGGAGTGTCAGCAACTTTTTTGTAGAACTAGGAAGTTCTTCGAGTATTTTGCTGAATGTTTCCCTCAGGAAAAGTACAAAAATTCGCATTTTTTGCTCAAATGCAGAATTTTTAGAACTCGTGGGAGTGTCGGCATCTTTTTTGTAGAACTAGGAAGGTCTTCGAGTGTTTCGCTGAGTATTTTTCGCAAGAAAAGTATAAAAATTTGCATTTTTTTGCTAAAATGCAGAATTTTTAGAACTCGTGGGAGTGTCAGCAACTGTTTTGTAGAACTTGAAAGGTCTTCGAGTGTTTCGCTGAATATTTTTCGCAGGAAAAGTACAAAAATTTGCATTGTTTGTTATAATGCAGAATTTATAGAACTTGTGGGAGTGTCAGCAACTTTTTTGTAGAACTTGAAAGGTCTTTGAGAGTTTCGCTGAGTATTTCCTTCAGGAAATGTACAAAAATTCAGTGTTTGTTATAGATGTTGCACTTTTAGAACTTGTGGGAGTGTCGGCAACTTTTTTGTAGAACTAGGAAGGTCTTCGAGTGTTTCGCTGAGTATTTCCCACGGGAAAAGTACAAACATTCGCATTTTTTGTTATAATGCAGAATTTTTAGAACTTGTGGGAGTGTCAGCAACTTTTTTGTAGAACTAGGAAGGTCTTCGACTGTTTCGCTGAGTATTTTTCGCAAGAAAAGTATAAAAATTGCATTGTTTGCTCAAATGCAGAATTTTTAGAACTCGTGGGAGTGTCAGCAACTGTTTTGTAGAACTTGAAAGGTCTTCGACTGTTTCGCTGAGTATTTTTCGCAAGAAATGTATAAAAATTGCATTTTTTGCTCAAATGCAGAATTTTTAGAACTCGTGGGAGTGTCAGCAACTGTTTTGTAGAACTTGAAAGGTCTTCGACTGTTTCGCTGAGTATTTTTCGCAAGAAATGTATAAAAATTGCATTTTTTGCTCAAATGCAGAATTTTTAGAACTCGTGGGAGTGTCAGCAACTGTTTTGTAGAACTTGAAAGGTCTTCGACTGTTTCGCTGAGTATTTTTCGCAAGAAATGTATAAAAATTGCATTTTTTGCTCAAATGCAGAATTTTTAGAACTCGTGGGAGTGTCAGCAACTGTTTTGTAGAACTTGAAAGGTCTTCGACTGTTTCGCTGAGTATTTTTCGCAAGAAATGTATAAAAATTGCATTTTTTGTTCAAATGCAGAATTTTTTGAACTCGTGGGAGTGTCAGCAACTGTTTTGTAGAACTAGGAAGGTTTTCGAGTGTTTCGCTGAATATTTCTCGCAGTACTGAAATTCCAATTTTTTGTTGTAGATTCAGAAATTTTAGAACTCGAATTATTTAAGGGTCTTACCTGAATCTTTCTCCGGAAAAATGTAAAAATTCTCAATTCTTAGACTAAAATGAAATGTAAAAAGTCGTCTTATTTGATATTAGAACTTTAAGCAAAATTCCTAAACAATTTTAGAACTATTTCTGATTGGCAATCGCACTTCTTGCACCAATCTCGGCACCAACCTCACATAAAAACCTTTTTTTAATCTAATTAATTTTGTTTGTCCAATTACGTAATGGCGTCTTAATTGTTTTATTTCATTGACGTCAGTTTCGTAATTGAAAAATGACGGGGGAGAGTGTCGTCTCGAGGCGTATTCGAATTGCGACGACACATGAAATGAATTTTTCCTTTTTGAAAAAATCGCCCGACTCTCATATAAAATTAATTGGAAGCATTTCGCTAATTACAATTTTCGTAAGTAACGCAAAAAAATTTAGCCGCAGAAGGCGGAGACGCCGACGGCGGCGGTGGTTTCGCAGATTTAAAAAACGTAATGCAGCAAACAGCGAGGCGATGTATGTCAGATTGAATGGCGGGAGTTCGGGTCGAGGCCCCATGAGTGGGTGTAAAATGTCTCATTAGCACGACTAGTTCTTTTTATAGTTTTTTTTTGTGCGCTTTTTGTCACCTAGACTCTCAAAACTTGAGCTTTAATCGATTCAGCAGATGCAACGCGTAACCTGCATTGCATTTCTTTCAGATGTTTTCGCATTTTCAGCATTTTTTTATTACAAATTAACGTCGATTGCGCGGCGCGCTTTTGTCTCGATGCCTCTGTATCGACTTCGCGCTTTTGTTTTTGTTATATGGGTTACCTATATACAGGATGTGTTACTGAACTCGCTTTTCTTTTGTTTTTCAGGATGAAGTAGCGGAAATATGTGATCCGCCAGGTGGCGCGACGAACTCTGGCGTAAGCAAAAGGCAGGCGCTATGGGATTAGCATTACACATAGTACCCTTCTTCATTTTCCTAAACGTAGTTCAACGAAATAGCGCGGAACAAGGTAAGTGACAATGAAAACAACACTACAAACAAGCACCAGTTGATATCATTCGAACGTCATACTTTTTGGTATCACCCCGTATATGTAAATATGTAATTGTTTCTCTTCGACACGCATAAAATACGTCTTTGCTGAGCGAGCCGAAGACGATGTGATAAAATTGCCGAGCAGTGACAGATAGCGGTTCTTGACTTCGCTAAGAGGGCAAAGTCTCAAAAAATTGCGCTAGAGTAGAGGTTTGCGTCTCGGATTGTGCTCAAATGAGCCACAAAAGCTCTTCCTCGTTAACCCCTGGGTTGGGTTCGCTTAATAGGCGAGAAAATGAAAGGGTTCTGGTCTCGAGAAGCTGTCAACGGTTTAAGTCTGTGATAATTCAAAGTTGCTAACTTGGGTTCGTATCCGTGCTAAGCCTACACGTCTTGGACAGTAACAGTGCTTCATATGTTTTCGTTTTCTCAAATGCACACCCTGTATTTTCGAAGCGAAAAAAAAAGTAGCCGGAAAATGACAACAAAAGTCGCTTTGAATTTGTCGTTGGGCGTTAAAACTGGATTTATAAGCGATTATCAGCTCGTTAGTGCATTCTTCGAGCTTAAGCCGACATCTGTTATCTAAACACGTTTTTAGTTTTAGGGAAAAAAGGTAGCGATACCTGCGCGTAATTAAGAAATCATTTACTCTCCTCGCCGGATTGTGGAAACAAATCAGTTTCGCCCTTTCCCGCACCTTCTCTCGAAATTTTTCGAGCGACGACGCCGACGACGACAGTTTATACATCAGGTAGCGGCAAGTTCGTGCAAAGTGGTGAAATCTAAAGGTATTCGCCGACTTCAAAGGGCGACCGAAGGGCGGTTTTGGCAAGAGCGGGGTTGAACAAGTCCCTAGGGCTTTAAGAAAATCGATAGCTGACTAGGGCTGCCAACGCATAACTCGGAGTTTCCGAATTCTCTTATTTGTACAAGTTTGAATTTTTTTCTTCCTCCCGTCTCCTTTGTGCGACTTTGACGGGCGCGAGCCGCCCTTGTTGTAAGGGCGACGCAGCGAACCGGGCCCTTGGCGTGCGACACGTACGGATGAGCACTTTCCGATGAGAAATTACCCGCATTTCTTTTCATTTTCATACAGCTCGTTTGCGTAGCTTAAGCCTGCTCATTTTCTGGTCAGTTCATCTACCAAATTGAGGGTATTTTCTAGTTCCATTTAACATCTTTCTGTCTATGATCTAGAAATCTGAAAGAATCTTCATCCTCGGGAAACTTCTTTAGAAATAAATCATCTGAACTGCGCCCCATTGGACGGGGTCAACGTTATGTTTTTTTTTTCTTCTATTTGGTTTTATATAATATATTCTATGCACAGTCCAATAAAAGACTATTATTATTATGTACAACAGATGGAACGACTCAATATCTCTATTCAAGAGAAAATATCTATTCTTACAAATACCCCACTTTCAATAATGACGAGAAGCCGAACGATGGACCATCATGTATGATGCGAGCGAGGTGAGGCGGCGCAGCCGCCGGAGCCGAGCGTATGTCTTATCAAAATCCAAAAATTAATATATTCTATAGGAATTTTAGCGATTGTAATAAGACGAGTGATAAGACATGCGCTCGGCTTCGCCGCCTCACCTCGCCATTTTGGAAAGTGGGGTGTAATACATTTTGCAACGTCGGAAATGTCGGTCGGTCGAATCGAAAATGTTACCCCACTTTCAAAAATGGACCAATACATATATTTTTCGCAGGAAAAGTACAAAAATTGCTAAAATGCAGAATTTTTAGAACTCGTGGAAGTGTCAGCAACTGTTTTGTAGAACTTGAAAGGTCTTCGAGTGTTTCGCTGAATATTTCCCACGGGAAAAGTACAAAAATTCGCATTTTTTGTTATAATGCAGAATTTTTAGAACTCGTGGGAGTGTCAGCAACTTTTTTGTAGAACTTGAAGGGTCTTCGAGTGTTTCGCTGAATATTTCCCACGGGAAAAGTACAAAAATTCGCATTTTTTGTTATAGATGCAGAATTTTTAGAACCTGTGGGAGTGTCAGCAACTTTTTTGTAGAACTTGAAAGGTCTTTGAGAGTTTCGCTGAGTATTTCCTTCAGGAAATGTACAAAAATTCACAGTGTTTGTTATAGACGCTGCATTTTTAGAACTCGTGGGAGTGTCAGCAACTTTTTTGTAGAACTAGGAAGGTCTTCGAGTGTTTCGCTGAATATTTCCCACGGGAAAAGTACAAACATGCGCGTTTTTTGTTATAATGCAGAATTTTTAGAACTCGTGGGAGTGTCAGCAACTGTTTTGTAGAACTTGAAAGGTCTTCGAGTGTTTCGCTGAATATTTCCCACGGGAAAAGTACAAAAATTCGCATTTTTTGTTATAATGCAGAATTTTTAGAACTCGTGGGAGTGTCAGCAACTTTTGTGTAGAACTTGAAAGGTCTTTGAGAGTTTCGCTGAGTATTTCCTTCAGAAAATGTACAAAAATTCACAGTGTTTGTTATAGACGCTGCATTTTTAGAACTCGTGGGAGTGTCAACAACTTTTTTGTAGAACTAGGAAGGTCTTCGAGTGTTTCGCTGAATATTTCCCACGGGAAAAGTACAAACATGCGCGTTTTTTGTTATAATGCAGAATTTTTAGAACTCGTGGGAGTGTCAGCAACTGTTTTGTAAAACTTGAAAGGTCTTCGAGTGTTTCGCTGAATATTTCCCACGGGAAAAGTACAAAAATTCGCATTTTTTGTTATAATGCAGAATTTTTAGAACTCGTGGGAGTGTCAGCAACTTTTTTGTAGAACTTGAAGGGTCTTTGAGGGTTTCGCTGAGTATTTCCTTCAGGAAATCTACAAAAATTCAGTGTTTGTTATAGACGCTGCATTTTTAGAACTCGTGGGAATGTCAGTAACTTTTTTGTAGAACTAGGAAGGTCTTCGAGTGTTTCGCTGAATATTTCCCACGGGAAAAGTACAAAAATTCGCATTTTTTGTTATAGATGCAGAATTTATAGAACTCGTGGGAGTGTCAGCAACTTTTTTGTAGAACTAGGAAGGTCTTCGAGTGTTTCGCTGAATATTTCCCACGGGAAAAGTACAAACATGCGCGTTTTTTGTTATAATGCAGAATTTTTAGAACTCGTGGGAGTGTCAGCAACTGTTTTGTAGAACTTGAAAGGTCTTCGAGTGTTTCGCTGAATATTTCCCACGGGAAAAGTACAAAAATTCGCATTTTTTGTTATAATGCAGAATTTTTAGAACTCGTGGGAGTGTCAGCAACTTTTTTGTAGAACTTGAAAGGTCTTTGAGAGTTTCGCTGAGTATTTCCTTCAGAAAATGTACAAATATTCACAGTGTTTGATATAGACGCTACATTTTTAGAACTCGTGGGAGTGTCAGCAACTTTTTTGTAGAACTAGGAAGGTCTTCGAGTGTTTCGCTGAATATTTCCCACGGGAAAAGTACAAACATGCGCGTTTTTTGTTATAATGCAGAATTTTTAGAACTCGTGGGAGTGTCAGCAACTTTTTTGTAGAACTTGAAAGGTGTTCGAGTATTTCGCTGAATATTTCCCGCAGTCCCCGTATGTCTTATCAAAATCCAAAAATTAATATATTCTATAGGAATTTTAGCGATTGTAATAAGACGAGTGATAAGACATGCGCCGGCTTCGCCGCCTCACCTCACCATTTTGGAAAGTGGGGTGTAATACATTTTGCAACGTCGGAAATGTCGGTCGGTCGAATCGAAAATGTTATCCCACTTTCAAAAATGGACCAATACATATATGAGCGAGGCGCCTTGGATTTCTTTTTGGATTCAAATCCTTATAATCCTAAAAGAAATCCAAGGTAATCTCTCTGTTTGGTATTCTAAAATAAATTAATTATTAATTAATTGAATAAGAGGACTAACAACTGTCAATGGAAAATTGTCGTATAACAGATGGCAGCAGAACGTAAAGAAAAGGTACGCTTCAAGTTAATGAAATGCAAATGCGGTACTTACGATAAGACAGAGAAACCGCAATTACATCCTCTCTACGGAGTTAAAGGTGAATCCGCTCAATAATTATTCCAGAATCTCCAATTTAATGCATTACTAAAATATGGATGATTGCAATTAAAATTCCATGCGTTCTCAACTAGCTGTTCAATAATCTTGAAGAATACTGAAGACTCGCTTGAAGACCCTTGAACAGCTGGACCTTGGAACTGTTTTAAAGAGTCATCGTAACAATACTTAAGAATCCTTGTTCTTTCACTTTAAGTTCACGTATTTTTAAAAATTCTTTTCAATCATTCCGCGATACAATGGCGTCGAGTATATCTCGATCTTTCGCAAGTACCATGTATATGACGTTCGATCTTTGAAACCTGCAAGCTACTCGTGATAAACGTTCACTAATCTCGCTTTATTTTTCAGTTGTACTTCTCGACACAACGGGAGAATCGACATTGGAATGGACCCGATTTCCTTACGGACCTCAAGCTAACACGCCCGGTGTAAGTATCGTCACTCGCGCGAAGTTAGCAATTGCACAGAGTCATATGGGAACCATAGAGCTAAATAAATATTCGGTCACAATCTTAACCTCCAACAGACACGCCCCCCCCCCACTTTAAAAATCAAATTTTGACATTTTGAAAGTCAAAATCCCCCCCCTCCCAAACGCAATTAAATCGCGCTTTATGTCTTCTTTCTAATAAACATTGATTGTTGATATTAAGAGACAAGAAGCTAACACAATTCCTTAAGCTACTATGACCATAAGGGTAATCCACCCCAATCCTTTACGGTCAATTTTATCAATTTTTGAATTTAGCAGTTGAAGGTTGCCACAATGTTGCTTCTGAAGGGGTTGGGGGGTGGTTGTTTGTTTAAATTGCGTCTCTCCATAGTTTTATATAATTATGATTGTTGCTACTAATTTCGCATTTAACATGCAAATCGATTGCTAACTTCGCCGCGGTACCTTTTAACGCTCGCAAGTTTAGAGCCGTACGAAATAATGTAAATAGCTGTAACGACGTTTCAACATTTACTCTGGAAAACTCGACGTGGGGCGGCCTAACTTAATTATATCACCCCATTACGGTCCTGATTTGAATGCGCGCCTACCGCACTCGGATCTCCTCTCTTTTCGTCCGGACTTAAAAACTATCCGCCAGACGAAGACGGGGAGGCGAGTGTGAATAATTTTAAAAATAATTTTGCGTTAGCGAAAAGAATCACCACCGGCGACGGTGGAGGCGGCGGCGCGCGCGGGGGACGTCGTCTGGCAATTGTGTTTCCATGGTTACTAATCATTCTTGATTACTGTAGGCATCCCTCGAAATGATACGTGATTTGAAATGGCAAAATTTTCGGGCGCGGAGAGAGGCACTAGAGAAAGTTTCGTTTTATTGCCGGTCAGACAGTGATTTAACGATTGAATGATGGGCGCGCTTTATTTAGAAATTAAAATGAAAATCGCGTCCCCCTTTCGCCAACTGGCGCTCGGTATACGCGAAGGGAGGAAATTAGCTTTATGACAAAAAAAATGTAAGCGTTATTACCTTTATCTTTCCTTATAAAGAACACACGTGCTTAGGGTGACAATTCGCTTAATATTTCACCCCTGAAATATAAGGGCGGCGACTTTTTATTTAGCGGTGGCAGACTTTATATTTGCGGTGCATTTCTCTTCGCGCGAGACAAATTTGTAGGTAGGAAATTAACTGTTTTGAAACGTGCTCGCGCTGCATACGCGTTCGAGGATGGGGGGAGGGCGTGCGTTAGGGGTGTGCGTCGATTAATTTTATAATGGGACATATCCCATTAGTTGGTAATTAAGGGTTTTTGTTACGTTATGCCCAACTATTTTAAGAAAAGCACATCAAATTGTCTACTTTTTTGTTTATTTATGGATTTACCGCAATTTCCCGATTTTCTTTAATTGGCTGGGCGGCACAATTTGCGCAAATCCAAAGTTCTGGCTTAATAAAAGTTAGTAGGATGCGCTGCGCATTACAATATTCGAATGCGCATGCGCTGGTAACAGAATAAACATGGCGCCGACGATACAGACCAATAAATGGAGTGTGCGCATGACTGTAATAAAAACAAATGAAGTGCGCATGACAAAAGTAGATATGTGCAAGTACCATTTGACACAATACAGTCCCATGTGCATTGTACAGGGTGTCCCATTTTCGACACTTTTATATCTCCCTAGTTGTTACTGCTACCAAAAAAGTCATGTGCTTTTTTTTTGGGTCAAACATTCAAAAATGGAACAATTAAAATTTGAAAATATTCGCTCGCTTAAAAGATACGGGAGAAAATCACAAAAATTGTCAATTTCAGAATGGTCCCTATATTTTGTTAGTTAACAGAGATACGGAAAAATGTTTTTTTGATATAGGCAACTCTCATAACGTATTAGAGCGAGGTGAGGCGGCGCAGCCGCCGAAACCGAGCGTATGGAGCAAAGCGTATCAAAATGAGAGGTAATTATAGTACACTAAATGCCTCGCCTCACTTTGTTCTGCTTTGGCCGGTCCATACGCTCGGTTCCGGCGGCTGCGCCGCCTCACCTCGCTCTCTTACGTCAAGGGCCCTGCGCTCAAGGTGAAAACTTTATTTCGCATTAGATTGATTGAGCATTTACTGATTGATTTACTTCGAAATTCGCCCGCCCAAATCGATATGAAAGCCACCCTTAATATAGGCAACTCTCATAACGTATTAGAGCGAGGTGAGGCGGCACAGCCGCCGAAGCCGAGCGTATGGGCCAAGGCGTATCAAATTGAGAGGTAATTATAGTATATTATATACCTAGCCTTACCTTGTTCTGCTTTGGCCGGTCCATACGCTCGGCTCCGGCGGCTGCGCCGCCTCACCTCACTCTCTTAAGTCAAGAGCCCTGCACTCAAGGTGAAAACTTTTAATTTCGCATTAGATTGATTGAGCATTTACTGATTGATTTAGTTTGAAATTTGCCCGTCCAAATCGATATGAAAGCCACCCTTAATATAGGCAACTCTCATAACGTATTAGAGCGAGGTGAGGCGGCGCAGCCGGCGAAACCGAGCGTATGGGACAAGGCGTATCAAAATGAGAGGTAATTATAGTACACTAAATGCCTCGCCTCACTTTGTTCTGCTTTGGCCGGTCCATACGCTCGGCTCCGGCGGCTGCGCCGCCTCACCTCGCTCTCTTACGTCAAGGGCCCTGCGCTCAAGGTGAAAACTTTATTTCGCATTAGATTGATTGAGCATTTACTGATTGATTTACTTCGAAATTCGCCCGCCCAAATCGATATGAAAGCCACCCTTAATATAGGCAACTCTCATAACGTATTAGAGCGAGGTGAGGCGGCACAGCCGCCGAAGCCGAGCGTATGGGCCAAGGCGTATCAAATTGAGAGGTAATTATAGTATATTATATACCTAGCCTTACCTTGTTCTGCTTTGGCCGGTCCATACGCTCGGCTCCGGCGGCTGCGCCGCCTCACCTCACTCTCTTAAGTCAAGAGCCCTGCACTCAAGGTGAAAACTTTTAATTTCGCATTAGATTGATTGAGCATTTACTGATTGATTTAGTTTGAAATTTGCCCGTCCAAATCGATATGAAAGCCACCCTTAATATAGGCAACTCTCATAACGTATTAGAGCGAGGTGAGGCGGCACAGCCGCCGAAGCCGAGCGTATGGGCCAAGGCGTATCAAATTGAGAGGTAATTATAGTATATTATATACCTAGCCTTACCTTGTTCTGCTTTGGCCGGTCCATACGCTCGGCTCCGGCGGCTGCGCCGCCTCACCTCACTCTCTTAAGTCAAGAGCCCTGCACTCAAGGTGAAAACTTTTAATTTCGCATTAGATTGATTGAGCATTTACTGATTGTTTTAGTTCGAAATTTGCCCGCCCAAATCGATATGAAAGCCACCCTTAATGTAGGAAACTCTTATAACGTATAAGGGCGAGGTGAGGCGGCGCAGCCGCCGAAACCGAGCGTATGGGACAAGGCGTATCAAAATGAGAGGTAATTATAGTACACTAAATGCCTCGCCTCACCTTATTTTGGTTTGGCCGGTCCATACGCTCGGCTCCGGCGGCTGCGCCGCCTCACCTCGCTCTTACGTCAAGGGCCCTGCACTCAAGGTGAAAACTTTAATTTCGCATTAGATTGATTGAGCATTTACTGATTGATTTAGTTCGAAATTTGCCCGCCCAAATCGATATGAAAGCCACCCTTAATGTAGGCAACTCTCATAACGTTCTAGAGCGAGGTGAGGCGGCGCAGCCGCCGAAACCGAGCGTATGGGCCAAGGCGTATCAAATTGAGAGGTAATTATAGTATATTATATACCTAGCCTTACCTTGTTCTGCTTTGGCCGGTCCATACGCTCGGCTCCGGCGGCTGCGCCGCCTCACCTCGCTCTCTTACGTCAAGGGCCCTGCGCTCAAGGTGAAAACTTTATTTCGCATTAGATTGATTGAGCATTTACTGATTGATTTACTTCGAAATTCGCCCGCCCAAATCGATATGAAAGCCACCCTTAATATAGGCAACTCTCATAACGTATTAGAGCGAGGTGAGGCGGCACAGCCGCCGAAGCCGAGCGTATGGGCCAAGGCGTATCAAATTGAGAGGTAATTATAGTATATTATATACCTAGCCTTACCTTGTTCTGCTTTGGCCGGTCCATACGCTCGGCTCCGGCGGCTGCGCCGCCTCACCTCACTCTCTTAAGTCAAGAGCCCTGCACTCAAGGTGAAAACTTTTAATTTCGCATTAGATTGATTGAGCATTTACTGATTGATTTAGTTTGAAATTTGCCCGTCCAAATCGATATGAAAGCCACCCTTAATATAGGCAACTCTCATAACGTATTAGAGCGAGGTGAGGCGGCACAGCCGCCGAAGCCGAGCGTATGGGCCAAGGCGTATCAAATTGAGAGGTAATTATAGTATATTATATACCTAGCCTTACCTTGTTCTGCTTTGGCCGGTCCATACGCTCGGCTCCGGCGGCTGCGCCGCCTCACCTCACTCTCTTAAGTCAAGAGCCCTGCACTCAAGGTGAAAACTTTTAATTTCGCATTAGATTGATTGAGCATTTACTGATTGATTTAGTTTGAAATTTGCCCGCCCAAATCGATATGAAAGCCACCCTTAATGTAGGCAACTCTCATAACGTACTAGAGCGAGGTGAGGCGGGCTGCGCCGAAGCGGAGCGTATGGGGTAAGGCGTATCAAATTGATAGGTATAGTACACTAAATGCCTCGCCTCACCTTGTTCTGCTTTGACTGAATGTTTCTGTACCGAAACAAAGTTTGGAAATGTACCTCGTATACAGGGTGTTTTGTTTTATTCTGAGGGATACATTTTTGGTTATGAACCTGTCCCGAGCAAATTCAGCATCAAAATGTTCATGTGTTCGCAGTGGGTGGAAGAGTCGTTTACGAACTTCCAACGCGGCATCAACTGGAGATCTTACGTCGTCTGCGACGTCGCCTACAACAACGTCAACAACTGGTTATGGACGCCGTTCGTCGAACGAGGAATCGCCAACCGTATCTACATCGAGATCAAATTTACGATAAGAGATTGCAGCCTCTTTCCCGGCAACGCGCTGTCCTGCAAGGAGACGTTCAGCTTACTCTATTACGAATTCGATGCCGCGACAAGGGAGCCGCCCCCTTGGGAGACGGAAAGCTACAAGTTAATCGGTCGGTGTCTAGCTCAGGTGTTTTTGATGTTCACGGTTTGTTTTCAGCTCGTATTGCGGCGGGTGAGGGACGGTTCAACGCAAACAGCGAGGTGAACATCAACACCGAAATCAAAAGCATAGCCGTCGCCAAGAAGGGTGTCTACTTCGCGTTTCGAGACCAGGGCGCTTGCATTTCTCTTCTCGCGATTAAGGTCTATTACATCACTTGTCCCGAGGTGACCATCAACTTTGCCAAGTTCCCGGCGACACCTACGGGTAAAGAGATCACGGTGCTCGAGCAGGCGAACGGCACTTGCATGAACAACTCGGAGGTGGTACACAGTCCGCCCACCTACCAATGCAAAGGCGATGGAAAATGGACGATACCGTCAGGCGGTTGCAAGTGTAAGGCCGGTTTTCAGCCCGACTTTGATAAACAGATATGTAACGGTAAGTGGCTCAGCGAGAGGTTCCGGGTGTAAAATTCTTCCGTAGTCTGTCCACCGAGTACTTTCAAAGCAGAAACGGGCGATGGCTTGTGCGAGTCCTGTCCCGAGCACTCCAAGGCGCCCGGTTCGGGTTACAGCGAGTGCAAGTGCAACAACGGCTATTACCGAACGGCGAAGGACCCCAAGAGCATGGCGTGCACTCGTACGTACTTTCACTGTGAGACCGTCACCTATACTCTTGTGCCTTTCAGAACCACCATCTGCTCCGCAAAATCTAACCATAAATTTTGTCGACCAGTCTACGGTTATACTAAGTTGGAGTGCACCGCAGGACTTGGGCGGCAGGACCGATATTTTCTATCGAGTGAAATGCGACGCCTGCACCTTCGGCGTCGTCCAGTACACACCCGGCTCGGTAACTACCCACTGTTCCCTATTATTGTGCCGATTCTTACGCCGACTTACAGGAGACGTTCAACGATACGAAGGTGACGGTGACCGGACTGAACGCCGTGACCACGTATCGTTTTCAAATCTTCGCCGAGAACGGCGTCTCGCATCTGAGCGCGAAGGGCAGCCCCGAGTATTCGGACATTGTCGTCACGACGGAGGCGTCGGTCGCCAGCAGCATACCGAACGTTCGTATTACGAGCGTTAAGAGTACGGAGATCAGTTTGGCGTGGGATCCGCCGTCGATCGACGATATCGAGAATGGGCTCGTCGAAAGCTATGAGGTTTGTGGCGCCCTCTACTTTTGACTAACTCTATTTCTAAAAATTCATTTTCAAATAGGACATAATCGAACTGAATGCACCTCGCCAATCATATTGTTATAAGTGTGGCACTACTGGCGTGACCGTGAAACCGTGCACGTTTTGTTCGGAAAAGTTAGCTCCTCGCTTTGTAGGACCTTTTTTGATTAGCCATAAAGTAGGTTACTTTAGCTAAAAAGGTTGTTCCGAGTTAGCTGGCTTTTTTATGCGGCAGTTTGGGATAAATTCAGCGCCAGACCAACTCTCCGTCATAGCAGAGGTGGGATTTTTTTTAATGTGACTTGCACTTGGTTTCGTGTAGAGGGGCGGGCAAGGTGGATATCACAAAATGTCGCACAGTGACGACGAGACCGCGGGGACTTCAAAAATTGATGGTACCATTCATTTTCAGATACACTATTTCATGCGAAACGACGCGGATCACAGTAACGCGACGACGGTGAGGACAACGGAGCTCTCGACCGTTTTGACTGGCCTCCAGCAGAGAACCGAGTACGGCATCCACGTTCGCGCGAAAACGCAACAGGGCTGGGGCGACTATTCGCCCGTCATTTTCAAGACAACGGGCCAAGTTTTAAACACTGCGTACGTCGGCGACGAAGAGGGGCTCAAGCTTCGCGTAATCGCCGGCGGTATCGTGGTGGTCGTGGTCATTCTCGTCGCGGTCATCGTGCTCGCCGTCATCTTCATTCGTTCGCGCGGCAACGACGAATGCAACAAGAAGCAGCCGAGCGACTGCGACACCCTCGAGTATCGGAACGGAGAAGGTAACCACTCACTTCTAAATTAAATCGCACTTAACCCCCTAACTTTGGATTTGTATTTCACGCTCGAAAAAAAGGACTTGTAGTTACGTACAGTAAGTTCTCTCACTGCCACAATGTACTTTGCATGCTCGTCCGCTTTGTGTCGTTTTGTTTCGCTTATGTGGTTTTTTTTTTATTTTGTAGTTCATCATTTGGACAACCCTCCTATTGTTACCACCCATACCAACGGTAATTTTTCTCCCACTCTCCCCCACCTTCGTCGATTAATACTAAACCGCCAATTTTTAACAGTGACCACGCCGCTTTTCGCGCCGATCAGCGGAGCCTCCCGAACGTACATCGACCCGCACACCTACGAGGATCCTAACCAGGCGGTGCGCGAATTCGCGCGGGAAATCGACGCCAGCTGCATCACGATCGAGGCGATTATCGGTACGTGTCGCACGAAACGGGGCAACATTCACTCGACCTGTTCCGATTCTAGGTGGCGGCGAGTTCGGCGACGTCTGCAAGGGCAAGCTGAAAATCAACGGCAATAACGAGATCGACGTCGCGATCAAGACGCTGAAGGCGGGCTCGCACGAGAAGTCGAGAAACGATTTTCTGACGGAGGCGTCGATTATGGGACAGTTCGAGCATCCCAACGTAATATTCTTGCAGGGCGTCGTTACCAAGTCCAATCCTGTCATGATTATAACGGAGTATATGGAAAACGGATCTTTAGACACATTTTTAAGGGTAAGTGTAAAACTTTACTTTTCATTTTTGCTATTTAAGCAAAAACCACCTCCAATACCTGACCACACTCGAACTTCCATCTACACCGACGGAACTGATAAAACACCTGCATCGCTTATCTCGCACGTGACATTGTTTGTCGAAAAACAAATGAATTCTTCTCCCTGTTTATCAACACTTAACAGTAGATGACCTATGTTCGTTCTGGCGCAGGAAGTGACGTCACACCAGTCAGAGTTGAAATGTGAATAAATGCGTTACAGTTTCCTACCATTCATCCTTACGACTCACCCCGAGAGCGAGCAACCATCGCCTCATTATAGGCCTGGGGGGGCCACGAAATGTATTTACAGGTTAAAATGGAGCATGACATAGGTAATAGGGCCCCCCTTGCATGTCTCGGAGAATTATAAGTTGGGGCCCCATACATGTCACGGCACCTGTTTTTTTCATTGACTTCAACCTCTTAACTATCGAATCTCTCAAAGTTTGCGTGGCTCATTTGGTTTTCAGGTATCGTGGGTTCGATTCCCAACGCAGATAACAAAAATTTTTGTCTATAGCAATCACCTGACCGATGACGCGGGTCCAAAATAACATCCAAGATGGCGGATGGAGCGAGAGAGGCAGACAGACAGACGGTCAAAAATGGCGCCCAACATAATGGCGGGATTAGAGACTAATAAAATGGCGGCCGATCCAAGATGGAGGATTTAGTGACTAACAAAATGGCGGGATTAGAGACTAATAAAATGGCGACCGATCCAAGATGGCGAAATTAGAAACTAATAAAATGGCGACTGATCCAAGATGGCGGATTTAGTGACTAATAAAATGGCGACCGATCCAAGATGGCGGATTTAGTGACTAATAAAATGGCGACCGAACCAAGATGGCGGATCTAGTGACTAATAAAATGGCGCCCAACAAAATGGCCGACCACACCGCTCATTGGCTGTGACGTCACAGGAGGCGGCCCCTAAAGGCTCCGCCTACCGTATCCCATTGGCCAAGGGGAGGGGCATAGGGGGGCGTGCTCGTCTCTGATTAGCTGTGACGTCACGTGCTCGTCTCTGATTGGCTGTGACGTCACTTCCTGCGCCAGAACGAACATAGGTCATCTACTCTTGACCAGATAAACCTTTAAACTCTCGTAAAAATACCCATACAAACTAAATACAACAAATTAAATGAATTAAACAATTACCAATTACACAAAAATACCTACGCATGTAATTTTTTTAGGCAAACGATGGAAAATTCCAAGTGCTACAGTTAGTGGGTATGTTAAGAGGAATTGCGTCCGGTATGCAGTATCTAAGCGAAATGAACTACGTACATCGAGACTTGGCAGCCCGAAATGTATTAGTTAATTCTCAATTAGTATGTAAAATAGCCGATTTCGGTCTAAGTAGGGAAATAGAAAGTGCAACAGAAGGCGCGTATACGACAAGGGTGAGTATGGGTCTTTGATTCTCTTTCGTTTAGTTATGGGTTTTTGGTGGTTTACAGGGGGGGAAGATACCGGTACGGTGGACGGCGCCCGAAGCGATAGCGTTCCGTAAATTCACCTCCGCCAGCGACGTATGGTCCATGGGTATCGTCTGCTGGGAGGTGATGTCGTACGGCGAACGGCCGTACTGGAATTGGTCAAACCAAGACGTCATTAAAAGTATAGAGAAAGGTTACAGACTGCCCGCCCCGATGGATTGTCCGGAGGCGATCTATCAGCTAATGTTAGATTGCTGGCAGAAGGAGCGAACGCATCGACCCACATTCCAGTCCATAGTTAAAACGTTAGATAAGCTCATTCGCGTCCCCGATACCTTAAGGAAAATTGCTCAGAATCGGTAAGTGCCCCGACCATTAACGCGCCCGCTTCAAAAATCTCGCGCATGCTTAGTCGCATTCGTTAACATTGTTTCCACTATTCTAGCCGTCATCCGTCTTTAAGCTCTTATCTTTGGCAAACTGTCAATGTAGGGCGCCACGTACACCTTTCTGATTTATCGCAATTGGAAATCGACCGACACTTTGACACCGTTTACCCGCACCGTTTGAATAACTTAAACGCGCCCTCGCGCTCTCACAATTACAACGGTCATTTCAATATCGATAACTCCGAACGGTGGTATCCGACAGAAGACGCACGCCACTGGACATCGGCACATTCGACACAACAACCGTTCGCTTGGGTCACTTTTAACAACGTGTAAATATTGCTTTGTGGTTTTTTGTTGCAAAGGTATTTTTTTTCGCTTTTTGTTTTGCTTACTCTTTCTCTCTCTTCTTAACCTCACTAAGTCTTTAGTACTTAACGCTTTTGCGAGAATGCATTCGCTTTTGTGCCTGTTGTTTTGTGCTTGCGTTTCGTTCAAAAGAATACAATAAAGTGAAGCGCGTGCATTGTCTTAATAAGGGTGCTGTACTAATCGAGAGGTGAGAACATTTGTACTCAATTTGTGTTGGAGGTTGGGAAACTTAAGCCCTTCCCACTTCCCATTGCTCATTTTGAAACGATCACATGCAGAGGGACTACTGTGGAGGTATCATCCTCTCACACCTTCAAATTGGGGAAGTCTCCAGGGCAACTGCGATGTCTCTAATTAGCAATCAAAAAGCTTCCATTTTTCAAATTGCAACTAAGCAGATACTATGCAGAGCATGGCTCGGTTCAAGGTCGCTCGCCATCTGGTGGTGATTTTGGAAAGTAGGTCAAGGTGATGATCAAGGGTATTAGCTTTCAAGGTCATTAGAGGTTTTAAGGTTACCAAAGGTCAACGATCCCATTTTTGTGGTGTCACTTTTTACCCACAAGGTCATAAATAGCTCCATTTTTGTTATTTCATGTTCAACGCTACAAAGTACAATGACCTCCAATTTTGTGCGTGTTTCATATTCTATTTTTAAGGTCATCGACTTTTTTGTGGTGGCACATATCAACGTTGCCACATTTAATTCCGAAGGCCATTAAAGTATTTTAGTTTCAAGGTCATTAAAGTTCAATGACCTCGATTTTTGTTTAATAATATTTATTTTATATTATTTATTTATTGTGCTTTTTTGTGGTGTACTATTTTATTGTCAAGGTCATCAGAGATTAACGACACTTTTTATGTTGCCATGCTTTATTTCCTCGGTCCCCATTTTTTGTGCAGTGGCAAACTGTACTTTCAGAGTCAAATAACCTCATTTTCCCCATGTTGATTTTCGCGAATTCCACTTTCAAGGCCATCCAAGGTCACATGTGGCCACATTTAATCTTTAAACAAACTACCGTCGAGTTCAATGACACATTAAGATATAAAGCGCGCCTGTTTACATTTATAATTCAGTCAGTCGGCAATCGATACCACAAAAATGACTGACCTTGAAAATAAAATAAGTCATCGATTTTCAATGACCTTGAACATAAAGTATGGCATTCAACAATGCCATTGAACTTGAATGATCTTGAGAGTAAAATATGGCGACCTTGAAAGTGAATTGACAGTACAAAAATAGTGTCATTTACCTCTGATGACCTTGAAAATGAAATAACAGATCCTTGAACTTTGAGGACCTTAAAAATACAATGAAATTACAAAATCACATTAACCTCGGATTACCTTGAAAATGGAATATTTCAAAATGACCTTAGGGATAAAATGTGACAACCTTAAAATATGATAGCGCAAAAATAGGGTCATTGACCTGTGATGACCTTGAAAGTTGATTATTATACCGCCAAAAATTAGTAAAATATTAATAAATATGAACGCAACCCCCCCCCCCCAGACCTTTTTTCGGTCACCGTCCTATCAAACGTCCCCATTCATAGTGGTCACGTTCGATCGATCGATTTTAGTTCACTACGGGGCTGTTAACGTGCCCCCCCCCTCCCTCTTTGTGATTTGCTAGTCGTAATGCGCTTGTTATGAGCTCACATGCCCCATCGATAATAACTTTTGTGCCATTATCGTTTTTAAATTGTGAGGTTGGGGGGGGGGGTTACGTCTCCCCCTCGTCCCGGTATTTTGTAGCTGGTATTTATGTACGTGTTTATACATCTGGTTATGCGTAACTTCAATTCAAGCCCCCGTCATTACAAGTTTTCAAAAAACGGGGGACAAACATGGAAAATGCCACTTTCTTTTAGAAATATGGATACAGGTCGCATGGTACTATCGCACATAAAGACGGTGGTAAGGTGGGGAAGGGTACTGTTGATGACAGAACTATTACCTCCCCCTCCTTGATGGGGAGGGGATCCTTATCACCAACTGCGTTTATAGGGGATTGAGTGAAGGAGGAAAGTTTAACGGGAAACCATTCTTTTCATTCCAGGTTCAAACATGAATGCCCCCTCCCCCTCGGTTTTCAAAAGTTTCCGATAATCAGTTAAAAAAATGAAACTCCTTATGACTGAAGAGAGAATTAAAGGTAAATAATCATTTTTGTCGAGACCCTTTAGTACAATATTAATAAATATGAATGCACCCCCCCCCCCAGACTTTTTTCGGTCACTGTCCTATCAAAAGTCCACATTCATAGTGGTCACGTTCGATCGATTATATGTATATCGATTTTAGTTCACAACGGGGCCGTTAACGTGCCCCCCCCCCCTCCCACTTTGTGATTTGCTAGTCGTAATGCGCTTGTTATGAGCTCACATGCTCCATCGATAATAACTTTTGTGCCATTATCGTTTTTAAATGGCCCGGGGGGGGGGGTTACGTCTCCCCCTCGTCCCGGTATTTCGTAGCTGGTATTTATGTACGTGTGATTATGCACTGGAGTAAAATGCCAATGTTCCGCCGTGTTGATATTAATTTGGCCAATTTACGCATTGCTGTCACTACAACATCAAGGGGACAACATAAGTTGAGTACAACGCCTCTACCGTTTCACTATCTTCACCCCTTCTCCGTCGTCTTCCACCCCCCCTCTAAACGTGATCGCGTTTTTTTTTCTTTTGTAGGTCGAACAACCCGCTGGCGGCCGACGCGCCCGACCTAACGAATTTCACATCCGTCGAGGAGTGGCTAAATTCGATTAAGATGGCGCGCTACCTCGAGAACTTCCACGCGGGCGGCATCAACACGATGGACGCCGTCGTCAATCTGACCGTCAAGGACCTCACCGAGCTCGGCATAACGCTCGTCGGCCACCAGAAGAAGATCATGAACAGCGTTCAGAGCATACGGGCGCAGATACGCGTGAACGGTTCGGAGGGATTTCTGGTTTAGATATTAGGGAAGCCGTTAAGTTTCTTTTTTTTTTTTTAAATGATAACGTGTGTACAAAGTGATTACTGTGAATAACTTAAGTGTTAACGAAACCTTTCTAACAGTGGCAGCTTTTTTATACGTCCTCGGTTGTAATGTGGCAGCTTTCTTTTTTAATTTATTTTTACTTAGACGATCGTGGGTTTTGAGATTATGTGATTACGTGTGTGATAGTAGGATCTTCCAATTTAATTGCGTGGACGATGACGTTTAGTTTCCTTTCACGACAAACTCAGACTGACGGAAGAATTAACGATCTGCGGCCTCGATCCCGATCACAATGTGATTTTTACAATAAGACGATTTACAACTTTTAATTTTAGATAAGCGCCTTTTTTTTTGTTAATTTTATAGCACTAACTCGAGATGATGATGATGATGGGTACATCGAATTTGTTTTTGTACAAAGCATCGTCTGCCATACCTTATATATACATTTATATATAGAGTAACGAAGCCCGTTTTCGTTTTCATTCTTCTTTCCAGACGATTACACACATAAGGGAGAACACCAACTTTGTTAAATTACGTTAATAGCGCAAAACAGTATAATCAAACAGTACATTAAATTAAATATACTTTTTTACATATCAGTGTGAAATGCCGAGCGTCCCGGGCGCGGAGACTCGCTGCTCCCCACGCCCGCGACGCTCGACCTCTATGTTTTGCAAAGGTTTAGATAATAAATTGCCGTATTAAACTGTCCGTAGATCTGTACTAGATCTCAACGCGAAGACTGTTGTAATACACTAATTCTAAATATGTGTTGATTTGATTCTCAGATAGCAATAATAGTATGTGTTTACATTAAAGCATTCTTAGAAAGTGCATTTCTGAATCGTACAATTCGAGATAGGTAAAAGAAGAGGATGAAAATTTTAAAAAATGTACTTAATTTTAATGCTCAAAAATGTAATCGTAAATGTAACTCTCTTTTCCGTTCATATTTTATTATTATTATTATTATTAGTAATGTATCGTTATTATTGACTGAAATTTTACATTTTAAACGAAGAAATATATTTATTTGAGACATTCCATTAGGTATAGTTAAAACGATAATATTATGTAAAGAGAACAAAATCTGACGAATTTCATTAGTTTTTTATGAATTTTTCTCGCCTGCCTATTATCGATTAAGCCTAAACATTTTTTTACATAACTTTATAATGAACGTAATCGTTTTTACGATTCGAGTTTGTGTAAATTATGCAAATTTTAAAATTCAGTACATGCATAATGTCAGTGTAAAGTTGTAATATATTTGTAAAGAAAAGTATTATTCATTATAAAATAATAGCTTCTGTGGTTTTCCATTTTTAATTCTTTGCTTTTTATCGACGTTCCTTACATATTCCTTACACCTTCAAGAATACTTGTATCTTTAACAAGTGCAAGTTCTGCCCGTAACAGTTTATTAGTGTTCACAGTATATTGTAGTAGTATAAACAATTGAGAGTTAGAACGCATGGAATTTTAATTGCCATGATCCATATTTTATTAATCTCTGGCAATTGGACTTATTAAATTGGGGATTCCGCAGTAATTAGGACGCACTCATCTATAGATCTCCGGACATAACTTGCGTAAATACCGCCATTTGCATTTTCCGTGATTGAAGTGTACTTTTTCTTCGGTTTCAACTGTTATACGACAATCTTTCCATTGTTGCTTCATCTATAATTAGCCCTCTTATGTAAGGTATCTATATTTTATGAGATAAACGAAGATGATTACCTTTGATTTCTTTTAGGGTTCTAGTTTAAAGAACCAGTTCAATTTCAAATGTAATCCAACTGTAAGGACTCTCTTAAGTTTCGGAGCCGCTTTACCTACCATTCTGTGGACGTACGAGGAAAGCAGTAAATGTATCCATGTAAACAATAACAGTACTGGCTCACAACATACTGTAATATCTCCACCCTGAGAGGTTCCACTCTGTATATACAACTTACGACGATACATACATTTTTGAGAGTTGGCAACCATGCAATTTCTAGGTGGGAAAAAAAGTTGCCTGCGCTACCTAGAAAGCACGAACGGGAGTTACGTTTGGCATCTTGTCTTGAATGGCGGTCGTGAACGTTTCGCTCCATAAATGTTTGTTGTTATTTTGTGTTATTTAATGCAGGTAGTAATTTTTGCATTTCTTTATATCGTATTTGTGTTTTGTTTGCCACATTTTATATTTTTTGTGTGTTTCAATATTTGTTTTTGAAATTTACTTGGTTTAACCGCAATGCAATCATGTGTGTGATACCGTTATGCTATTGTTTGTAATTGTTTACGTTTTTGGTGTAATGTTTGCTTAATTCATGTTTATTGATGTTGATTACTTGATCTTGTCCCTGAAGTGACATTCATGTAAGTTTTCATTTTATTTTAATATGTGGAAATTGCTGATTCGTTTGATGTATGTACTGACTTGTTGTTTGTTACTAACAATTTTCTTTTCTCCGTGAATGAAGCAGTCACGGGAGGTGGAAAAAGAAACTGTAGTCTATAATTATGTGTTAGGGCACCTAATTCCGTGCGCTGTCTTCGACATCCAACTGTAGGTTCGAAACCCCGAAACCAGGGGCGGACTACCCATCTTGCAGGAGCGAGATTACGCTAATCAAAGCTCTTCAGTTTAGAATCTATGTGCGTTAAATGAGTGGCGATTCAATAATTTCCACATATCTTGTTTTTAGTCAAATTTGCCTACAAGGCCATGTAGTTTTCCATCTTGCTTTCAACAAAAGGACTTTATTGCACCAAAGATGAGTCACATCCTGTACTTTTAACCCTTTCTCAGAATCTTGGTACCTGATCCGTTGTCCCCAAAAACTTGCTTTAACCTTGAGTGTAACCAACATTGTGTATATGCATTTACTATCTTTGTTAACTACTGCTTAAACTTTTACAAAATATTTTGTTAATTAACTTTTGGACTGAAACAGGAATTTTTTTGCCCATAACTTTTGATTGAGACGTCTAATCGAAAAAGTACGAATCGTTTTGGATTCTACGCACCAAAAAAAAGTTTTTTCCCGAGAAATTTTGGTGCAGTCGATTTTTGGTAAAAAAGGAAGGTTATACACTGCCTTTTTTTTGCCCAGAAAAAAAAATTCTCAGATCGACCGGAAAAAAAATTTCCTTATATAATGTGGCCTGTAGAATCCATAATTTCAAACAGTTCCAAGATCGGACTACTAGATCAAGAGTTACAGCCCTTTGAATTTTTTGTCAAAATTGGTTTTTTGCCCATAAATATACCTATTATTCAATGTTTTCGTTGACTAATTAAAGCAAAAGCAATAAAGGGGCCTGTCAGCAGTAAGAAATAAGGTACCATTCTAATCTAATCTTTTTCGCCTGTACAATAATAAATAGACGAATGACTACCAGCAACCTGCAACCCAATTTCTATTTCTTACCCCCCCCCCCCTCTTAGTACGCACTGGGTGACTGTATGTGCCACGAACTTGTTTAATTTCCCCCCCCCCCCCCCCCGAATACATTTCTACGTACGCCACTGGTGGGAACAACCAAGCTTACAGCGAAGGACAAAGAAGAAGAAGGCATCCGCTACCAAGCAAACCACAAATATCGCCAATAACAGCAGCTAATCCACCAGGCACAATAAATCTACAACAGCCAATCTACCAACACCAACGAAGGATGAATGGCAAGAGGACCGGGCAGGCACGTGGTGGTCTCTGTTTGCTCTGCCTGTTTCCCGATCTTTCATCATCCCTCTGTATATGCGTGCCGTTGCAGAAGTATGAATAATAACTTGTATGAGAATTGATCTATTTTTTAGTTTATTTTTAAATTTACGTTGGCAACACTGTGATAAATCATCAACCGCACCTAATGTTTATTTACTTATCAATAAATTAAAGGTACGCTCTTTCTTGTATCATAAAATTAATAACAAATTCTTAACGCAGATGATGCACTTTGAGAAAAAATCACCGAGCACGGGAACGCCGTCGGTGTACTCCCACGTAACGAACAGAAGCAGCGCACACCTGCGGAGCACCAGAAGTCGCAGCTTAAAGTCCCTCCAAGTGCCTTGGTACAAAAAGCCCCTAATTCAAGACGTAATCTGCCTGGACGTGCAACGGATCTCCCTAATCACCGGTTTTTTCTCACTGGTGAGCGGCAAAACCGAGCTCGAATGTAAACCTTTGCCTTTGTAGATTCTCTCGATCTTCACGGTCGTAACGGCCGCCTTCGACATCTACTGCTACTCCATGGCGGCGCCCGGCTCGACGCACTACGGCTTCTACCTCATTTCGTACGAATTCGTTTACGTCGGAAGCAAACACGGTAAGAGCGCGACATCCGGAAGGTGTAATTGTGCGACGACTCGTTTCAGTCCGTAACGCTTTAGTGATGTTCGCTATATTTTCAATTTTGGGCGGCGCAATCGTGTTCGTCACCAGCATCATGCTTATCATCGCGTTACGTAACGTACGTCGCTTTTCCCACGCGAATTTTCGCTCAATTCTACTTCGCAGGAGTATGAGAAGAAGATGCTGCCGTGGATCGTCTCCTTCGGCGTTTTCACGATGTTTCGTTTCTTGGCCTACTTGTTTTTTTCGATCGTTAACGACAGGATCTTCGCGTACAACAGCTTGATGGTCGTCATATGGACGATTTGCATTATTGCGAGTATCTACGGTTGGGTCGTCGTCTACTCGCTGTACATCGAGTTGACTGACCTGACCCGTTTGGAGGACCTGGCGCATTTGAGGGTAAGTGTCGGTCGTATCGCAGCGTCTGTAAGTAATTTCCAATTTCGCATGCACTCAGAAAGTTGGTAAGAGGCTTGAGGTTCTCGTAGCTTTTTTGTTAAATCCCCCACCCCTTTGAGGGTATCGAAAGGGGCGGAGGCACTAATATTTTTTAAATTTTAAGCTGTCAATTCTGTTGAACTGTGACTTTTTAACATAGCCATGAGATCTCCCCCCTTTATGGGGGGATTGGGTCATTACTTCTACGTATTGTGGGTCATAGTGCCTTTCAGCTCATTCCTATGTCTCCTCCTCTCCCTTCCTTCACACTATTTACTACACCTTCCACTAACTAGAAATTTTGGCTTAAATGCTTCAATGATGGGGGGGGGGGGGGAAAACTGGCTGCTAAAACGGGTAATGATTTTAGATTGGAACAATGCAGTCGCTCAACGCATCGACAACCCATTCCCTGGCGGGTTCTCGTCCGACGACACCGCACAGTACGGTCTCGACGATGCCAGTGAACTAACAAGCAGCATGCCGGGTCCGTCGCGTTCTATTTCTTTTTTTACAGATACCGACGGTACAATGACGAGGGACTGTACAGTATCGACAATAGCGGTCGATTAGTATTATTTTATGCTTGTAGTTTTAAGTACAATTTATTCTTTCCGTCCATTTTTGTACTTTTTTTGGAAATATATTTTCATAATGTACATCATTTGCTCAAAATCGGAAATCACTGTATATTTTAGAGTATGCGAAATGCTACTTGTATGACAATTGCTCCATATCGCCGCCATTACGAATTTAAAAATTGCACATGTACCTTTCACCTGTGCGAGTGTGAAAAATGAAATGGATACCAGAAAGATTGAATCGGGAGTCCAATTATTCTCACGATTAAATCAGCGTCCGTTATTGGAGAATCTTTATCCCGAACTAATCGAAAGTGGCCCGTTTCCGAACGAGTTCATCGAAATAGCCGGGGGCCTCGGCGTCGGCAAGACCACCCTCCTCATGGACCTCATGAAACGCTGCCTTCTACCCGCCGAACATTCGGGAAAGGGATGCGGGGTCGTTCTGATTAACGGCGATCATCACTTCGACATGTTTCGTTTCGTCGCAATGTTCGATGTCGATCTGCAGGTCGTGAAATCGTGCCTCGCCAATTTAATCGTTCTCAATTGTTACGACAGCGATCAGCTTCAGGTGACATTTTACAATTTGGAGAACATCTTGTTGACGAATCCGAAAATCGGATTCGTTGCCGTAGACAGCATCTCCGCTCAGTACTGGCAGTATCGGAGCAACAAGGGGGTGATCAGCTCACACGGTTATCATTGCAAGATGATGCGTGCGATTGAGGAGAGCGTTAGAAATTGTAATGTAGTCGTCGCCTACACGAAGCAAGAGAGCGGAAAGGAAATACGATTCCAGGCAGGCGTCCATCGCATAGCTTTACACGAAGATCAGGGTAAATCGTATGCTATTGTTAATAAATGTGAGGCCGGAGTTCCCTTTGTACTTAATGATCGAATTACCTTCTCTGTTTAAAACCTGCTTTTCTGTGCCGTTATTTCAAATTTGGGTTATTATACTGTAATTTAAGACACTTTAATTATAGAGACATTTATCAAAGGTAATATCCAGGCCAGTATGGAATACCCCCCAGTGTCGTTAACTGGGGGAGTCCTACACCTGCCGGTAACACATTCTTGTACAAACTGGGTATGCTTCGGGTCTCGTAACAGTTGTTGGGGAAGGATTGTGAGATCCTCTTGTTTGTTCAGCAGAAAACAGAACTGGGGGTCTGGGGGAGGTATTGAATACCCCTCCAAACGACAGACTATTTCCAATTTATGTTAAAACCTCAGCACTTTAATGGTGGTATTTTGGAAATGGCAATGGAAGTGTCATCTACTCGAAATTGGTTTTTTGCCCATAAATATACCTATTATTCAAATTTTTCGTTGACTAATTAAAGCAATAAAGGGGCCTGTCCGCAGTAAGAAATAAAATACCGAATGTCTACGTACGCCACTGCAGATTTTTGTATTTGGTTACGATTTGGTGTAAAACAAGGTGCAGCTCGTGTAAACGGGCCTTTACCTTATTTAGCGTTACTTTAGTTACAGCCACCGATTTCTTTCTAACCTCACTTTTTCAAATTTAAAATCGGTGATAATGGATAAGATTTATTTGCCCGAACGCTTCAATTCGTCCGAAAAGATTAATTTGAACGACGAATTCAAGGCTCTGGCCCACTTCAAACTCTACCCTTCAAAAGTGAACACCGACAAATTGCGGAACAAGGAATATCACGAGGTCCTCTGCAAGGAGCTAAACATCAGTGATCCCAACGAGCAACGCCGCTTAAGAGAAGTAACGCAGTGAGTATTCGCTTTTGTAGCTCGACTTCCACTTAACGTGCAATTTCAGTGAAAAGCTGCTGACCGCCGAAGACGAAGAGTGCTCACCACGTACTCTGAGTAAACGTAAGCGAGGACACGTTACCGATAATTCCACGACGTTGGCGACGGTTAAAGCCAGGCAGATGTTCAAGTCGCAAATCACCGAAATATACGCCAAGCACAAGCATCACCTCGACACCTACGAATGCGTCAAGGTAAGGTCTCGACTTTCTGTGATCCCAAGTGTATCGAGTTATTTGCAGGCCGGCAATGCACAACGCCAGGTCGACTCGCCGTCGGCGACGATATGCGCGTTATCGATTCGCATCTACCAGCCCTTCAACTTCTCGTACCCGAGTCGCCTCGAGGCAAGAAACGGCCAGGGTAACGTCTACAGCAACCTGAGGTTCTCCCAGGAGATTCTCGTGCTCCCATCCAACACCCTCGCCGAATTACGCGACTGCATCAAGTGCCACGCCGACGAGGGACTGTCTCTCGAACTGAAAGAGGAGGAGAGCGAACATACTGTCGGTAATTCCAAGGCCGAGTACCCGTCGGGTTTTTTCTTCGTCGAGAATGTGTTTTATAACGATCTTCGGCGCCCTAACAGTTTTGACTACTCGGAGGTGATTCGGGGGTGGGGCACAGATCGTGGCATAAAAATGGATGTCGGTAGCATGGATTTGGTACGATACGTAGATTGATGTTGGTAATGTAATATGATTTGTAGACTCGAATCGGTGATCTCAGCGTTCGCTTTGGCTATCCCTACGTGTACCAGCACCAAGGCAGGTGTGAGCACATTTTCACCTTCGGAGACGGATGGGTTTTGAACACTCGGGACAATTTGGACACCGACAAATATCCGCTTTGCGTCAGTATACATACGCCGTACAGCAGGCTTTGTAGCGTGTGCGGCGTCGACGGTTCGCAGTGGGTTTGCGTCGATTCGGATCGAATGCCTTTAAATCCGATGTTGTTGTGCGAGTCATGCTTCAAATGTTATAATTTCGTCGATGGCAAAAGAGTGGGTAGTTTTAAGGCGTATCCTTTTGTTGATAAAAAGGTGTTGGTCTAATCCCACTCGCATTAAGTATTTCTAAAGTTAGAATTGTAAGTTTTTGTACCTGATGTCTAATAAATTTGACACTTCTTGTTAGGTTTATCAGGTTGTGTGTGTATTACGTTTTTCAAATCTGTTTTAAAGAGTAATTTTCCCCCTATGGAGGGGTGATAAGTGATTTTTCGAATGATTAAAAAGATACGATCGTGTATACGATTTTTAAAGAGTAATTTGAAGTTGGGATCTGTTCGTCTTTACATTTAAATACTTTTTTGAACCTCAAAGAAGGCATAGTATAACCTTCCTTTTTTGCCAAAAATCGACTGCACCAAAATTTCTCGGGAAAACACTTTTTCCTATTAATTTTGGTGCGTAGAATCCAAAACCATTCGTACTTTTTCGATCAGACTTCTCAATCAAAAGTTATAGACTAGAAACCAATTTTGAAAAAAAAAGTCAAAGGGCTGTAACTTTTGAACTAGTAGCCCAATCTTGGAACTGTTTGAAATTATGGATTCTACAGGCCACATTCTATAAGAAAATTTTTTTCCGGGTCGATCTGAGACAATTTTTTTTTCTTACAATAATTTACGAATTTGCCCCCAATGGAGGGGTGGTAGGTGATTTTCTGAATGAATAATAAGAGGCGATCCTGTATACGATTTTTAAAGAGTAATTTGAAGTTGGGATCTGCTCATCTTCGCATTTAAGTAATTTTGTCTTACAAAAATTTACGAATTTGCCCCCATGGAGGGGTGGTAAGTGATTTTCTGAATTAATTGTAAGAGGAGATTACGTATACGATTTTTAAAAAAAGTAATTTAAAGTTGGGATCTGATCGTCTTCGAATTTAAATACCAATGTGCCCCTCACGGAGGGGTGTAAGTGTTTTCCAGATAAATAATGAGAGGTGATCCTGAATACGTGTTTTAAAGAGTAATTTGAATAACTTGGTTGTTATATTTTAAATATAATCGGGGTAGGTTTCAAATGTACTGCTACTGTAAAATTTACTACCTAAGCTACGTATTTGTGTGCCATTCTGCACGCCACTGTATTTTCTCTTCGGGTATCTTCGGTTATTTACCAAAGTTCACCTCGTTTTAGATATAACAAAAGTGACTGTGAGCACTATATTTTTGTAATATTAAACTAAATACAGTTTAGCTCATTCTGAAAATTAAACTGTGTAATTTCCGATTAATATTGTACTTCTCTTAAGATTGGCGGTTTTTTGTTCAAAAAACGAATTTTGAACTTCGTGCCGCTTTTTCCGGAAAATTGCGATCGGCACCGAGTTCGGCCGATAACTAATCAATGAAAGGTGTGTGTCGAAATTAAAAAAAAAAATACTAATATCAGTTGATTTTCTCTTGTGAATCCGCGAAAAATTCCTCAAGAGCTTTCTTCTACAATTCGAAAATGGCACCGCGTTCGTAACTTAACCAGGAGACAAGACTGCCCCAAGAAAATGTCGATGCCTATCCGGAAGGGAATGTCGAAGTTAAAGAAGAAACACTTTCGTGTTAAACACCAAAAGGTGAAGCTGTTCAGGGCGAACGAACCCCTACTCTCCGTCTTCATGTGGGGCATCAACCACACGGTAAATCATCGAACGCCCCTCGGCTTTTCGCGTTAACCTTCAGTTGTAGATCAACGAGCTGATGCACGTCACGATACCGGTGATGCTCCTCCCGGACGACTTCAGAGCCTACTCGAAGCTCAAAGTCGACAACCACCTGTTCAATAAGTTAACGCTGCCACCCCCTTGTCGTTTCGTGTCGTTAATTCGTGTTTTTTTAGGGAAAATATGCCGTCGCACTTTAAGGTGAAGGAGTACTGCCCGATGGTCTTTAGGAATATCCGGGAACGTTTCGGGATAGACGATCTAGACTATAAGGAGAGCCTGACCCGCTCGCAGCCGCTACCCGACGACTCCTCGGGGAAGAGCGGCGCGAAATTTTACCACAGTTACGATAGGTTATTTGTAATTAAGACGCTCACGTCGGAGGAGGTCGAGCGTATGCATTCGTTTCTTAAGCATTACCATCCGGTGAGCGGCTCGCGCTGTTTGAGGTTAGTTTAACCGAGTGTCGTTTTTAGTACATCGTGGAGCGACACGGAAAAACTTTACTACCGCAGTATTTGGGCATGTATAGGCTAACGGTCGATAATGTCGAACATTACATTGTCGTCACCAGAAATGTGTTCTCCAATCATTTGAGTACGCATCGGAAATTTGATCTCAAGGGATCGACGGTCGACAGGGAGGCCTCCGACAAGGAGCTGGAAAAGGATCTGCCCACTTTAAAGGATAACGACTTTGTTAATCAGCAAATGAAAGTGAGCACGTTATCTTATCTTAATATTAAGCGGCTTACCTGACATGCGGGGGTACAATTTGGGGGGATTACACAAACGTAAGATAGAGAAACCAGCTAAAGATGTTCTTAGAAGTATTTTAGAAATCTCCTGTAAGATTTATGCTTCAGAAAATAGTTAGAATAGTAATTTTTTGAATTTTTGATTAAACAATTTCAAAAAAATGACCCTGAGAGGACCCCCTATTAATCCACTTTTAAAATACTCGAAAGTGCAACAGAAATCGGCGCAAACGCCCAATTTTTTTGATTTCTTAAACTGCTGATGAAATCTGTTTTTTGAATTTTTGTTTCAAAAATTTAAAAAAACGTCTCAAGAGGACCCCCTATTAATCTATTGTTAAAATACTCGAAAATACAACAAAACTCGATACAAACGCCCGATTTTTTTATTTTTTAGAAAGCAGTTGAAGCCTTTTTTTGAATTTTTGATTAAAAAATATAAAAAACTTGCTCAAGAGGGATCCTCTATTTATCTACTTTTAAAATATTCGAAAGTACAACACATATCGACAAACACCCGATTTTTGGGATTTTTTAGACAGTAGTTGAAGTCTTATTTTTTGAATTTTTGATTTAAAAATGTCTGAAGAGGACCTCCGATTAATTCACTTTTGTAATACTCGAAAGTACAACAGAAATCAGCCCAAACGCCCGATTTTTTTGTGTTCTTAGACACTAGTAGGTCTGTTTTTTGAATTGTTAATACAAAAATTTAATAAAAAAATGGCTCAAGTGGGCCACCTATTAACCTACTTTTAAAATACTGGGAAAGTACAACAGAAATTGATGCAAACGCTCGATTTTTTGGATTTCTTAGTCAGAAGTCCGTTTTTGGAATTTTTTGATCAAAAAATTTAAAAAAAACTGGCTTACGAGAACTCCATATTATAATCTACCTCGTAATCTACTTTTAAAATAAGTACTCGAAAGTACAACAGAAATGGGCGCACACGCCCGATTTTTGTTGTCTTAGATTGTAGATAAAACTTATTTTTTGAATGTTTGATTAAAAAATGTTTCCAGAGGACCCCTTATTAATCTACTTTTAAAATACTCGGAAAGTACAACAGAAATTGACGAAACACCCGATTTTTTTTATTTCTTACACAACAGTGGAAGTCTGTTTTTTGAATTTTTGACTAAAAAATTTTTAAAAATGTCTCAAGACGACTCCTTATATAATCTACTTTTAAAATACTCGAAAAAACAACAGAAATCGAAGCAAGCGCCCGATTTTTTTTGATTCTTAGACATTAGTTGAAGTCTATTTTTTGAATTTTCTGATTAAAAATGTTTCAAGAGGCCCCCCTATTAATCTAGTTTTAAAATACTCGAATATACAACAGGAATTGACGAAACGCCCGATTTTTTTGGTTTATTACACAACAGTGGAAGTCTGTTTTTTGAATTTTTGATTAAAAAATTTTAAAAATGTCTCAAGAGGACCTCTTATACAATCTACTTTTAAAATACTCGAAAGAACAACAGAAATCGACGCAAACGCCCGATTTTTTTTATTCTTAAACATTAATTGAAGTCTATTTTTTAAATTTTTGATTAAGAAATTTAAAAAATGTCTCAAGAAGACCCCCTATATAATTTACTATTACTAAATATTCGAAAGTACAACAAAAATGGGCACACACGCCCGATTTTTTTATTTCTTTTATATTAGTCGGAGTCTGTTTTTTAAATTTTTGGTTTCAAGAGGACAAGGGGTCTTCTATTTTTAAAATATTCGAAAGTACAACAGAAATCGACGCAAACGCCCGATCTTTTTTTTTCTTTCACATTAGTTGAAGTCTGTGTTTTTTGATTATAAATGTTTAAAAAAACTGGCTCAAGAGGACTCCCTATTAATCCACTTTTGTATTACTTGGAAGTACAACAGAAATCAGCACAAACGGCCGATTTTTTTTATTTCTTAGAATGTAGAAGTCTGTTTTTTGAATTTTTGATTTTAAAGATTTTCAAAACGGACTCCTAATCTACTTTTAAAATACTCAAATGACAACAGAAGTCGTCGCAAACGTCCCATGTTTTTCATTTCTTAGAAATCAGTTAGAATAGTATATTTTTTGACTTTTTGATTCAAAAATTCCCAAAGGGGAATTCGTAATATACAGACCCGCAGCTGTTATTTTTTTTTTCGAAATACGCTAACCCCTGAAGCCTGTCTTGATATTTTAGAAAAGGACCATCGAATATTCCTCTTTTGGCTTCTGTTTTTGGGTGTTTCCATACATCCATGGAATCATACGCACGAATACCCCCCTTCGTTGTTTTGGGTGAAAACGTAACACCGTTGGGTCTGGGGCGGGAGGGTAATCTTCCAGTGTACTACGAAATTTATGTGCGTATGGATGTTGGGAAACGGTCATCTGATTTTCGTTAGGACGGGTGGGGGGGGGGGGTAAGTGGAGAATACACCCCACGCCCCCTCCCTCCGTTATACACTCTCCAGTACATAACGAATCCATTTCATTTTCGTGAGGATATTCCATACCCCCCAAACCCCTTGGTGTTGCTTTTTTTCCGAAATACGCTTAGCCCTGAAGCCTTTGGGTGCGGTTTTTGGGTGAGAACATAACACCAGGAGGTTTGGGGCAATACCCCTCACTATATTTTCGTGCGTATAATTTAATGGATGCAGGGAATCTGATTTTCGTTTACTGCGGGGGGGGGGGGGGGTTTATTCCAGACTCTTGTTAGTGGGGCATAATGCATAATCCACCGGGGGTTTAGGGGAAATCCCCCCCCCCCTCTCCCACTTTAAGGAATCCATGTCTTTTTCCTGGGGGGTATCCTGGAGGATATTCCAAACCCCCTGGTGTTTTGTTTTTTTCCGAAGACTGTCCTGATTCTTTAGAAGAGGATCATAGACTTCGTTTTTTGGGTGAGAACATAACACCTTTGGGCCTGGGGGTGGGAGTGGATATTCCCCCAGTATATTACGACATTTTCGTGCGTATGATTTAATGGATGCAGGGAATCTGATTTTCGTTTACTGAGGGGGGGGGGTTATTCCAGACCCTTGTTAGTGGGGCATAATACATAGTCCACCGGGGGTTATAGGGAATACCCCCCCCCTCTCCCAGTTTAAGGAATCCATGTCTTTTTCCTGGGGGGTATCCTGGAAGATATTCCAAACCCCCTGGTGTTTTGTTTTTTTCCGAAGACTGTCCTGATTCTTTAGAAGAGGATCATAGACTTCTTTTTTTGGGTGAGAACATAACACCTTTGGGCCTGGGGGTGGGAGTGGATATTCCCCCAGTATATTACGACATTTTCGTGCGTATGATTTAATGGATGCAGGGAATCTGATTTTCGTTTACCGAGGGGGGGGGGTTATTCCAGACCCTTGTTAGTGGGGCATAATACATAGTCCACGGGGGTTATGGGGAATACCTCCCCCCCTCTCCCAGTTTACGGAATCCATGTTTTTTTCCTGGGGGGTATCATAGAGGATATTCCAAGCCCCCTGGTGTTTTGTTTTTTTCCGAAGACTGTCTTGATTCTTTAGAAGAGGATCATAGACTTCGTTTTTTGGGTGAGAACATAACATCTTTGGGCCTGGGGGTGGGGAGTGGATATTCCCCCAGTATATTACGAGATTTACGTGCGTATGATATCATGGATGTAGGGAAACGGTCATCAGACTGTCGTTTACTGGGGGGGGGGGGGGTTAAGGGTTTAAAGGGGCACCTCTATTAATGTAGTTCAGAATACTCAAAGTACAACAGAAATCGACGCAGATGAGTTCTAAAAGTAGTTGCACCAACATCGCCAATTTTCAGTGTTAAATAAAATACAAATTTCCATTTAGGTTTACATTGGCGACGAGGCGAAACTGAAATTACTGAACACGCTGAATGCCGACGTCGAATTTCTGACGAAACTGCACCTCATGGACTACAGCCTACTGCTAGGTACACCCGATATCTAATCGTGCCGCGCGCAATTTTCTCTACTTCTCCCCCTTCCGACAGGTATCCACGAGGTGGAGAGGGGCGAGCAGGAGCTGCAGCGCGAACGCGAGAACGAGTCCGACAACACGGGCCTCGACTCGGACGAGAGCGAGACCGGCTCCGGACTGGAGGGCCGCAATCTAGGCATCGGCACGCCGCCGGACTCGCCGAACGCCGTCGCCCAGTTCATCAGGGAGCACAGTCTTCAGTACGAAGGTGCGTATCGGGCGGGAGATCTATTCGGTTAACTTTGATTTTAGGTAATATTATTCCAGAGTTGGATATTTACGCGATTCCGAGCTGTGATACGGCGCCGGTGAAGGAGATCTACTTCGTTGCCATTATAGACGTCCTCACGCATTACGGCGTCAAGAAGCAGGCGGCGAAAGCGGCCAAGACTGTCAAGTACGGGTCGAACGTCGACGGTATCAGCACATGCGATCCAGAGCAGTACGGGAAGCGGTTTATTGACTTCATGTCGAAGGCGATCGAGTAGATGTGTACACCTTTTTTATTTTCTGTTTTTTCACTAAAATGAGATTGTCTCTACTTAATTAACACTAGAAACTAAGAGTAACACGACATTTGCTCATTCCACTTCTCCAATATTGCAAGCTGAACTGTTCTGTTTTGTACAGCTCAATTTGTTATGCAGAGTGGAAGTTGACAGTTGGTACCTCCGGGATAAGTTGGTGAAAATATACCTCTAACCAAGTAAGGTAAGTAGTGTAAATCTCTTTTTCCTAGAACAAATACGACTGTCGGTGATTTTTTTACAGGATATAATAATAAGAAATAAAAATTTTGGATTTTTAAAATTGAACACAAAAATTATTTTTTTCAAGCGATACAGGTCCAATTTTGACAGACTTCCCATCTTTGAAATGTAGAAAACTAAACAATTTTTTTAGAATGTGCTTGAATTGCCAAAAAAATGGTCACCGACATTGAGTAATGATGAAACTTATTTTTGTTAAAGGTTTAAGGGCACTTTTCATCGTGTTATCCTGGGGGTATCCTTTCCGGCTTTAAACCTGTATAATCGACCGATCGATTGTCACGCCAGTGCTACGGTGCAATATATACGATAAGATAACATGCTGGTGGTGCTATCGCGGGGAGGTTTGCATTTCTCTCACATTCGACACTGGTAGTGATTAAGATGGTCTTCCTGTCGGTAGGTTTTTGGTGGGGTAACTTCCGGATTATATATTTTTGTAAGCGAACAACACGTCGTCGGCTGCTACTGGTTGCCATACACCGTTTCACTTATATCCATAGTAAACCGTCAGGGTTACCAAATTTGCTGTGTCTGCTTTTTTTACGAAATGGCAACGTCGCAAAAGCGGAGACACTTGTTCAGTGGAAAACGGACTATTTTCGTTCGGTGTGATCCGGATCGCGCACGATCTCACTGATTTGTTTATATAGTGATGCAACGACTGTTATATTTTTGTGGCTTAACTTTGCCTTCAAATCGAACAATAAATGCAGTTTTAACGGCAATAGCACAAAATTCTATATTGTATACATATCTTTATAAAAGCAATTTGCGAACCATTAATAGAGTAAGAAACCTACTTGCGCACGCGCGGCGCACTATAAACTCATAGATTGAGGGTGACACTTTACGTTCTCAATATTCGTTGCAACACTAAATTATCCAAGGAAGAAAAGGAAACTTAGACTTAGATATATCAATAACGCATGTGATTTTAATACTAGACGTTTCTAATAATTGTGTGTATCAGGTGCTGTAATCTCGCTAACTTAAGGGAAAGTTTATCGACGTACCATAAAATAAGAGTACTCTTTTCTACATTTGATAAATTTCTATTTGAAGATCACCGATTTTATTATATTTATGCTCCGGATTACATGTGGACTGGTGCGTACGTAACGCTTCGTAGCGCTTCTAACCGTGATGCCAAAAAAAATGGTTTATTTAGTTTAATGTTGATAGATTAGTGTTCCTTGTATGTATATTACAAAAAAAAAACGTGTTAATGAGTGGTATTATTTGTTTTCTTTGTGTACATATGGCATTATATGTAAATCATCTAGTCTTAATTAGTCTAAGGTGTGGAATTACATTTATTTGTATTAGCTTTATATATTTTTGTTATTACCGTGAGGCCAAAAATGATTGCCCTCAGTATATGGTGTTTATGTTTATAAATACATTTTAAATCTCTTTCTTATTTTGTAGGCGTTTTACAGCCAAAGAAGACAGTGAACAGGGTTCCAGGTTCAAATTCGCGTTCTAGCATTGTCATTTTGTAAGGTGGACACTTTCAAAGCAACTCCCTCCTTTCCCATTCTTGAAAAATACAATTCGAAGTCTCTTATATGGAATACATTGTTAATTAGCCGGACGTTCTCCAGTCCAGAAGGTCTCGGATACGGTAACCTCCAACGTTTCGGTGCTCCTGAAGCTACTATTAAAGGGAGATCTTGATATAAACAAAGTGTTGCGGTGTATAATTTTAAGCGTGCATAACTATCGTAAGTAGTCGGTTTTATTTACGGCAAACCCACACGACGCAAAAAATGCACTATTTATTAGCAATAAAATATCTCTGACAATTGAAGGTTAATATTTCGTAAGAATTAAAGTTCTTCTGTTGTCCATTGTACGGTATCCACAATCCTTTGTGAATCTCCCAGTAACTGAAAACTCTTCCGATTATAGTCGCTCCTTCGTACATTACCCGTCCGATGTGTATGGTTTGATTTGTTTCCGAACCGCCTTTTACCAATGGACAGTCGACCGTAAACAAGTGCTCCTCTCCAGTCTTGGTCACTATCCACTTAAACATGTACTGTTCCATGCTGCACAGTATCTGCAAGACGAGCGAAGTTGCGGCCGGAATACAGACGGCGGGCACTCACCTTGACATCTTTCTCTGTCTGTACCGTTATGCCCTGCGAGGATGAGACTGCAACAGTAGATCCTCGAGTTATGGTGGCCGGCAACAGTCCATAGTCTTTCATGTAGATCTGGCCAACGTAAGTGAGATTCCCGTCCTTGTCACTTCCGCCGGGGACCGCATCGGTTGGTATTGTTCCGTCGTACTCTCTCCAGTAGTAACCTAAAAGTAACAGTTTCAAACTCGCCGCCTAAAATCGGAGGGCGTTACCTGAGGGTATCGCGTTGGACTCGTACGGTATGAAATGAGCACAGCTTGCGATGCCCACAAGAAGTAAAATCCTCGCATTTAATAACATTGTTTCAGGTCGCTTTGCTTGTTTCAAATGCGATCAAAAGCCTGCTAAGCTAAATATCATTGTGCTAACGAATGGTTCATAATGTTGCAAGAACCGGTCAACGTTAAAAAAAAAGATAACACGGTCGCAAGGTCGCCTATAGATAAAACTACCCGATTAATAGTCCGATATATCCAAATTGTTTATAATTATTGTCATTTACAAATATCGAATTAAGAATTGCGTTGTGGTAGCCGTTCAGAGACCCATATCAGAAGTGCCACCGACGTCAGGAAAAGGATATGCGTCTTTTCAAGCTGGCCCTTCAACTATATACAAGTAGCGGGAACGCCAGTGACAAAACATAAATTAATTATAGCGGTAGCTACGGAAAATCAAATGCAGGAAAAAGTAAAAAAAAATGCCCCCTATATATAGCGGAAAAATTTGTTTCCAGCGGAATTAGTTTTCTAACTGATAGGTTAATTAGGCCTTGAGACTACTTAACTTTGATTAATTGTGGAGCTAATGTTTTTCTTATTAATCTAGATGCTGATCGTCATGATTCAAAGATCGAGATTTGAAAAATTTGTTCCTATCGGGTTTAATTTTCAAAGTGAAAGCTTAATTTGAACTTGAACCTACTAACGTATTACTTAACTGATTAATTGTGTAGCTAGTTTTTGCTTATTAAGCGAGATGTAATTAATTAGTGCTGATCGTCATGATTCAAGCTTCGAGCTTAAAAAATATGTTTCTAGGAGGCTTAATTTTCAAAGTGGAAGCCTAATTAGACCTTGAGACCACTAACGTGTTAATTAACAGATTAATTGTGTAGCTAGCTTTTGCTTATTAATCGAGATGTAATTAATTAGTGCTGATCGTCATGATTCAAGCCTCGAGCTTAGAAAAATATGTTCCTAGCGGGATTAATTTTCAAACTGAAAGCCTAATTAGACCTTGAGACTACTAACGTGTTACTTAACTGATTAATTGTGTAGCTAGCTTTTTCTTATTACGCGAGATGTAATTAATTAGTGCTGATCGTCATGATTCAAGCTTCGAGCTTAGAAAAATATGTTTCTAGCAGACTTAATTTTCAAAGTGGAAGCCTAATTAGACCTTGAGACTACTAACGTGTTACTTAACTGATTAATTGTGTAGCTAGCTTTTTCTTATTAAGCGAGATGTAATTAATTAGTGCTTATCGTTATGATTCAACGGTCGAGCTTTGAAAAATTTGTTTCTAGTGGGCTTAATTTTGAAAGTGGAACCCTAATTAGACCTTGAGACTACTAACGTGTTAATTAACAGATTAATTTTGTAGCTAGCTTTTTCTTATTAAGCGAGATGTAATTAATTAGTGCTGATCGTCATGATTCAAGCCTCGAGCTTAGAAAAATATGTTTCTAGCGGGCTTAATTTTCAAACTGAAGGCCTAATTAGACCTTGAGACTACTAACGTGTTAATTAACTGATTAATTTTGTAGTTAGCTTTTTCTTATTAAGCGAGATGTAATTAATTAGTGCTGATCGTCATGATTCAAGCCTCGAGCTTAGAAAAATATGTTTCTAGCGGGCTTAATTTTCAAACTGAAGGCCAAATTAGACCTTGAGACTACTAACGTGTTAATTAACTGATTAATTTTGTAGCTAGCTTTTTCTTATTAAGCGAGATGTAATTAATTAGTGCTGATCGTCATGATTCAAGCTTCGAGCTTAGAAAAATATGTTTCTAGCAGGCTTAATTTTGAAAGTGGAAGCCTAATTAGACCTTGAGACTACTAACGTGTTAATTAACAGATTAATTTTGTACCTAGCTTTTTCTTATTAAGCGAGATGTAATTAATTAGTGCTGATCGTTATGATTCAAGCCTCGAGCTTAGAAAAATATGTTTCTAGCGGGCTTAATTTTCAAACTGAAGGCCTAATTAGACCTTGAGACTACTAACGTGTTAATTAACTGATTAATTTTGTAGCTAGCTTTTTCTTATTAAGCGAGATGTAATTAATTAGTGCTGATCGTCATGATTCAAGCCTCGAGCTTAGAAAAATATGTTTCTAGCGGGCTTAATTTTAAAGTGAAAGCCTAATTTTAACTTGAGACTTGAGACAGGAGAGTGCTTAAAAACTGAATGTTTCTGTGTTTCTGTGGGGGAATCTTGTACCGGGGGGTGTAGGAACACTAAGACCTTACGTTAATGAAAAATCATTTTAAATTTCCCATTTGCTGGGTGGTACTCTATACCGATAAAATAAACTGAATGTTCTGTTTCATTAACATAAGGCCTTCGTGTACCAGGGGGGTTATACCCCCCAGACTCCCGGTACTATCGTAGTTTTCCAAGACAATACGAGAGAGCTCTTAAAAACGAATGTTACTGTGGGTAAATTTTGTACCGGGGAGTTTGGGTACCCCCCTGATCCCCCGGTACTACCGTAGTTTTCCAAGGCAATATAAGAGAGTTTTTAAAAACTGAATGTTTCTGTGGGGGAATCTTGTACCGGGGGGTGTGGTGGGTATGGAATACCCCCCAGGCACACGAAGATCTTACGTTAATGAAAAATCATTTTAAATTTCCCTTTTCCTGGGTGGTACTCTATACCGATAAAATAAACTGAATGTTCTGTTTCATTAACATAAGGTCTTCGTGTACCTGGGGGGGGGGGTATTCCATACCCCCCAGACCCCCCGGTACTACCGTAGTTTTCCAAGACAATATAAGAGAGTTCTTAAAAACTGAATGTTTCTGTGGGGGAATCTTGTACCGGGTGGTTTGTGCTATATTTTCATAAAGAACCATGAACTCTTCATTTCCTCATGAATATCTCATATACCCCGTAGGCCCCTGATCTATGTACCACAATTTTGGTGTAAGGAACATATACGCTAACACTCAATTCTAGAACATAGACCAGGGGTCTGCACAGTATGGGATATTCGTGAGGAAATGAAGATTTCATGATCATTTATGAAAATATATACAGGGTGCCCATTATGAATGGAACATAGTATATATGTATACAAAATTTTTTTATATGAAAGCTGTCTAACATTTTATTTCCCATAATAAGGCAGCATTCAGTTGTTTTATTGAATTTTTTTAAATTGCAGTATACTTATTCATTAGGTTCATTTTATAGGGACTTTTTTTCTATTTTTGATGGTGTCAGTACCCTTATACAATACAATTTTTCAAAAAATATAATTATATTAATCTAGATATCCTACATCAAAATAAAACAAATGAATGTGACGTTTCTTATTAAACCTTGAAGACAAATGAAATTAGCAATAAAATGGTTTTCATCGCAATAAGTGTTCAAAAATTTTTTATTATTAACTGCAAGCCAGTCAACTAACCTATCACGGAAAGCTTGAAATTAATGTCTGAGTAGTATTCTGGGAGAATTTGTTGCGGCAATTATTGCTAATTTCGTGTTGTCTTTAAGGTTAAATACAAACGTACACATTCATTTGTTTTATTTTGATGTAGGATATCTAGATTAATTTATTGATGATTTTGAAATTTTTTTTTATATAAGAGTACATCATCGAAAAAAAACTCTATCAAGGGTGCATTGCTATTTAAAAAAAATCAATTGTTTTTAGTTACTCATTTGTTTTCTGAAATCAAAGCATCTGAATACTGCCTTATTATGGGAAATAAACAACTTCCATATAGAAAAAAGTTGTATACATCAGTATTACCGAGATAGATACTATATTTCATGGGCACCCTGTATAATATAAGGGCAAACAACATTATACCTTTTTGGTGAAGAGTGTTGAACTGAGGGGTCTGGTCAGTGCTGCATTCCTTACAATTATCACAAGATCTTCATATATTAGTGGAGTAAGGTTTTTCCTCTCTTTCAGGGGAGATATAACCGTTTTAGTACGAAATCGACGAATCCCTATATCTAATCATGGTAGGCTTCTGCAAAATAGCATGGAGACTGCAATCGAACTAGAATTAAAATATAAATCCAATTGCAAAAAATCCATTGTGCAAACTTCAAGAAATCGCGACTCCATTAAAGTTGCGACAACACTAAAAAATTGTGTAAACGTCGAATTGCCCCCAGAAGCAATTCGTTTTCAACCTATTGAAAAGCGATTTTTCACCGACAGAATGTACGGCGACCTGTTGCGCGGGGTAGACAGCCAATACTCCCTAAATTTGATTGAACGCCACCCTTCGATGTAACACTTTTAGCATTTCAATTCCGAACACAATGTGTTTGTGTATTTTTTAAATTAAGAGGATTTCGATGCTTGTCCTTTTTTTCAGGAAAAATCGCTTGTTTGAATTGGCTTTAAATTCTCCCATTGAATGGATGGAATGAATTTTTCTCTTTTATATGTTATTGCTTTGATTTGACATTTGGCTGCTCGCTATTATAGATTGATTGAGGTGTAGAAGAATCTATTGTTATAATAGGAGTTGCTTAGGAAGATGTAGGTAAGTATCAATAGTGATAGATATCCATAATCGTTCCAACTCTTCAGCTTCTGAATTTATAGGGGACATGTGCACCTGTGAACAAAATCAAACAAAGCATGTGGTTTTTCGTTGTAATTTTAAAAATAACTGACTTTTAGGGGAATTTGAGAAAATTGGCAACCTTCGGGAACTTCAGGAATTTGGAAGATTTGGGTACCTAAGTTCACATTTTCTCCTAATCTAATTCAAATCTAATTCATTGTTCAAGTCGATCCCCAATCGTTGTCATTTACTGGTACTAAAAGAAACAAAGAGGCAATTAGCGTAAAAATCGACAAATCGCATTCACACGTTTTTAAACAACGGCAATTGAGGATGTAAGAAAAGAGAATTAAAAAACGAAAAACACCCATCAGACATCGATCAAGCTATCCTCTAAGACATTAAGTCAGTTCTTTGTCAATTTGTACCTTAATACCCCATAGGCATCATCAACTCGTATACGATTTTTGATTTTTGTAGGCGTCCCATCCGACCTTATCAGCCATTGTAATTATAATCACATTACCCGATGGCAGTAAGTTTTGATTTTCGTCGAGAAGACAAATTCACGATCATTTTTATTCGATCCCCTTTCATTTTTCCACCCGTCTTTGCTCGTTATTGTATTTTAATAACGGCGGTTAAATTACGTTACTTCTTGCGCGCCGATTTCGGCGGGGAAATACAAAACGCAAGCGCTTTAATTACAAAACTAACTTCCAAAAAGTTTCAATCATCAATTTGTTGCCTTCGGCTTTTGTTTTTGTTAATGACACGAGCACTGATTGATATTAGGGAGGAGCACGGATTTCTGGTAATAAATTAATGCGCGCCCGAGACGTTGATGGGTGTTCGAGTAGGAAAAAAAAACCCGTCGATAAATATTAAATTCTGCATTTCTCCGACTTCCTTTTTGTTACGGGCGATGTGTCGTTAGGTGTACAATGCCCTAATCTCTAAAGGATAAAATTACTATAGCCCTCTCTTTGTGGGCACACAATGCGAGAAACAAATCATTTGAATGTCTAATGATCTCTTCCTAGACATGGGCGTAGGTCGTTTTTAAAACGTGGTGCATGTGGGTTTCGTGATAATTTCTAACACCTCTCCGGTATCCATTAATACAAAAGGTGCATTAAATTGACATTATTCGTATACACTTTAATTGTGTATGGCTAAACGTTTCAAATGTTTGCTAATTATTATTGTCTATTGTCGCTATATACAGAAAATAAGCACAGAGTTTATACTGATATAAAAAGGATAGAAAATACAGCTGATCATGTTCGTTATGTTCTCCTAGCAACCAGAGGGCGATAACATATGGTTCAAAGGGAGAAATACCTCCTTGGCCATTTAACCCTCCTGATATTAAATTTTCCAAAAAGTCTGAAGGCTACAAACCCCAAGACACATGAGACACTGCCATAAGACCTGTGAACTGGGAGGGGGGGGGGGGCATAGTTCATTATACTCCCAAGAGTTAAAGTGAAAATAAGCAGTTGCAGGGAGTCTCTTGATCGTAGAGAAGGGCTCCAGCGAAAGTTGACAACATTTTTCTGCCAGATACTCTATGTATTACTTCATACTTTATTATAGTCTCCTGATACAGAAGTTCCCAAAAAATAAAGTGAAAATAAGCAGGAGGCGAAGCGTACCTCTTGATTATAAAAAAGAATCTTCTCGTTCATCATACTATAACAAACACTTTTTTGTCGGTGTATTAGGAGCTAGCTCATTATGGTGGCCTGATACAAAAGTTACAGTGAAAATGAGCAATTGCATCATATCTCTTGTTTTTAGAGAAAGGCCGTCCCGTTCACCCAACGTTAACAAGATTTTTCTCTTGCTGCATTAGAAGTAGATATATATCCTTGTTCATTATGGTCTCCTGATACATACATTCACAAAAGTTACATTGGAAATAAGCAGGTGAAAAGTAACTCCTGTTTCTCGCGTTCAGCGAAAGTTAACAATTTTTTCTGAGAAACTCATGTGCATTAGGAGGTAAGATACTTCCTCCTTCATTATAGTCTTCTGGTGCAAACATTTCCAAAAGCTAAAGTGAAAATATGCAATTAAAGCTTAATCATTGATTCTAGAAACTGAAACTAAGCATTTTCTTGTTTCTAGAAAAAGACCCCGTTCAGCGAAAGGTAACAAAATTTTCCTCACAATGTATCAGGAGCACATACACGAAGGTGAATGTAAAAGTAAACAGTTGCAACCTTGATTCTAGAAAATGCTCTTCCCATTCAGCTAACGTTAACAAAATGTTTTTCTCGATGTATTAGGAGCACATATAACGGGCGGTCAAAAATGAGTGGCGGTCGAGTCGCCTTTGGAAGTTCAAGTTAAGTACGATTTCCCATGTCAACAACAAATCCAAAGGTGACACGAGAGCAACTCATTTTTAATTGCAGAGCACTTCCCGTTTATGGTACCCTAAAACAAAAGCTCCAAAAATAAAAGTAAGAAGAAGAAATATCTCTTCCTTTTCGTTGAGTGAACGCTAAACGCTTATTATACTCCCCTAACACAAAAGTGTTTAAAATACAAAGGAAAAGGGTATGGAATACCCACCAGAAAAAAGGGGAAGATTCAATACTCTCTTCCCTACATTAAAATCTTCAAACGCTTGGCTGGGGG
>NW_022170250.1:940515-951749 GCF_008802855.1 Photinus pyralis
AAAAGTTGCTGACACTCCCACAAGTTTTAAAAATTCTGCATCTATAACAAAATATGCGAATTTTTGTACTTTTCCCGTGGGAAATATCCAGCGAAACACTCGAAGACCTTTCAAGTTCTACAAAAAAGTTGCTGACACTCCCACGAGTTCTAAAAATTCTGCATCTATAACAAAAAATGCGAAATTTTGTACTTTTCTTGTGGGAAAACACTAGAAGACCTTGTTAGTTCCACAAAACGTTGCTGAATGTTTGTACTTTCCCTGGGGGAAATTCAGGAAAACACTTAGAAGATCTTTCCACGTCTATTAGAGTTACTAATACTCTCACGAGGTCTAAAAATTCCGCATCTACAACAAAAATGCGAATTCTTGTACTTTTGTTCAGTACATCGGAAAAAAACAAGATAGAATGCACCGTTGACGATCATTTAAAAACTTCGCTGACCTGGCTTAAGTTTCCATAGTTAAAAGTATGAAAATGTCATGAAATCTACTACTACAATGCAGAAAAATTACCTGTAACTATCTCGGACGTTAACGAAAAGTTAAAAAAAGTCACTTACCAACCCAATCCGCGCGAACATGAGAAAGTAAACACTTTTTTCGTTGCAAAACCAGTAATCGATAGGAAGAAAATTCCTGGCAGTCGCTCCTAAACAAATTAACAGAAATAGATCGGAAAGTTCGTTAAGAAAGTCGCGATAACCTCATTTATATCTCGCGAACTTTGAATAATTAAACTTTTTTTAGAATTTTTAATTAACGACTCATGTGGATTTTACAACTTCGAAATTTATTTCCCGTTCATTAAAATTTTAAGACGCAAAAACGCGAATTTTTCATACTTTTACGAGTTTTCCGCACTCATTAACGAAATAGCTCGCACCCGTACTTCTTCCATACAATTTAACGTAGAATATTGTAATCCCGTAGCAAATTTTCGCCGATCCATCTGCCACCGCCGGCTTAAGGGGACAATAGCCACTATACCTCTTCGAATAATAGCAGTTAGCTTTTACCCCTATTTAGTTTAAAGGGGGGGGTTTTTATGACACCAATTTAGGCCATTTCATAAATCGCATATTTATTTTGCACGTCAACTCTTTGTCGTAAAAATTTTCTGCGAAATTCGGACTGCAGAGGCGGCGGCAACGGACGACCCTTTAAGTAAACTAACGCTAACTGTAAATTTTGAAGGGGTTTACTTAATTTTATTGCCCCGCAATTTGCGAGAGGACCATAAATACTCGCAGGAGTATGACAGGGGAATTTTGAGAAATCCTAACCTTCCTTAATAATAATAAAGCACGAATAAACATTGCAGATGTATATAAAATCGTATACGGGGACGTTTAATAATAATTTTTGCATATTTTCGCCGTAAGTTCGCGACTTTATTCATTTCGCCTGCATAAAATTTGCATCAGACAGAAAAACACATTCTCCGTCGCATAAATTAAGTCGATCGCGTTTCTTGCGATTTTTTATCGCGCACTCTGTATATCTGTAGCGGCACATGTGAGGGTTCAGGAATTCATCATTGCTTCCGCGAGGGTGACGACGACGGCAAAAAAAAATTAGGGGGATGACTCTGAAACCACCCTAATTTTAATATAAAACACCCTTTAAACAATTTTAATTAAGCGTGCTTTACTTTCGATAGGTCGAGTTCAGTCTTCTTTCCGGTGCCATCCATCAGTGGCGCCGTCGTCAACCGGAAAGCGTTCCGGAAAATCTGGACGCCCGCCAGAAGTATGTGAAATCAGTTCATCAGACCTGGCTCAGTGCTGAAGTGATGTGTAAAAATTGTTTAAGCGCACTGTATATAAAAAAAAATCACAACTACAAAAAATAACTTCTTTGGTCATCCGATATACAGGGTGTCACAGATCGAGTAGGCGCCCAGTTTAAAGATCATAAAAAAAATTGCTTACAAAATTATAAAATAGTATCCATTTCAAGAGATGTAACTTAAAAATTGCCCCCCCCCCCTTCCACTCGGCAAAAATAAGAAGGGGGTTACGCACTTGAGGAAAACACTCGATTACGAGAGGGATCGCAATAACGATAACAGTAGATAGAAGCTTTAGATTGAAGTAACCTCCTCCCCTCCCCCCACTCCATGGAAACCTGGTGTGGAAACTGCTGATAGTGTGAGAACTGCGAACTGGAATCTTCGTCCCTGAAACCAGATTTCTTACAAACCGGTTTAGGTTTCATACTCGGATTTCATATCTTCAAATGATAAGTTATTGGGGAAGGGTTTTGAGGTTCCATACGGAGAGAACATAGAACCGGGGGGTCTGGAAATACAATCCCCCCCCCGCGCGGAACGAGAGATCGACCACTATTTTCGAAAAAACTATTTTTATAACCTCACCACTTTATATGGTGTATTATGTAAACGAATGTAACTGTCGATTATACTTGGAGGTTACTCCACTCCAAGATTCTGTATCTACAAAAAAGAAGTGCGAATTTTTGTCTTTTCCTTGGAAAATATTCCACGCAAAACATCATCGCTGTCAGAAAGAGCGGTATGATGGAAAAACGTCGAAAGATTTCAATTCCACACTGGTAGGGAGGAGTAAATGTCACAGCAGCCGAGTATTAGATTCTAGTGGAAGATGGCGACTTATCGAGGAAAAACTAGCCCCCCCCTCCCCCCTCCTTGCTCCTCAACAACACTCACGAATGGGGCACATTAGATGGAAAACGTTCGGAAGCCGACTCCCCCTAACCATCACGAGAACTGATTTCCCCCTCGGTTCTTCACTGTTTGGAAATTTTTAAATTTAAAAAAAGTGCTATTGCTCCGTCTGTCTGTTGCGTCCTGACCCATTTTTGCGATTTAGGGAACTATGCCCTAGAAAGATTCCTAAAAAAAATTGTTTCAGCTAGCTAGCCTATACCTCAAGCGTGGGCAAACGGCCTTCCAATTTTGTATCTAAGCACCCCCCCCCCCCCCTTTTCTTCTTTTTTGGGAATTAATTTTGGGTTATTTTTTTTTTTTTTTTTTCCGACTGTAAATCTGGCATTTAATTTTTACATGCGGTAACCAATATGGCTCAGATTTTGCATCCGCATGCGTCTAGTGGTGCCAAACAAGCTTTAACATTGGTGGTTGTGAGGAGAGGGGGGGGGGGCTAAAACCGCATTTTACCCGTATTTTCGAGGGTATTTTAATGAAAGGGCCCATTGAAAGGAACAGGTTTCTATAGAAGAAATTTCTAACAACTTTCTACGAGTCGCAGAGGAGTTTCTTTCCTCCGCGGCTCCTTTCCAAGGGGTGACAGGAGGGATTGTTAGAAATAGTTTTGCCTTTCATGGAATACCAATTAAAAGTCGCAACTGTTTTCTATCAACTAACTTCATTCTCCCGTACTCGGTACTCCATAACCAAATGCATGACGGGGGAGGGGAGGGGGGGTGAGTTTTATCCTTCATGGTGCTCTGATAAAGGTAAACATCGATAAATATAGTATGGTACTACCTCATAACCCATCTATAAAATGCTACTTCTGTTAAAAAAAATGCGCTTTATTTGCACAAGAGTCTTGGACAATTTTTGTTCTTGTTAATTATTTCTCTTTGCGAATTGGTTCTTCCAAGTGAACTTTTCGGCATCTTATCCTTCATTTCTTTCGAGTTCTTCTATTCTTCTCTCATCTAATCTCCTAAAATCTCTAAATTGCTCTCGTCTCTTTCTTTCATTTGCCCTTTCTCTCTTCCTTGTTCCATCTCGACCCCATACTAAAAAAAGTAATAGAGAGTAATAACTTGATTGCACTGTACAGGGTGTTCCAGATCGAATGGGATTATTGGTGTAATCACATCGGACGCCATATTTATAGTGAGATGGTTGCATTAGAATCGGGCGATATAGTTCAATGATGATTTCAGTTCTCTTGCATTGATAGCGAAAAGTTTGACAAGCTTCGAGTGTTTCGCAGTACTCGACACACCATCACTTTATCAGATATCCGGAACTGAGTCAATGAAGGTAAAAAAAAAGATTAATAGTACAGGCCCTAGCATTGTACCTTGCGGAACCCCAGTTCGAACTTAACTTTTGGAATCATCGACCAATTAAAAATGTTTACGTTTCGTGCGAGTCGATCAATCGCCGTACGATTATAAATAAACAAACTCGCGGAAATTGAAGGCAAATGTCACACCTTCGCTTACGTTTCGTAAACAATCGTTGATATCATAAAGTCGGCGCCCACTTGATAATCGATTGAGTACGTCCGACACTTACACGAGACGAGCGACGGTGGCGCCTCCCTGCTCCATTAGCGTGACCGAACCTAATTCCAATAATTATTGTAATAATCATCGTGGACGAAATCACCGATGCAAGTCCTAATCTTCTTTTAAATGCAGGAAAATGTTTTAATCCCCCGCTTGTTTTTTCGGCAACAAAGCGCGTATTTTTATTAGAAACCGCGCGCCGTGAAATTCTCAGCCATTATCCGAACCGAAAACAAAATTGCGGAAACGTTTATTATTTTAAAAAGGTCCACCGGCGGGCCGAGGGGGGGGGGGGAATCGCAACCGTAACGGGAAAAGAATTTAATACTAATTACGTCTCCGTTCAGAAGGATATGAAATGAGTCGTGACCTACGATAATAAGGTTATGTGGCAAGTACAAGAGTCGCGCTCTATTAATTTCGACCCAAAAAATTTTTCGAATTTTTATTAATTTATTTTATTGACAAGGAAGCCAATCAACAATTTACATTTGGTCGTTGAACCATTGTTTTCTGTTATAATTTCGTACGTGTCGGCAAAAGGACGGACGAGCACGAGCGGTCAGCTAAAGCGACGATTGTTTGAGAAGATAAATCTCATTTGACCGGATTTAAAACGTTAATTGCGTTAATTTGCAGACTACATTGTTTTCGCATCCATCACGTATCGCCTACTTCTGTCATAATTGTTTTTTTCCCGTTGGTAACACATTCTGTAAATTCAATAGATCAGCCACCCGGTATACAAAATAAAACGCCACCTAACGTGACCCAAAAAAAAAATGCCTCCAATTTCGAAAATTTGCACAATTGTCGACACGAGAAAAGTAAAAGTCTTAGAGGTCGTCAACAATTCTTAATGATTTTTTTTTCGATGGCAGTTAATAGTTTCTTTACAAACCGCAATGAGTGGACCGTGAATATAATCGCTTTTCTTGTGGAGTTAATGTGGGAAGACTGAAATAACCGGCCAGCGCAAGATTTTGCATATTTCAAGAAACGTTGCCAATGTCACTTTTTATAAGCCCTCAGCAAATGAGATATTCCCACCTCAAAAAAATGAAGCAGATTTGTACAAATTTTTTTGTGTTATTTAGGGGTTGGAATGTGTAGATTTAGTAGCCATAGCAAAAGTGGCGGACAAATTAATTTACAGGTTTTTCGTAACCGTAATTGGGGGATGCAGCGTCTTTGCGAGCGAAGTTAAAAGTCTTATTTTCACAAAGTGCCCCCCTCGGAAAAGTTTCTCTAGATCCGCCACTGCGAATGGCAAGAGTTCATATAACACCAAAATCGGGCTTGTTGCACCAAATTGAAAATTATTGTTCAAATACCTCTCATTATATACATTTAGGTTTCAGATTTCATGACAGTTGCAGAGAACATAAAATCGAGAGGTCTGAGGGACATGGAATACCCCCCATCCCCGGCAAACGACCACTATTTCCAAAAAAATTATCTTAAAACCTCAGCACTCTTATGGTGGTATTCTGGAAATGGCAATAGAACTGTCGTCGTTTACTGGGGGGTCCATACCTCCCAGAAAGGGGGGGGGGTCTGGGTCCCCCACAGAAAACGACAGAATCGTCAACCATTTCCGAAAAATTATGATAAACCTCAGCACTCTTGTGGTCATTATACTATACACTTTTTTTGAGCCCCGAAAAAAAAAAATGATCAAAGTCCTCGTGTGAGATCGAAGGGACTTCAGCGCATTTTTGTGTGGCAGATCAGTGTTTTATTAGCCAATATTGACTCCACCATCAATAAGATCTTGCCGAAAGCTACCACGTTCACTTTGTCGGTACCATTTTCTCACTTACCGTGCCCTCGCAATTCGCGTTTGAAGTTTTGACTCCACCATCAGTAAAATCCTTTGGGGGTTACCATATTCCCTTTGTCGACCCCCACTTCTGATCACCCGCAACAATTCGGATTTGAAGTTTCGACTCCACCATCAGTAAGATCTCGTCGGGGGTTACCACATTCCCTTTGTCGATACACAGTTCCGACGTCCCGTTCATTCGTAATTCACATTTTGGTAGATTTCGCTAAAATCCGGGCATAAAATCGTATTCAACTTTTGGGTACTTCACATAGCTCGACCTTCTATTAGTGACACGAGAAAGAGAGACCGCGATTCGCGCTGTAAGAAACTTTTGGGCGCCCAAAGTCGTCTACCCCTCGAAGCGCGCCGCGCAAAAGGTGGTTTATGTCGCCCCTAGGAAAAAAAAACAAAATTCCGCGACGCAGGAGTTGTGCGCGTTGACAAGATCTTCCCGACGACATTTTGAAACCAATCGGAGAAAAACTGTAGAAGAAGATAGATAAAAACTGAAAAATCTCCAGGTTAGTATAATACGCTCGGGGATGGCGTTCAGATGTCGTCGACTCCAAATCTTGTAGCCCCATCCCTAACGTTCTTAATTACACGGCCCCGATAGTTACATGTACACTCCTTGTCTTTTTACAAGCGTTTTTTACGGGCGCGCATTTACTGCCAGCCAGCCAGCCAGCCAGCCAGCCGACCAGCCAGCCAGCCAGCCAGCCAGCCAAAGTGAGATTAAAAGCTACTTTTTACAAAAAAAATTTTTTGCAAAAATGCGCTAAAAAAACGAACAGGATTCCTCGAGAATCCACTACGAGTGACATTTAATACATCTTTTACTTAACGTCTGTGCAGGCAATAAACGACGGAACCTCTAATTGCCAATACCTATATTAATTGCCAGCTTAACGACTCATAAAAATCCCTCGACTATTCCAAGATAAATAAACGGCCCACGGAGACATTTTTATACGGGACGTGTTAGAAAAATAGGTCATTTTTTCAATGGAAATCCCGTTCCGAGACACTCTCGGCCGGCGACAACACACTTGCAGCAGCTCGCCTTTAGGCCATCCAAAAATACCCAGAAGTCGCTAAGAATACGGGATCGTTATGTAAGCAAATTGTTGCACATGTGCAACGAGGCATTTTTCGCAAGCACTCTATTTTTAGCAACTTTTTAAAACTCGTTTGGGAGCGGTGGGCGTCTTGATTAAAAATGAGAGGAAAAAATGGAAAGTATTAGGTGAATAAACTGTCAAAATTTGTGTATGCGTCACAAGGCTATTTGTGCGTTTTAAAGCACATGTTTCGGCAATCTCCTTCCGCAATTTCTAAATGGGTTTGCAAATGGGTAGTGTAGCGAAAAAAAGTTCACTATCAGTGGAGCACAATTTTCTTGAGATGTTTCCGGTAATGAAATTCCATCACGACTCCAATAACGCTGTCTAGAAAGTGAAAAGGGTAATTATTTCCTTTTCAAGTAGGTATATTCGGTCAATGCCAAGAGCCTTCTCGAATAACTTTTCAGTGCCAACGTTTATAAAGTCAGGAAATAATCGACTTCCTTGACAGGTTACTCGTGGATACATCCGTTTATTTAAAGAATTTAACATTTGTTTTGTCTATCTTACTGGCTTACCGCATAATGCCCCGAAATAACAACCCATTACCGTTGTCAATAAACTAGACCTCTTTCTCTTTATTTACGTGGATTTAAAAAACACGCACACTATACCTACACTCCGAAAGATTGTAGATTTTAGTCCATGGGTGGTCTCGGGTTTCTCTAAACAAATTCCATTCATGGGTGGCGAAGATCTTTTATGCTCTATGCAAATTTCGCATTTAATTGTGATAAACAATGCCCAACGCTAATAGTCGATGGAGACGTTTCGTTATGGGCTCTGGCCAAAGTTAGATAGGTCAAAATGATTGCTCATCGTTTATATTTTTGATCGCATCAACCTCGGCGTTCATTAAAAGTGTATTTTTAGCTCTTCAAAGGATTTATGATTTACCCTTAAACAATCGCGTAAAAATAGTCTCGCCTTGTAGGTGGTTTTAAATGGTAAACGGCGGTTTCGGTTCAGTTCGTTCCTCCCAATGCCGTTTTTCCAGATAAAAAGTTGCAGTTCTGACTTACGATGTAAGTTGCCACAGATCAGGGGTGGCAAAATACTTGGATAAATACAAAATACGTCGAAGTAGTATAGTGTTTGTGACAGAATTGGGGTTGCTAGCTTAACTTTAAACTGAACCTCCAGAAATGGTGAAATGCACTTAGACTCGAAATAAATTAGAAACGATGATTATAGAATTTTTGCTAACTTATTGGTAACAGATTCTAAACTATGTGCTTGCAAAGTTTCGAAATAATCATTGCTGTGGCAAATTGTGGGTTAACGTTTGGAGGTGCCAGATATTTACAAGAGTGAAGTGCCACAAATAAATTAATTTCGGTTATTATTTTTATGCTACACCACACCATTCTACTCGTAGATTAACCACATTAATTTTTTACTAAATTGCAAGTGTGAAATTAATTGCCACATTTATACCTTGTTAATTAAATGGGAACTGTTTGGGGGTGCCAGCGATTTCATTGCTAGACCACTTGCTAATGTTAATTGTTTGAAATTAATGGTTCTACGTATAAGTTGAGACTGTTCGTGAGTGACACTTATTGCACATACTTATTCAATGGCCTTAATTAATTCTTTCTCTATTGATTATTACGTATAGTAGTATTTGTTTATACAACATTTCATATTTAAATTACGCAAATTTGAACAAAAGTAGCAGTCAAACACAAGGTAAGCAATAAGGGGGTACATGAATCGGTGTATAGGTCATAGTCAATCTGTTTAAGGCCATTCTAGTGTTAGCAACATTTACAATGGTTTTATGGTTGCAGCATCCCTTTTCATAATTAGGTAGTTCTCATTTTCTGAGAAACTACATTAGTAAAGATGTTCTCCGTGCCGAAAGGGTGGAAGAAGCCTTTCCTCGAACGAGATGAGTCACAAAATTTCAGACGAAAGGGATTTCAAATGTCTGATTTCTTAAAACTTTTGACAATGGGTGACGGGTGTACAGTCTAGGATTAACGTCAACTAAGGAATGCACTTAGCCTGGTAAAATCTGTTAATAAACTATTGATATATGGTTACATTAAGATACAAATATATTATGTATAGTGGCAATAAATTTATTTGGGACCCTACTCTTGCGAGTGGCTGGTACCTCCAAACAGTTTCCATTTAGTGAGCAAATTATAAATGGAGCACTTGCACTTTTGTAAACCAATAATATAAGGAGTAGTTTATTAGCAATAAATTTATTTGCAAGTAGCCTGACACCCCGAAACGATTTCTATTTCATTACCATGCAATTATTTTCAAACTTACAATTTAAAGAGCAATTAACATAATGGGGGGTTTATCCCTTGATCTCTTTCCAAATCTAATTATTTATCTACTATTTGTAATTACTCCAACACCTGGTATATTTTCCTAGTCAAAAATAAATTTACACGACTCTGGATGCTAAATAAAAATTAACCCACACAAAACAATAGTGTTAATGAACTAAATATTTAACTTCACAATTAATGGGCAAGCAATAAATTCCCATGGGCCGACCTCTTCAGGAATGTTAATACAACTTTTAAGTGTAAATCTTTTATAGAAAATCCCCAAAACGATCGACTCCTATGGTTACACAATGCAAAAATTCAATAATATAATAATAAATCAATCAATAATAAAATAACTTAACTTTATCCAACACCTCTATGTTATCCAGTCATTATCATGACGAAATTAAACGAGTAAGGTATAATATAACCCACTAATGAGTTATGGACGTAAAATAACTCACTAGCAAGATAAAGTGCAGGAACATTCTTTATTTCATACTGTCCGGTAGATGTTCGATTACACTATCATTTTGAGTCCGGTAGGTGAGTTATTACAGCATCAGAGCCGGTAAGTGTCGCTAAGCAACACTTACCGGACTGTTATTTGTATACATCAAATTTGACATCTTCACACAATTAATTAAAAACCCCAACATAAATTTGGCTGTAATTCTTTATTTCAAACATTAACATTGATTGTAATGAAACAATTTGTATTGCCCTCAACACTACGCCTGGGTTATTACTGAATGTCGAGTTAGTAATGTTTGATTCCTTCTGCTGTAAAACTTCAATGAAATTTTCGCCGCCTTGTATCAGTTGTATCATACGGGCAATCTTAACTTTTCCTTCTACCGAGCCTTCGATGTATTTTTCTGCCGTCGATGAGCTTTTCCATGCTCCATGACGCTTTAACACCGAAACCCAGGCAAAAAAATCTCAATTCAAAAACTTACTGCCTTCAAAAAGTATGCCAACACGACTTTTTCCTCTACTTGTTTCGCCCCATGTTCGTTCCTCAATTGGCAAAACACTTAGTACTCTTTTTCATACCTTGCGCCCGACTTCTTAGGAACCAACTTTTCGGTTGCTTCATGAGATTTCGACAGGATTGTATCGGGAACATTGGAACATCCCACAACGTTTATAACGTCAATTTTTCAGTGAAAAAAATTCAATTGTCAACAAACTACAAACTATAGCAACGGCCGTTGTCACAGAAACAAGGTAATGCGATTTTTACAATATGATGAAATTTTGTAATCTTTGAAATGAAATAATGATACAAAACAGACTTACAGTATGAAATAAAATACGTTACGATATACGTCCGGTAGTACTTGTAACAGTACTCGTTTAAGACATTCTTGACTCGGCTCCTGACGTCGCCTCGTCCATAATGTCTAACTCGTACTGTTACAAGTAACCTACCGGACTTATAACGTAAATAACTATTTATTAATTAATTTTTTGTTGTTTATTATTCCCCATAGCAACGAATTATTGCTTTTGTATTCCATGCACTCTAGCTTTTCGCGGAACACGCAGTTTTTAAGATTTCCACGTTTTAAACCAGCTTGAGGAGGTGTTGGATAAAGTTTTGTATGGTGCACCTGTGTTAATTACAATAAGTCACTTGAGAAAATAACCCCACTCGGCCTGACGGCCTCGTGGGCTTACTTTTTTCTCGCGTGACTTATTTGTAATATAACACACTTATACCATAAATAA
>NW_022170250.1:951849-956983 GCF_008802855.1 Photinus pyralis
TTTGACCATGATCCTGTACTTCGGGAACTGGAACGTGGAAGGAACTACAAAGACACTTATTCGAGAATATCTTTAACAACTCTATTTATCTCGGGCGCCATTGATCCCGTACCCTCACTCCGCCGAGGAGGGTAGTAATTTTTGACCCCTGGGGTCGTTTAAAAATGGGAAATCCCTATTAAATACGACGAAATTCGGTAAGTTTCGAGCCGGAGATTCATCGTAAAGAAATTCTTTTGATACCAAAACGTCGGCATTAAGTCTAGTGATCAAAAACTGCAGTTAGTTCTTTGGTAAATGCCGTTTTATCATACAGGTAGTCTTCAGCTGCGAAGACTGCGACTTCTCAACGACAAATCGGAACAACCTGCGAACCCACAAGTTAAATCACAGCGGCAAGATGTACAAGTGCGACTGGTGCGATTACACAACGAAGTACATTTACAGCATAAAGAGGCACACGTCGATGCACGACACGTCGATCAAACTAAAGTGCGACCAATGCGACTACACCACTCACTGGAAGGACAACTTGAAACAACACGAAATGACGCGTCACACTACGGTCGAGTACAAGTGCGACGTCTGCGATTTCACGACGGATAGAAGATACGCGATGCGCTACCACAAGTACGCGCACAAGGGTATAATGTATCAGTGTCACTTGTGCAGCTATAAGTCAAAGTTTAAGAACAGCTATAAACGGCACTTCTCGACTCATCACCCAGGCGAGGCGAATTTGGCAGGGAAAATCGAAGAGACGTATCGGCAGAATGTGTAATTGTCTTTCACAGGTTATAGTAAAATATTTATTAATCCATTTAACACATGGACCAAGTTAGTCTCAGAAAGTGGGCAGTACATAATTGTAAGGTTTTAAAAACAAAAAGATTTACATGCAAATTGCTTGTGCATTTTCCTATGATTTTTACATTCCTCTGTATTACGTTATATGCAGTTTAGCATTACACGAAACAGAATCTGGGGGACAGAAATGGTTGTAGGGAAGGAATTAATGTTATAGTTTGTAACTACATGTTAAGTTCTTTAATATAATTCTGACCACCAAGAAAGTACACTTTATTGTATAACTGTAATATGACTACAGGTAGCACAAATGAGGAGTTAGTGCAGAAGGCATGAAAAAAAGTTACAAAGGTTCTACACCAATGGACGCCACCGACTGTCACCGCAACACATGACACGGATTAAACAGGTATATAAGCTTGTAAACATTGAAAAGGGAACGGTCTTTGAATGAAAGCCATTTTGTTTAATTACTCAGCGGAGGTGTGAGGAACAGCGAACAATTGGCACGAGTGACGGCCTACCCTTGGCATCCAAAATCTTCTCAATCTCGCCTTCCGAGCAATTTCGCGATCACCGCAACACTTCGATGCAAGGATCCAGGCCTTGGGAATTATGTGTCAAATAAGCAGGTACCAAGATTCTAAGAAAGGGCGAAATATACAGGATGTGACTCGTCTTTGGTGCAATAAAGTCCTTTTTTTAAAAGTAAGATGGAAAATTGCATGGCCTTGTAGGCAAATTTAACTAAAAACAAGATATGTGGAAATTACGAATCGTAACTCATTAATCGCACATAGATATTAAACTGAAGAGCTTTGATTAGCGTAATCCCGCTCCTGCAAGATAGGTAACCCGCCCCTGGTTTCGGGGTTTCGAGCCTACAGTTGAATGTCGAAGACAATCACGGAATTGGGTGTCGGACTTCAAATGGTTACAGTTTTTACCACCCCCGTGACTGCTTCATTCACGGAGAAAATTGTTAGTAACAAACAACAAGTCCGTACATACATCAAACGAATCAGTAATTTCCACATATTAAAATAAAATGATCAAAACTCATATGAATGTTACTTCAGGGACAAGACCAAGTAATCAACATCACTAAACATAAATTAAGCAAGCATTACACCAAAAACGTAAACAATTACAAACAATAGCATAACGGTATCACACATGTGATTCTGCATTGCGGTTAAACCAAGTAAATTTCAAAAACAAAGATTGAAACACACAAAAATATAAAATGCGGCATACAAAACACAAATACGATATAAAGAAATGCAAATAATTACTACCTGCATTAAATAACAACAAACATTAATGGAGCGACGCGTTTACGACCGCCATTCAAGACAAGAAGCCAAACGTAACCCACGTTCGTGCCCGTCAGATGGCGCAAATCGCTTTCCCCTCCTAAAGTCCCTAGATTAGTAGGGACTTTATCCCCTCCTAAAAATTGCGTGGTTGCCAACTCTCAAAAATGTTTGCATCGTCGTAAGTTGTATATACAGGGTGGAACCTCTCATGCTTCATGGAAAAAAAGCCATTTTTTCGTTCTGGTATCCTTTACGGTCCCAGTGTTTCGAGCTACTTCCCTTGGGAGTGTTCCATCAGACCGGTGTCGCTTTTGTCGAGCTCCTAGGTTTCAGGTCATGGGAGTTCAGGTTGCCTAGAACCTCCTGATTTTTGCCACCCCTCAGGAGATATGGGGTGGCCCGATACAGAAAGGTGTGCAGGAAACCTGAAAGCAGACTGGATGTGCTTGTGAAGCATGGAGAATAGAAGCTTTGGAAACATGGAGAAGGATTTTGAATTAGATATATTATAAAGGAAGGGGAAGTACTGGAAAGAGTTGGGGAAAGGAGATCAATCATGGACACCTTCAACAAAAGAAAATTTGGGTCACGTGTTAAAAAAGAAGAAACTGCTGTGAAGGGTGTAGAGGAAAAAGGATGTCAAGAGATAATTTTCAACTACACCCCGTATAATACCAACAAAAGCGATCTACTTCAAGGTCTTACAGAGGCGTACGAACTGTTGCCTATCCATCAGGCGACATACAGCAGAATTCAACACTTGCCCCAGTTAAATTGCGCGAACAACTGTCGAAACATACACAGAGATCAGCTGTGTGCTCGTCGTATAATGGCAAGGGGCCGTAGGAGTTCTTCACCAGACGACGATGGCTACAAACGTTTTACCGAAGACATCCACAATGTCTCGTACGGTTCGAACAGCACCAGTAAGTAAATAACGAGTTTTTTTTTGTGTTTTCGGGTAAACAACTGTCGGTACAAACGAGTTATATCTAGTTCAATAATCTGTTGTAATTAACCATTAAGTTGAAGGTGACGAAATGGGCAGCCGATCGACATTGTGCTGCGATAACGATCAGGAGATGGAACGAGGGGAGGGCAATTGGGAGATGAACTATCATGAGGCGGCTATTTTTTTAGAGGTAGCGATTTATTTTCGCCCCCAACGCTTACTTTAAGTGTCTTATGATGCAGGAAGGACAGAATAATGAGAAATTCGACTCGCACCCTCGACATCCCAACGATCTACCCGCGTACCTACTCGTACATAACGCGTGGTATTACGGGCTGGATCTGATTATGTCGATCATAATTTTGCTGCTAGCGCTAGTCGAGGCACCGTCCGTTGATAATTTTCAGGTATTTATATCGGTAGCTTGCGAGGGGTAACCCACTTGTACACCACATTTACCGGGAGCACTTAAGACCCTGAAACGGGACATCCCGACCTCTCATTCAATTAAATTAATACAGTCGGCAGTTATAGATTTCTATTCTGAATTGTGGGGCATATATCTCTGGGGGATATTGATACTCCCCAGTCACAAAAGAGAGTAGTTTAATTTTAAGTTACTCCCTTTTTCCTGGGGGGTATTCCATACCCCCCAGACCCCCCGGTGGTATATTACACTGTAAATTAATGAAAGTGGGCAGTTATAGATTTTTATTCTGAATTGTGGGGCATATTCCTCTGGGGGGTATTGATACTCCCCAGTCACAAAAGAGAGTAGTTTAATTTTAAGTTACTCCCTTTTGCCTGGGGGGTACTCCATACCCCCCAGACCCCCCGGTGGTATATTACACTGTAAATTAATGAAAGTGGGCAGTTATAAATTTTTATTCTGAATTGTGAGGCATATTCCTCTGGGGGGTATTGATACTCCCCAGTCACAAAAGAGAGTAGTTTAATTTTAAGTTACTCCCTTTTGCCTGGGGGGTACTCCATACCCCCCAGACCCCCCGGTGGTATATTACACTGTAAATTAATGAAAGTGGGCAGTTATAAATTTTTATTCTGAATTGTGGGGCATATTCCTCTGGGGGGTATTGATACTCCCCAGTCACAAAAGAGAGTAGTTTAATTTTAAGTTACTCCCTTTTGCCTGGGGGGTATTCCATACCCCCCAGACCCCCCGGTGGTATATTACACTGTAAATTAATGAAAGTGGGCAGTTATAAATTTTTATTCTGAATTGTGAGGCATATTCCTCTGGGGGGTATTGATACTCCCCAGTCACAAAAGAGAGTAGTTTAATTTTAAGTTACTCCCTTTTGCCTGGGGGGTACTCCATACCCCCCAGACCCCCCGGTGGTATATTACACTGTAAATTAATGAAAGTGGGCAGTTATAAATTTTTATTCTGAATTGTGGGGCATATTCCTCTGGGGGGTATTGATACTCCCCAGTCACAAAAGAGAGTAGTTTAATTTTAAGTTACTCCCTTTTGCCTGGGGGGTACTCCATACCCCCCAGACCCCCCGGTGGTATATTACACTGTAAATTAATGAAAGTGGGCAGTTATAGATTTTTATTCTGAATTGTGAGGCATATTCCTGTGGGGAGTATTAAGAGAGTAGTTTAATTTTAAGTTGCTCCCTTTTGCCTGGGGGGGTATTCCATACCCCCCAGACCCCCCGGAGGTATATTACACTGTAAATTAAAGAAAGTGGGCAGTTATAAATTTTTATTCTTAATTGTGGGGCATATTCCTCTGGGGGGTATTGATACTCCCCAGTCACAAAAGAGAGTAGTTTAATTTTAAGTTACTCCCTTTTGCCTGGGGGGTATTCCATACCCCCCAGACCCCCCGGTGGTATATTACACTGTCAATTAATGAAAGTGGGCAGTTATAGATTTTTATTCTGAAATGTGGGGCATTTGCCGCTGGGAGGTTTCGATGCCCCTCAGCCACAAAAGAGAGTAGTTTCATTTTAAGTTGCTCCCTTTTGCCTGGGGGGTATTCCATACCCCCCAGACCCCCCGGTGGTATATTACACTGTAAATTAAT
>NW_022170250.1:957083-1011809 GCF_008802855.1 Photinus pyralis
CGAGGTTTGCGCCTGTGCTGTCAAGGTTTGTGCTCGAGATAAAGTTCGAAGGTTTGCGTCCGAGCTAAAGTAATTCGGTTTGCGCCTGAGGGTTCTTGTCGATGGTAGTGTACGGGTGATTCTAAATCACACTAAAATCCTCCTAGAAAAGTCACTAGGATTGAGTGGTTCTGAACTGCGCTAGCGTTTCGAAATAAAATTAACAGCCCATGAGAAAATAGGTACTTTAGTTGTGGAGTGGTCGCTCTCTCATGATTACATCCATGTCGTTTAAAAATAGCTGCAACTATTTCACATGCAGCTTGTGTTAGTGTTGTATTGATAACGGTGCAGCACCAGTTGAAAATATGCATAGCAAAGCGATTCAAGAACGTTTAATCGATTGTACCTCTTACACCCTTTGCAACAGTCAGGGTAAATACATTGAAATTGGATGCAGTACGCACCTTGTACCAATTCTAAGAATCGTATGCGATGACGGATGCTCACAGAAATGCCTAACGAACTAGATAAATGCATTCATGATTCAGGTAAAAGAAGAGTACCTATACGGATTCAAGAACGAATAATCGTGCACCTCAAATTTTAATAATTTGATTTCATTTTGCATAAAAAATTATGTCTTAATTAAACACATTTAATTAATTAGGTATAACATCGCCTATCGCTTGAAGGCTTGAATAAATAAATTCTTTACTCAATGCTAATACGTTATTAGCTTATAGTTACGATTCGAGGTAAAAAAATGCACCTATTTATCACACTGAGGACATGTTTAGCTACAAACATTTTACGTGAACAGTGTGGATAACAATTTGCGCGATTAAAAATGACATTTCTCCAGTCATATCCAATAGTTTTCTCGTTGTTACAGTTTAGTAAACTTATTGGGAACGCAAAAGACTTTGTGTTCGTCAAGAACGTACCTGCTCCTAAAAATAACTAATGGAAATGAGAGAATTGCGATAACGTTCATCGCATTCATAATCTCACTAATGAAACATTTCCAAAGCATTGGGTCTATTTTCAATTATAATACAGGCATTTATGGGGATTTTTAGCGAAAAATTACTAGGTACGATTTTAATTACAAGGCTAAGAAGACTCAAATTTTTTCCTGGAACGGCGTTTCAAGTCCAACAATTTTTAACCGCAACCAGATTGCATCAAGGACATTTTTGTAGGAAATACTGCCTTCTTTAGCATGATTTAAAAATGATATAAGCAAAGCTTCTCTCGTTTCTTCGAAATTGACTTTCATATCTGCCCAACATTTTACATACGTTTACGTAGCATGTTTTATTTCTGTAAGTTAGTTCGATGCTCAAATGGTGTTCTTAGAAAAAATTGCGTTTGAGGAAAATCGGGCGATGACGTAAAGATACGAACTGCTCCTGCAATTTCCTGCGAACAACGGTCAAAACAAAAGACACTTTGTACATTGTACTATTTTAGTTCTTGGAAGGCGATGTGCAACACAAAAGTGCTGATCAAAATAGCCCTTTGCACTGTTCGGGATTTAAGAGGCGTTTTGCATACATGTGAAAAATGTCTAGCATAAAAAATTGTCACATGCAAATGCCAACTATAAAGTTTCATGACTTTCATTGATACATCAGAGTCTTATAATTACAAGGCGTTCAAGGATGAATAATTGCAGGCGCCCCTTCTAAAGTTACAGGGGAGGCGCGTGCAGCAGCTCATAGAAATATGCAATTTTTAGTTATTGTATAAAAATATTTATTGAAAAAATGACCGTATGCATTTTTGAATAAAATTCTTTCTCAGTTAGACCCCTATTTGCATCGCTAAACAAAGATTTAGAAACATATTTTTATATACACCATTTCATGCGGGAGTTTCACATGCCGTGCAATTAATAGACGCAAATCTATACCTTCCCCGTTTAACGTCCCCAAAAACCAAACAAAAATTACAATAAATGAAAATGCCGCATAGAGTGTCTCCGGAGGGCATAAGCATGATTAAAAATTAATTTCTCCATGTCTCTCTCATCGAAACTTCATACTGTTTAATAATTACACAATTACTATTCTGCAACCGGGTGGTTGTTGTCGAAACTAAGGAGCTTACCTGAACTAAATGAAGGTTAAAGGTGATGACTCATAGAAAATTCTGAGAAGTGAGAACAAAGGAGGCACTCTTCTTGGAAAAAACCATGACTCATAGGATGGTAATATAAAGACACCCGTGAACCCTCAGTTCAAACAGATAAACGTGTGCAAGTCGCACATCTGTGCAGTGACATTGCAACGTAACAGGCGTGTGCAAATATGGTATCATCCGGTAGGATTAATGAGCACTCGGATCGTAAATCTGACACGGGAGTGTATTTCTTTATTAAAACATAGGGATGAGATTGTTCGTCATTTATCAATTTTACGTGATAATGTTTCCATAGTAGAAAAAGCTCTTAGTAATAAAATATATAATAAAAATGAAAATCCGGCTAGATTAGAATCAAATTTGGCACTTCTTAAATATTATGCATTGCTTCTAGAGAAAAAGCTAAGTAACGTTCAAGGTGGTGGATTAGGTAATGGTAATGTGCGTCCTCTAATCTGGCGCTCAGTGCACTCCTGTTTTAAATCTCGCCTTTTAACTGGTATAATTGTGAATTTCGAATACAAAGACCCGTTAATTTTTTTGCAAAAGGCTTACGATATTTTCACTGAAAAGGTAAGCGTTATGTCACGTAAGTCAATGTTAAAAGTAAACGTCGCTCTTGTATGTAGTTTCATTAATCCTCAAAATCTCGATGTCACTTTGAAAACGTTTGCAACGAAAAATTTGATTATTGACGGGGGAACTGATTTGCGCGAGTGTTATGACAATGAAGTGATCGATAGGTTACAGAATAAGCTTTCATTATATCAGGAAGAAGGGTCCGGGTTCGCTTTACAGGAAATACACAATTTAAAAGTAAACATAAACAAATACGTTCCCATAAGGGGCGGTATTTCAACTTTCATTAAAACGCCAGAATTTATCGCTCGAAAGCATGCGGTTATTAATGTAAAAAATAATGACGAATTTTGCTTTCTTTGGGCAATAGTTTCGGCTTTGTATCCGGCGAACAATCATGTAGATAGGGTGTCAAAATATCCTCATTTCGATACCGTGTTAAATCGTGGCAATATTCAATTCCCCATTAAGCTTAATGATGTAAAGAAGTTTGAGAAATTGAACAATCTCTCTATTAATTTGTACTGTGTCGAAAAGCAGCGTGTTATGCCATTCATGGTGAGTAGCAACCGCAATGCTCCTCGCACCGTAAATTTATTAGTATTATCTTCCAAAGACAGTCCGCGAACTCATTACCATTTTGCTTGGATTAAAAATATGTCGGCCTTATTATCTTCGCAACTATCGAAGTGGGGTCATAAGAAATTTTTTTGCAATGTATGCTTAAACCATTTCTCCTCCAGCGCCCTTCTTGCGAAACACTCTACCTACTGTCAGCAAATAAACGAGTGCGCTGCTAGGGTACCAAACGAAACAGAGAAATATTTAGAATTTGCGCATTACGCGTACAAGGAGAAGGTCCCGTTCGCTATTTACGCTGACCTTGAAAGCATTCTAGTTAAATGCGATGGCGATCTTGGCAACAACGATGATTGTACGAAATTATTCCAGAAACACATACCCTTTAGTATCGCGTTCTATCTGAAATGTTCATACGATGAGTCTCTTTCAAAATTTTCATTGTATCGGGGCGCAGACTGCATTCAATGGTTTATTAAACAATTAGGGGACATTGCAGTTTGGACGAATACAATTTTTAACAACCCAGTTCCCATGGAGACGATGAGTGATGAGCAACGCAAAGATTTCGAGAATGCCACGCACTGTCACATTTGTGAAAAACCTTTCGTGGATGGGGACATTCGCTGTAGGGACCATAATCATAAGGGCAGAGGTCTGTATAGGGGCGCTTCACACTCTCGGTGCAACATAAACTACCAAGATAGCACCGTAATTCCCGTCGTATTTCATAATCTAAGCGGTTACGATGCGCATTTTTTTATTCGAGAACTATCCACTGGTTTACCGGGCCACATAAAATTGCTCCCATTAAACAAAGAAAAGTACATCTCTTTTACAAAATACGTGGACAATACAAAAATTTCTTTTCGATTTATCGACTCGTTCCGATTTATGAGTAGTAGTATTGATAAATTATCAGCGTACTTGGGTGACGAACAGAAAACTATCACTAAATCCTATAGTCGTAACGACACCGAGTTCAATCTGCTAACGAGAAAAGGTGTTTTCCCCTACGAATATTTGGATTGTTGGGAAAAGCTAGATGAGACCGCTTTACCGCCAAAGGATGCATTTTTTAGTCATTTACATAACGAGGACATTACTGACGAAGAGTACGAGCACGCTTCAAACGTGTGGCGCGTATTTTCCATTCAAACCTTAGGTCAATACTCCGATCCTTACTTAAAAACGGACGTGCTTCTTTTGGCCGATATTTTCGAAACTTTCCGAATCACTTGCATGCAAACGTATCAGCTGGATCCTTTGCACTATTACACGGCTCCAGGGCTCGCATTTGACGCCATGTTAAAAATTACGGGTGTTAAACTGGAACTTTTAACCGATATCGATCAAATTCTTTTCATCGAGAGTGGAACTCGAGGCGGTGTAACTCAGTGTAGTACTCGATATGCTAAAGCGAACAATAAATATATGTTAAGCGGATACGATCCCAACCTCCCTACGAACTACTTAATGTACTTGGACGTAAACTCGCTTTATGGGCGCACAATGTGTGAGCCGCTTCCATGCGGAGAATTTTCGTTTGTAGAAAACTTTGAAACGCTAGACATATTAAATCATCCAGACGATTCGGACATTGGCTACATTCTAGAATGCGATTTTGACTATCCCAATCATATTCATAAGACCCACAGTCAGCTGCCATTGGCTCCCGAACATAGAATTCCCCCAGGCTCGAAATTAAAGAAACTATTGCTGACATTATACGCGAAACGTAACTACGTCGTCCATTATCGGAATTTAAAGTTGTACGTCCGACACGGATTAAAATTAGTGAAAATACATCACGTCTTACGTTTCAAGCAATCGCCGTGGCTACGTACGTACGTTGATTTAAATGCGACCATGAGAAAGCAAGCAAAAAACGAATTCGAAATACACTTTTTCAAATTGATGGGTCAACAGTGTGTTTGGGAAATTAATGGGGAACGTAAGGAAATATAAAGATGTACGTCTCGTATCTCGCTACGAGGGAAGATATGGAGCAATGGCGTGCATTGCAAAACCAAATTTTCATAGTTGCACCTTATTTGATAACGATATGGTCATTATTGAAATGAATCGATTAGAGGTGTTCCTCAACAAACCGATATATGTGGGTTTTGCGGTTCTAGACATTTCCAAAACGTTCCTTTACAATTTCCATTACGATTACGTACTGCCTAAATTCCAAAATAACGCTAAACTCTTATACACCGATACCGACAGTCTGATTTACTCGTTCACCAACGTACCCGACATATACGAGTCGATGATAAAGGAGGATATACATCTATTCGATACGTCCAGTTATGAGCGCGATAACGTTTTTGGAATACCGCTAGTGAATAAAAAGGTTCCCGGTCTAATGAAGGACGAAAGCAATGGCAAAATTATGCTGGAATTTGTTGGTCTTCGCGCTAAAATGTACGCTTATCGCGTAGATACAAAAGATGTAGTTAAAAAATCTAAGGGATCAACTGCAGCGAGTATTAAGACAATCACCATAGATGATTACAAGAACTCACTGTTTAATGCCGACATTATAAAGAGTCATCAGCACCTCATCAGATCGAAAAAGCATTCTGTATTTACAATCAAACAGAATAAAGTGGTCCTTAGTCCGCACGACGATAAGCGGATTATTCAACCAGACTGCATTAACACTCTTCCTTGGGGCTACGAGCAGGTAGTGTATCGGGAGTGAGAAGCTGAAAAATTAATTTTTTATAATTGTAGCTGTAAGCTGAACCAGTGCAACGATCCAGGAGCTTTCAAATATCTTTATCAAATGTATATTTATGGAAAATAAAATAGCACCTGCATATATAGAGTTTTATTTAAGCATCAACACTAGATGCAGTAGATAGGTTATGAGAATTCCTTAAACGTAACAATAAAAAAAACACTCTAAAATATTTGTTTTTATTTATTAAAAAAATTACAATATTAAACTATATCATTTTTATCGATCCAAGATTTTTCTTCTAAGCCCCACCACTTCACATAAACTTTATCCTTCTTCCGGCGGAGTATTTTTTCAACCAAATATACATCTGAATATTTGGCCTTTTGCAACTCTTGCTCATAAAATCCACCCAAAATCGGTTTTCCATTCATGTCTTCCAATAAGTACGTCACCGGATTGGTTATTCGTACTTTTACAATTTTGAATAGTTCGCTAGACCAGTTGGGTGTGTAGCCCTTCGCAAATATACATTTAAATTTGCTAATTCGAACAACATCGCCAACATTAAAACGATATCTCTTGTTGAAGAGCTTGATGTGGCGGTAGGCGTCCAGCTTTGTATCGGCCTTCACTTCGATCGGTTTCATCCCCGTTGTTCGATGTTTACGATTATTGTACTCGCTCGTGATCGATTCGATTGCATCTATCCATACATATTTTCCACGTAAACTAAACTGCCGGTACAAGGGGTTTTTTATACTTCTTATAACCCTCTCGGCCAGTGCAGCCTTTTTCGTACTGTACGTGGAATAGTGATTAATGCGTTCTTGCATCATCAATTTGGCGAATGATTTGTTATAGAATTCCTTCCCGGCATCGGTCTGTAGATTTTTCGGTCTGCGTCTCGTAGATTTGAAAATAGCCTGTACGGCTTTTGTCACCTCCTCACCCGTTTTAGTCTTCAACCCTCGCGTCCATAGATATTTTGAAAAACAATCGATAACTACCAATATGTATTTGTAGCCTTTATTCTCTTTTGCGTAAGGTATAAATTCGGCTAGATCTGCTTGCCAAAGATCATCGAAGCCTTTAATGATGATACGTCTACGGGGGAAGTTTTTGCGCGCCGCTTTGTGTAACTCGTTCACCACCTGCTGCATCCTCTATTAGTTTATGTAGGGTTGCTTTGACCGCCTTCAACTCTTCCTCTAGTGCCTCCACGTAATTACGAAGACCGTCTACAGGTACTTTCGCAATCTGCATGTAATACATGAAGTATCCTCTATTTATGGCATCGCCATCGTCTACTGGATCGGCCACATTCATCAAACGATTTCCATTGAGATCCAGTCTTGTTGATAGGTAATGTTGTAAGGTTAGAGCATCATGACGTTCAATAGGATCCTCAACATTACTTAGTCTCTTACGTTCCACATTTATAGTATCGTCGGTAATGGAAAATTTTGTCTTTAGCAATTTTCCAAATTGAGCATGGGTATGAGAACGTCCGAATTTATCCATGATGAATGTAGGCGGGGAAGACGGAAATGGGGTATTTATACTAGTTGACGTAAAAATCGCTGCGTGGGCTTTTGTATGTAACCCTCCTCGTACAGCTCTTCCACGATTGATATTATATCATTTTTTACTCCTGTGTTGCCTGCCATTTTTTCACCCCATAAAACCTCTAGGTCTCTAATCAATTCATGCACGCTATTCCAGTATTTGAATTCGATCGGCCGGTCGAGTTCCTTGAATAGAGTAATACCGCTTCCCGATTTCGCACGCCCCCTATTCGCCGCTTCCTCCTCCTTTAGTAGAGGCTTTATTATAAGCGTATACTTTTTGCTCTTATTGCCACGAATCTGTTCTGTGGGGTCGTAATTGCGCCGTGCGACATGAGTTGCTATTATTATCTGCTTATAGTTACTTCTATCCTGCTTGGATACTAGCGATTCATCCGGTTCATTCATGATGATAAGTTCGTATAGCCCCGCAGTACCTTTGTACCGGTTCCCGTTAATGACCAAATCTTCGTCATCTATCGTCACCTCAGTCTTGCCCATTCTCCACTTATCCGTTTCGACATTATAATGAATTCCAAAGGTGGTGTCAATTGCATTACTCGTATCTCTTATCATGCGCTCAACGTATATACGTGGTAGGTGTTTGTATTGTTCCAAAAAGGCTTGCGAACCTTGCATATCAAGTAATGAAGCAGATGATTCTGATGCGATAGAGGACTCGTCTTCCTCTTCTTCCGGTTGATGCTCTCCTATCACTGTACTCTGTAGAAATGATGGCGGCTGTCTCAATGATGGAGTAGCCGTGGGATGAAAAGGTCTAACCATAGGACTAATATCAGTTGGTGGATATTTTTGAAAGTAGGGAAGTCTAGCTAGCGGACTGATCTCGGTAAGGGAAGAGGGCCTACGTCTCACTCGCGTGTAATAAGGTATCGCAGGCGTCGTACGCTGTGGTGGTGTCTTTCTTTTTGTATAGGAGATTGACGTTTTTTGGGAGGTGATGTAAATACTTCATCCTCTGATGGCTCCTCCTTTTTCGTTTCCATAACCGATGATGGCAGCGGTTCGATTTTCTTTACGATCTGAGCTAGCGGTTGAATTAGCGGTTTATACGTTCGTACAAATTCCACTTCTTTAATAAAACGATCCGCTTTGAGACGATTGTACTTTTGCTGTATCGCTTTACGCGCCTGAACTATTCGTCGTTTCAAGGCCATCTCCTTATTATCCATGATCAACGGAACAGGTAAACCGATATCAAATGAACAGATCAACTGGAACAGGGTCTGTTCCCCCCAATAAAGCTGTTAAGCTGTTCAGCGGTTAAAGCTGTTCAGCTGTTAGTTAAAGCCGTTCAGCTGTTAAGCTGTTAGAGGTATTAAAGCTGTTAAAAGCTGGTAAAGCTGTTAAAGCTGTTACAGTTGAACTGAACAATAAACATGTTTTCATGGTATTATATAGTGATCGAAGCCTTTCCTGAAACGACCGTTTTGCACATCCGCATCCTTATTTATCACCATAAACCCATACGGGGTTCGCCAGCTTTCCGAACACATCTCTCGAAACAGCTGCATGGTTATTATGGGTGCGACATGATCTTCATAAATATGTCGCAAATTCAAGTCGTCCTGTTCGAATAGGACAATTCAGTTGGCATTATCTCTAATCAATTGTTTAGGAATTTTAGAATACGTCTGACCCAAGTAGAAACAATCGATGGCGTTATGCCTGCCCATTGAAAAGTACGCTCTAATATTATCCTGTTTTTCACAAGCGATATCGTCAAAGATAAAAACCGAATTAGGTTTGGCAGCACTGGGCTCCATAATGTCCGCGTTCTTGTTGAATGTGAAGAAGCCTATATTCTTCATTGGTTGCAAAATTTCCCCCAAAACCCTATATTTGTCCTGATTCAGCGATTTCGAATAGACGTACACGTGTTTGAATCGGAGACCATTAGGTTCAGTTAGCAGACTGAGCATCGTATTCGTTTTACCACAATTGGACGGTCCACAAATGACGCATCTTACGCTGTTTGGAAGTAATACGCCATGGGTTTTTTTGCGGTCCACATTTGGCGTCGTGTCGAGATTTTGAACGAGCAGCTTTTGCTTCTGCACCACTACCTTCATTTTGGGGTCGCGGTTGAAATAAGACTACGAACATTTTTTATCATTACATTTTATTTATACATTTTAAATAAATACAAATCATAGTTTCTTCACTTCCCCGGTCAGAGGATTGTATTGAATTAGTGCATCGTGCAGGATCAGACAATAGGCAACCGTTCCCGCCTCGAAGGCCTCCATCGACTCCATTTCCAACTTAACATCTACCGTCGAATGCTTCAGAGATTCGTTTTGCTTTGAACAGTCCAGCACGAAGATGGGGCAACTTTTAAAATACAAATAGTCAAAGAGGGCGTCTTGATGCTCATCTTTCGAGTAATAATCGCGCCGAAAGTTTAAATAGTTTTGATATGCAATGATGTACTTGTTGGCATTAAAATCTAAATGCATCGCTTCGTACGGATAACTTTCCGAGTTGAGATGCAGTTTTAAATTTCGAATATTGATGTTATCGAAATTGGCCGCTCTTGCTTCGTGTGAAAACTTTTTACCGCTTCGTTGAAATGCCACAATTATCCATCGTGGTTTCTCTAGTTGAGTTGAAGTTTTGATTGGCCATATATCCGACTGTGCCTGTTTTAAAGCGGGCAATTCGTACAGTTCCCATTGACGAAATGGCATTGTGATTATAGCATCTTTATTGATGCGTTCGTATAGGCTAATTTTGGCGCTATCGCTAACGGTCACGTGAGGAACTTTCCATTGAATTTTTGTTAATGTTATTGTTGCATCGTCGGCGGTACCGATGTAGCAATTGGCATCGCTTCTAGCACGAATTAATACCAATTCTTGTCGCATGTTTACGATAACCTGTCGATAGTCCTCCATGCATCCGAATATGTGTTTTAGCGGAATGCAAACAGCGAAATGCTTCTCCTTGTTGCTCTTATTGAAATCTACTTGAAGGGATTCATCGGTCGGTGACCACCCCAAATGTTTGAGACCTTTGCTTTCAGTAGACGTATACGATACGTATCCCTTCAGTGAGGATGTAATACCAGGATTCCTGCATACATCCACTTTCTGACCTCCCAACTCATAGCGAATTTCTTCGAAAAGGAATGGTGCGAAATTGTTTGTTAGGTTGCATGTTTTTGCGATGGCACCCTCTCCTTCCGGCTGACTCCATTCAATTTTTCCTTCCAAGTACAAAAAACTGTCGTAGGTGGCGCTTATCAGCTCTTGATTTTGAATTAATATTCGTATTTCACTGGAAAGTCCGTAATCTGAAGATCCTCCGTATGGAAGATGGGTATGAATATCGGATTTAACAATCGTTTCGTCAAAGTGTACGCTTTGAAAGACGTTTAACGAGTCTGCTGCCGCCGCCATTTTGCACTTTCAGGCCAATGGATTCCAAGAAAAATTTTTCTACTGGCATTAATGTGCCCGGTCCCTGTCTCGATTGAGAATAACTCGATTTCCGGTTATCTTGTTTATTTATAGTGTTGAGGAAGGTTGGCAATGGACCTTGATTAATACGTAACCCCATATTCTTTTAACTCCAATCGTACTGTAAACGGTTCACTTTCCCCGAAATCGATCGGTTCGCCCTTTTGATTCGTCAACTTTATAGTTATATTGCTAATTCTACTGGTATTTACTTCCAAATATTGAGTATTACTGGGAATTTTATCTAAGCGATAACCTGGTGGAACGGAAACGTCTATTTCGTAAAGGACCTTAGCGCGATTTCCGTTTCGATAGGATCCCGTAATGAGATTACACTCTATGTGAATGTTGGTATGCTTAATGATTTGAATATCTAAAGCAGATGTATGTAGAACATTCGCATCCAATATCTTCGATTCGAAACCGAGCATGCGTCCTATGCAATCTCTTGGGGTGAAATCTATATCAAATTCGCAGCTAAGTTCACACTTGAGCGTATTGTTATTTGCACGTAGACTAAAGCGGCTTGTAGGAATGTGAGCTTTTATATACTCGCTTACCTATCTCTTCCAACTCGTACGCACCGTGCGGAATTGTTATCACCTTGGAGTATACGCTATTTGACTCAGTTTTATAGTAAAACTTATCGTTTCCCGCGTGAATGTTTCTTATGCTGTTACAGCCATAAAACCCCACCATCCCGATAACGTACATTTTCCCCGAAGGAAGTTCAATGGGGGGATAGAAATCATGACTCGCCGTATTTCCAACGCCCTCTATGCTGAACGTCGTCGACATGATTACAGCTACTGCTCGTTTAGTCAGTGCTCGTGTTATTTATACAGAAATTTTAAGCACAGATGGCCGCAATTCGTTGTACCAAATTGTTGCTCTTGTCCGTAATTATAATAGATTTTACAGTCGCGGAAATACTCGATCACTTCTCGTGGTGGTGGAATATTACCGAAACTATCATAGTACCAAACTCGTCTACTACGTTTTTTGTACGAGACCCAATGAGTGCCACGCCCCCTTTGACTATCTAAATTAATAACCCCGGATTCATTTTTCCATGGCGATATAGGCATATTATCTCGCATAAACACGTCCCTAAAGTATGGTACACACCCTTTTGCGTGCTTACGTAGATCTACATCTGTTAACGGCCGCTTTGGCAATTTTTTGAAGTTTTTTTTTTTTTTAAATGCAACGCCAAACTGCCTCCCGATTTGTAAGGTTTCAAATACAGCGCACCGCCACTTTTATTTCCTATAGCGATCGATTCCATCGTGCGATTATGGCGTGAAGTTTCATCTTGCATTTTACGTGCGTCACGAGATGCATTAACTGCTTTAGCAATGCCTGCCGCGCCACCGGCTAAAGCTCCCACTGCCGATAAACCGGCGAATAGGGGTATCAAAAATGGTAAAACCCCACCCTGTTTTGGTATGGGAATAACTCTAGGTACGCTTACATTTTTCCTACCACCTAAACTTTTTATGGCCATATTTGCTGCAGTAACAGCTGACTTTATAACATCCGCGGTATTGCCGCTTTTCCTCATTTTCTTAGCAATTGTCCTGCGCAAGTTCAATAAACTGCTCTTCTTCTTCTTCGTTTTCACTCCCATCCCCAACTTTCGTTTTACCTTCATGATGGTGCCCACTGTGAGAGCCGCTGCTCGTTCCCCTAATTTTGCGTTAGAAGCTTTCAACCGTTCCCAAGCTTTGCGCTCTAAAACTCGATCTGCTTGATGTCGACTTTCCAAGTCTTGGTTATCCCTATAGCTAATGTCGTGCTCTTTACACTGAGCGTCTAGTGGATTAATGCCGGGATCTCCGCGCCTTAACCTTTTGTCTAATTTAGTACCAGGTCCGCAATATTGATAGCCGGGAATATGTAGCTCAATTGGAAGTTTGTTTATGAGAGTATTAACCAAGCCACTTCCATCCGTACACTTCCGCTTCCGATTCAACATTGTTGACATGCTACAGTGTGGTTGCATATTTATAGGAAATCTGGGGGCAAATGAAAAAATGCTAAAAGGCAGTAATCGTTTATTGAGGACGTCGATATATGTGGTACATTAAATAAGTAGGTCTATAGTGTAATATTTCCATCATGCACACTCTGTATTGTGAGAATTTACATTATTCTTATAGTTTAGCACATCTTCAATATCCCGATAGATGTTAGCGTCGTCATCGTCCTCTTCCTCCTCGTCACCAAACTCCATTTTACGAAAGTGACGGTAGTTAATCACCTGTTCGATAAAATCTTGATAGAAACAGGACAGAGCGTATGATTCCAGTAAATCAAATCGATAGTTGATTATATCTTTCAAATTAAACAGTTCTTCAATATCGTTCTTTTCCATCGTGCAATATTGAGAGCTGCTGTTGCCACATTGTATTCTTACACTCTTCAACATTTTTTCAGTAGCCCCCTTCACTGACTCCCACGTATAGTAGATGGTGATATTACTATTAAGTGTATCCGAACTTTGATCTCGTTCGACATCTTTCTCTTCGTTCACATTCGACCAATCTATCCATCTTTCGATCTCTTGTGATCGGAAAAACTTCATTTCGAGATATGTTTGCCATTTTAAAAGTGTCACCCAATCTTCCCTTTTCATGAGCATAACACTGCCGCATGCGATGCGAAGGATTGGTTCAAGGTTAAGGTGTGTACTGTAGCCGATTTCAATGTATTTGGAATTATCTAAGCTGTCGAAGAGGGCGTAAGAGGTACAATCTATTAAACGTTCCTCAATCGCTTTGCTATGCATATTTTCAACTTGAGGAGATGATGGTGGCGTTGATCCATATCCATTATCATTACAACACCAACACGAGCACGTGAAATAGTTACTATTACAGCTATTTTTCGTCGCCATGGATGATAGTTTCTTTAGTGTATTCATGAGAGAGCGAAGTACACGACGACGACGACCACTCCACAACTGAAGTATTTTTTCATGGGACATTCATTTTATTTCGAAATGAAAAGACAATTATCTATAATATTATGTTTTATTTACCACGACAACAACAACAATACAACAACACTAATCTATTGTTTACATAAATTTTAAATTGGTAGTTTTCCCCGCTGTTCCGGCGCTTTCGATGAATACATCACTAGTCTTCAAGGACTCTTTGAGGACGTTCAGGCGATCGCCTTCCTTGAAATATTCATAGAATCGTAATGGCAGCACACATTTAAAATTTTCAGTTTCCAATACTATTCGATCACCATATTTTGTATTTATGGTGTCGGCATTCACAATTCTAAACTTCTCCCCCACTTCCAAGTCCTTGACATTTTTGAATACTTTACAGAATGTACTGGTGTTGAGTGCGTTAAGATCCATTTTAACTGTTTCAAGAACACTATTGGACTGATTGAAACCATCGCTGCCGCTCACCCTTATATTTCCAACTCGTGACCTTGAAATCTACAGCGATACATTGCCGAACGATGATCGGCTTCTAATACTGGAGAAATTATTGCATGATATTGCTCGATTCTACGTCGGAATCGAACTCTATCGACTGCTACAGTTTCCCATGGGCCTTTCCTTGCTGCCCAGTAAGCAAAATGCCACGTCACCATTACATATGTTCTATTATTGGATTCATCGAATTTAACACTCTTCACCGGATTCTGAAGACTCATCCTTCCACGCTTGCAACTGTTCACTAAACTGCTCCAACTTTGCATCCCTTAGTTTCCGGATAATACACTCGTCACATATTTTATAGCTTAAGTAACTGTCACATATTGCCTCTCCTAACTCATACTTTGCGGCAATAGCTTGGCACTCCTCTGGGCTATATTCACCGCGTCCATATATCGCCTCGTGCTCTGCATCAAATGCTAATGCAGAAAAATGCTGCTTAAGGCGTCTCACGGCCGTTACGAAATCGACAGCTTTGGCCAATGATTCCTCAGCATATGCCATCCACGACATCTTTAATACATGTACACCTTGTAACGAACATATAGAGGCTTATATAAGCGTCAATCCCCACCACATCTTCAAAGTCATATTTAGAATATAGTGTAATTTAGAATCGGCCACCTCCGATACTTTATCTCGAGCGCAAACCTCGACCCCCTTGACTTTGACGTTAGCACAGGCGCAAACCTCGCCAGCAGAGTTACAAACCTAGTTACTTTTCTAGTGACTTTTTGATTTAGAATCGACCCCTATATCACTAGCAGAGTTTCAACCCTCTCGAGTGACGCAGAGTTTCAAACCTAGTTACTTTTCTAGTGACTGTTAGCAGAGTTTCAAACCTCTCGTGACCTTCTAGTGACTTTGAGCAGAGTTTCAAGCCTACACATGGCCTTCACTTTTGAGACCCCAAATGACCTTGAACACGCGTATGGGAATTTCAATGCAGGACCTGGCCCCAACACCGAGCGCAATAACCCATGGGGTGACTAACCCAATGGCTTAGCACACGCGCAGTAGTTCAAATGACCTTGGAATTGGTGCATGCGCAGTAGTATCAAATTTGGAGTTGGCGCATGCGCAGAACTCAAGGTCAAAGTGGTCCAGGATCGGTGTTGCTCTACTACTGATCATATTTCGCGACTTGAGTGTTTACACTAGTAGTGATCTACGGTCATGACTTGCACGACCGTTGACTACGCCCCCTGTCAACCCGCCTTTTGCAATAGTATATTTTAAGAACGGTAAGGACATTTTACCGATCGAAGACAATCATTTGGAGGAGGAGCTTTTAAAATTGGGGGCTATTAGTCGAGTGACCAGTTGTTCTGGGCAATTTATCTCAAATATTTTTTTAGTCCCGAAACCAGACGGTAGCTTACGTTTAATATTGAACTTAAAAGAGCTTAATGACTTTATTGCTTATAATTATTTTAAACTGGAAGATATCAAGACTGCCCGGACATTAGTTAGCAAAAATTGTTTTCTAGCTAAATTAGATTTGAAGAATGCCTATTTCCTCTTGTCAATTGATAGAGGTCATAGGAAATTTTTGAGATTTTCATTTAACGGAGACTTATTTGAGTTTAATTGTTTACCATTTGGTTTAAGTTGTGCTCCATATATTTTTACTAAGATTATGAAGCCAGTTGTTTCCCACCTTAGAACTGCTGGACTTTTATCAGTGGTTTATCTGGACGACTTCTTACTTTTAGGAGATTCCTATAGGAATTGTTTGCATAACGTTACTCAGACCGCTACCCTTTTGGAGTCTTTGGGATTTATTATAAATAAAGAAAAGAGTTGCATGGCTCCTCAACAGGTTTGTGAATTTTTGGGATTTACTATTAATACTGTAGAAATGTCTATTAAAATTCCGGATAAAAAAGTTGAGAAACTGTTTAAGATGGTAAATAATTCCTCTATTTTAAACTTTTGCAAGATACGTGATTTTGCTACATTGGTAGGAAAGTTGGTCTCCATAAACCCGGCCATGAAGTTTGGTTGGCTTCACACTAGGAATTTTGAAAGAGTAAAACTGTTAGCTTTAAATTCTCATGGAGAAAATTATGACGCAACCATGCAAATTCCCTCTAGTCTAAAGGATGATTTTGAGTGGTGGCGAAAAAATTTATCAAATTCAGGAAACGGTTTAGAGAAATTACAATTTGATTTGGAGATTTTTTCAGATGCTTCAAATACAGGTTGGGGAGTATGTTGCAAGGGGTTGAGAACACATGGCCATTGGTCAGCCTCAGAGCAATCTTACCACATAAAAATTTATATTAATTTATGTGAAACTTCAAAATTGACTTTATAACGTGAGGTTAGTTCGGCGCTGTAAAACTCAACCCCGCCGCATAAACGGCCAGCTAGCTCAGATTCTTAATTAAAAGAAGGGCTCGAGATGAGAATCTTCCACAGCGGTTTGTTCGTTTGGGCATATAACATAAGTTTTTGATCTTTGGTAGTCACTAGAAATGATTAGTTGAGCGCCACCCAATTTTGCACAAATTCTGACCTCTCCTGTATAGAAATTGGGAAAACACAAGAGAGCCAAATAATAAATTCACTACGAGCAATTCTGATTTATTAATCCTGGCAAAAACGGTGCAGGATCGGCAAATAAAATGTATCTTCAATACGACAATAACAAATACTTTAAATGACAAAAATAATCCCCAAATAAATTCATGAACACTTCCCTAATAATTACGTTACCAGACCCCTACAACAATGATCGAGCAAAAATGTAGCTAAGATTTCAATGGATTCAACGATTGAATTAAGTTAACCCGAATAACAACTCATATAGGCAACACTGGGTACAAGTAAATTAAAAATCTTACCTTGAATAACACATACGCTGTCTTCTCCGAAAAAGAGCTCTCCTTCGAAGTTCCAGTTCTGTAACACAAAAACAAACCCCAAGCTACAACGCTCGGAACGATTATATGAGCCGGAAGGGCCAAAAAAAATAGCTTACTCGTAGCCGGCTCGTTTACCCATACGTTAAATACAGGTGCGTTGCTCTTGAAGAGAGCCACGACCTCAAACACTAGATGCGAACAAAATACAAAGCTCCAATCATAAATCGTCGGAAGGTTACACTAGATTAACGGTATTGAAGCAAATAAAAAAAAGGGTTGTGTAAAAGATCGTATCTTCCGAAAATTCCACAATCAGCTGGTCGCTCCCGGTATCGTTTAGGTGTTAGCGCTTATCTACTCGGTGGTACGCCGGATAGCTGCCGGCAATCAACAGGTGTTCGTACTCCGGAATATTCGCAAGATGCAAATTCATTTACATACAAGGATTCGTCTGTACAAGGATTGACCTACTACATGGATTGACCGGTACAAGAATTCTTCTACTACATGGACCCCCTAAAAGTAATGAAGATGTAACACTCCCTTAACGAGATTTTTAATAACATACCTGAAATCGTCAGGAGGGTAATGAAAAATACTTAAATCAATGAAATAGGGAAATTATCCAACCTCAAATTGTGAGTCTGAAAGAATTTTAGATAACATAACGTAAAAGAAAACCAACGCCATTTCACTTACATGTAGGTAGGGCGATGAACTTCAACCAGATATATAGCCTCGCAATGGAGAAAACGGCTTCTGAGTTACTCTACTCGACAACGCCAATAAAAAGGTAAAATTGCCAGAGATTTCACGTGAATGATGGCAAATATTACCCACTGGTTTAAGAAGAATTCACAATGCCACGCTCTACAACAAGTACAACCTCGTTGGCTTTAAAACGGAAATGAAATGAAAAAATAACGCGATTCTGCGCGAGGAAAGAAACACGCGTACAAGTGACGCCATCTCACCTATATCCTACCTAACCTAGCAAGCGGTAATTTTGAAATTTGAATATGAATAAACTAAACTGTTACACCCCCCCTCTCCTTCGACAGGAGGGAAACTACAAGTTTTCCGACGATCGAAAAACCCAGCACACACACTCGAAAAGGAAGCAAACAAATTGAAAACCCGAAAACCCACCCCAGTGTAAAAAAAACTCCCCCCCCAAAGAATTTCACCTTCAAAGAATTTTCCCAGGTTCTCCAGCAGCGGAAAAGGTATGCAAAATCGGGTATTGACATGCCCTCGCGTAAAGATGGAATCTCGCGCCGTCGGGTATCATGACAATAGCAACCCCTTTCCCACAACCCAATCCAACTACTAGTCACCCCCAAGAAAACCAAATCCAGTGCCCACCCAGAAGAAAGAAACCCTACAGTTTCAAGTGATGCAGCACCAAAATCCCCAAAATAAAGAAACCCCCCTCCCTGACTAAAAACGACACAAAAGCCCAAATTTTGACCCCCTTGCCGAAAAGGTGAATAAGGGAACCCCTTAAAGGCCCCTTTCCAACCCAACTCCACCATGCACTAGCGCAATGAAATGAAGAAGGTGCTATGGAAGATAGTAAGAGAGAAAGAAGAAATCACATTTGCGGAGAAAAAAAAACTCATTCATGCCGATTCCAGGGGTCCCATGGTCACCGAGGCTCGCACAGGGAAGGCGCACCCACCCCCTTCCTCTTGTGTATCACTCATACATCCATTCATACGAACATACACTCTGTGGAACGGAAGAAAGAAGAGTAGAAAAAGATAGAAAAATAGGAAAGTGAAAAGAAAAGGGCAACCTCTCCCAAATCTCCCCTGTGGAAATTAGAAGAAAAGAAGTGGTCGAGGTGCAAATAGAAAAAGGAAGAAAAAAGAGGAAATGGATCGGGAGAAAAGAAGAAAATCCCCCCCTAGCAGGTCTTAAGCTATGATCCTAGAAACCATCCCCTATGCCCAACCAAACCACCCAAAGAGTAAGAAGAAGAAGAAATATGGAACATATAACATATAAATACATATATCAAAGTCAAATCCAAGAATAAGAATACGTCAAAATTAGTGGTTCAAAATCGTCAACAAACAAGCAATCCGGCGACAATAAATGTCTAACCATGATCATCGGGTTCAATATAAGGTTTGAGATCCTGGACGTGCCACGTTCCAGAAGATTTACCATTAGAATCTTTCAACTCATAGGTCAAATACCCCATTTTACGGCTAACCGTAAATGGTCCTAAAAATCTGGGAGCTAACTTCGCTGAATAATCTTTAGTGGCATCAGACAAAGTCTTATTTTTACGCCAAACCAAATCTCCTATCTCATAGTTAACATGCCTACGTCGTAAGTCATAATGTTGCTTGTTGCGGTCATGACTGTCTTTAATGCGTGCAATAATTTTGTCGTACAGTCCTTGCTGTTGCGCTAACCGTTGTTCTACGTCAATCGGCTCATTGTCCGTCATGTCAGTGTCGAAGCTGTCCCCTCGAATACGAAATTCTTTCCCAAAATTAGCACGATAGGGAGTCACACCTATGGTTTCGTGCTTAGAAGTTCGAAGAGCACAAGCTATCGAAGCTAAATGAACGTCCCAATGTTTGTGATTGTTCTTAACGTAAGTGGCTATCAATTGCTTTACCACACGATTCACCCTCTCCGCAGGATCAGCCTGTGGATGATAAAAAGGAGTAAACCGAACCTTTACACGGTAGCTTTCACACAGATCTAAGAAAAGTCTACTGCGCATCTGCACGCCATTGTCACAAATAAGGAATTGTGGAGCTCCATACACAAGAAATACAGAATCTTCAATACATTTGACAAGAGTTTTGGCATTCGCCGTCCTTATGGGAAAAAGAAGTACAAATTTACTCATATAGTCACTAACAACTAATAAATGAGTTCGCCCTTGAGTGGATCGAGGTAAAGGACCAATAAAATCTAAGCTGATCATCTGCCACGGTTCATAAATTTGAGGATGTGAACCCATAAGCCCTGCAGGTCGAAGTTGTTCAGGTTTATGTTGTGCACAGGTGGTACAGCGAGAAATATAACGCTTAATATCGCACTTCATTCTCGGCCAATAATATCGGTGATGAATGCGCCAAAAGGTCTTATAAACACCAAGGTGTCCTGAAGTAACATTATTGTGGTTCTCTTGTATAAGAGATTGTCTAAAATCAGAAGGAACAACAAGTTTCCATTTTTCATAATCATGAGATTGTAAAGCGGACTTGATATATTTATACAACAACGAATCTTTCACTCGCCAATCGGGATATTTATGAGGACTTCGCTCTAATCTTTCAAACATACCAAGGTACCAAGGGTCTTTAGAAGTTTTGAAATCGTTCGGATCCACCGTAACATCTGAAGAATGTACAGCTTCGATCACAGGTACAGTACGTGACAAAAGATCGGGAACAATATTGTCCTTGCCTTTACGATGGACAAGAGTAAAGGTATACGGCTGTAAACGAAGAGCCCAGCGTGCTAAACGTCCTTGGGGGTCTTTCAAAGAATGCAACCACAAAAGAGAATGGTGGTCAGTAATGACTGTAAAAGAAACTCCTTCGAGGTAATGTCGAAGTTGCTCTACCGCCCAAATGACTGCTAAGCACTCACGTTCAGTCGTGCTGTAATTTTGTTCCGCTCGGGATAATGATCGGGATAAATAACATACCACTCGCTCCCCATCCGGAAAAGTTTGAGTCAAGACAGCTCCTAGCCCATAAGCAGAAGCATCGGTCTGAAGGACAAAAGGTTTGGTAAAATCCGGGCAATTGAGCACAGGTGCAGTTGCCAAAAGTTCTTTTAATTTGAGAAAAGATTCCTCACATTCAGACGTCCATTCAAACTTAACATTTTTCCGAAGAAGTCTGGTTAAAGGAGCAAGAACGGTTGAAAAATCAGGAATGAACCTACGGTACCAACCGCAAGTTCCTAAGAAACGTCGTATATCATTCACCGTAGTGGGTGTTGGAATATCTAAAATCGCCTTGACTTTGTCAGGATCTGGGTGTAAGCCAAAGGAATCCACAACATACCCTAAATACTTAAGTTCTGAACGGCAGAAGTGACATTTGTTTTTATTCAGAGTGAAGCCAGCAGCAATTAATTTGTCAAAAACGGTGTTCAAAATTTTTAAATGTGAGTCAAAGTCTTGTGATATAATAACCACATCGTCCAAATAAACCAAAACGTTGGGTTGCAATTCAGGTCCCAAAATGGTATCGATAATGCGCTGAAAAGTCGCAGGGGCATTAGTCAAGCCGAAGGGCATCCTTCGAAATTGGAAAAGACCACGACCAGGCACAGTAAAAGCTGTGAAAGGGCGCGAATCTTCAGCAACCTCTATTTGCCAATAAGCTGACTTAATGTCCAGGGAACTAAGATATTTAGCGTCACGTAATTGGTCTAAGATGGTATTGATATATAGGGCAAAGGAAAAGCGTCGCGCTCAGTTAAAGAGTTAAGTTTCCTATAGTCCACACAAAATCTATAGGTTTTGTCTTTCTTGGGAATCAGACAGACAGGTGAAGCCCATCCGCTGTTCGATGGTTCGATGACTCTGTCCCTAAGCATCTCATCAATGGTGTCGTTAATGATTTTCTGTTTAATCGGATTTACTGGATAGTACCGCTGTTTAATAGGAATAGCGCCCTCTACCAGGCGTATCTCGTGTCTACCTACTGGGGTTAATCCTAACTTGTCTCCCATGAGCGAAAATTTCAGATCTAAGAGGGTTTGTAAAGAATGGTGTTGTTCATCAGTGAGACGAGACTGTTCCACTATGGCCACACTAGGTTGAGTTGGCGTGCAAGAAGTAAAATGCCAACAGTCATCGCTAATATTCGGAATGATACCCATCCTATCCCAAAAATCTACTCCCAGGATTAAATTAGTAACCAAATCAGGCATCACCAACAAATCTAACAGCACAGTACGATCCTTTAAGGTAATTGGCACAGTGATGTAACCAATCGAATGTGCATCGGAGCTATTTGCTACCGTACAAGAAATAACTTTCGGTACAAAATTGAAATTGAGTATTTGCAATTGAATTAAAGTATCGGAATTGATAAAAGAACGTGAAGCGCCAGAATCTAATAATCCCAAAAAAGGAATGTCTAAAATTTTAATTTGGACATAAGGTCTCAAGTCATTTCCCACATGCTGTAATAAAAAGTCAAGTTTAGGTTTGGAAGAAATTTTCAAAATGTTTGTCGCCTGTACTAAAGAAACGTCACGACGACTTAATGAGCGTTTCTCGGAGCGTTTCCCGAACAAAAAGAACAACTGCGCACCGTAACGCCTTGTGCGCCACATTTCCAGCAAAATAATTGCCTTGGTTCAGGACAATCAACACGATGATGACCTAATTTTTGGCAATTAAAGCAAGGAGAATTTGGAGTTTCCATTGCATAAATAGGTGGACGTGGTGACATTTGTCGACTACTGGTGGGACAGCTAAACCCAGGTTCGAGTAATGGTAATGATGTTCGGTTGCGTAAGGCATGGTGTCTGTCTAAATCATGTTTGATATCGTCAAAACGTCTGCATTCAATTAAAAGTTCATCTAATGTCTGAGGAACATTAGGACCTAATTTAGTCAAATAAAATGGTGATAAATTGCGTTTAATTAAACGGACTTGTTCATATTCTGGAGGTGGTAATTTTAGTCGTGAAAATAAACCCTGCATTACTGCAAAATAAATGTCTACTTTTTCATTCTGACCCTGTAAACGAGCTTTAATTTCGTCGAGCAAATCTTCCTCATAGTGTGGTGGTAGAAATGCATCTCGTAGTAATTGCACTAAGTGCTCCCATGAAGTAGCTTTATGAGAATTAATGTTGTACCAGGTGTTCGCAGTACCTTCAAATAAATCGTAGGCAGTCTCAAATAAAGTTGGATGATCTACTCCGCGAGCACGAGCCATTCGCTCAACTCGGTCGATAAATGAATTCAAAGTTTCACCTCTACTATCCCCGGAAAATTTTAATCCCCATTTATGTACAGGAGTACTCGGTACGGATAATCTTGGTTGTAGTTCTGCAGTACGTCTAGTAGGTGTAGAAGAAACTACAGCAGTTGCTGAAGGCATAATTGAGTCGTTAAAATGAAAAGCTTTGTTATCGAGTGAAGCTCTTAATTGTCGAAATAAACCAACTAATTCCCCAAGTTTACTTAATTGTTCAGCAGAAGGCTGCAATAATGTGCGAGTCCTATGTAAACGTCTGTCGGCATGAGCTAGCATGGTAACAATTGACAAATATGAACCTCCCCCAAAAGCATCATCAAAATTGTCAATCTTATTCTGAAGGATCACTGTCAATTCAGTAAGAGCAGCTAAATCCTGAGCAAAGGTAAAAGGGTACTCTGGAGCAACATAACCAGGTGCTTTCTCTAACTCTAACAATTTTCTGAGAATTAAACGACTTTCGTTCATATTACTCCCCATTTGTCCCGCTCTAATCTCAATTTCATATTGGAGTTCAGTCTCTCTTAATCGGTTAATTTCCATAGCCATGATCACACAATAAATTCAAAATACAAATATAAAAAGATAACACAATATAGGTACCTGTTAAATACCAAGAAATACACAAATATCAGTAATAACCACAAATAAAAAATAAGTTGCAAGTACGAAGTTCAATTTAGAAGAGATAATTTAAAAATAAGGCCAAAAACTTAAATTTAAACAAATTATGCCCAGGCCACACGTTGAAGGGTGTCACTTTATAACGTGAGGTTAGTTCGGCGCTGTAAAACTCAAACCCCGCCGCATAAACGGCCAGCTAGCTCAGATTCTTAATTAAAAGAAGGGCTCGAGATGAGAATCTTCCACAGCGGTTTGTTCGTTTGGGCATATAACATAAGTTTTTGATCTTTGGTAGTCACTAGAAATGATTAGTTGAGCGCCACCCAATTTTGCACAAATTCTGACCTCTCCTGTATAGAAATTGGGAAAACACAAGAGAGCCAAATAATAAATTCACTACGAGCAATTCTGATTTATTAATCCTGGCAAAAACGGTGCAGGATCGGCAAATAAAATGTATCTTCAATACGACAATAACAAATACTTTAAATGACAAAAATAATCCCCAAATAAATTCATGAACACTTCCCTAATAATTACGTTACCAGACCCCTACAACAATGATCGAGCAAAAATGTAGCTAAGATTTCAATGGATTCAACGATTGAATTAAGTTAACCCGAATAACAACTCATATAGGCAACACTGGGTACAAGTAAATTAAAAATCTTACCTTGAATAACACATACGCTGTCTTCTCCGAAAAAGAGCTCTCCTTCGAAGTTCCAGTTCTGTAACACAAAAACAAACCCCAAGCTACAACGCTCGGAACGATTATATGAGCCGGAAGGGCCAAAAAAAATAGCTTACTCGTAGCCGGCTCGTTTACCCATACGTTAAATACAGGTGCGTTGCTCTTGAAGAGAGCCACGACCTCAAACACTAGATGCGAACAAAATACAAAGCTCCAATCATAAATCGTCGGAAGGTTACACTAGATTAACGGTATTGAAGCAAATAAAAAAAAGGGTTGTGTAAAAGATCGTATCTTCCGAAAATTCCACAATCAGCTGGTCGCTCCCGGTATCGTTTAGGTGTTAGCGCTTATCTACTCGGTGGTACGCCGGATAGCTGCCGGCAATCAACAGGTGTTCGTACTCCGGAATATTCGCAAGATGCAAATTCATTTACATACAAGGATTCGTCTGTACAAGGATTGACCTACTACATGGATTGACCGGTACAAGAATTCATCTACTACATGGACCCCCTAAAAGTAATGAAGATGTAACACTCCCTTAACGAGATTTTTAATAACATACCTGAAATCGTCAGGAGGGTAATGAAAAATACTTAAATCAATGAAATAGGGAAATTATCCAACCTCAAATTGTGAGTCTGAAAGAATTTTAGATAACATAACGTAAAAGAAAACCAACGCCATTTCACTTACATGTAGGTAGGGCGATGAACTTCAACCAGATATATAGCCTCGCAATGGAGAAAACGGCTTCTGAGTTACTCTACTCGACAACGCCAATAAAAAGGTAAAATTGCCAGAGATTTCACGTGAATGATGGCAAATATTACCCACTGGTTTAAGAAGAATTCACAATGCCACGCTCTACAACAAGTACAACCTCGTTGGCTTTAAAACGGAAATGAAAAAATAACGCGATTCTGCGCGAGGAAAGAAACACGCGTACAAGTGACGCCATCTCACCTATATCCTACCTAACCTAGCAAGCGGTAATTTTGAAATTTGAATATGAATAAACTAAACTGTTACACTCTCCTAACTCATACTTTGCGGCAATAGCTTGGCACTCCTCTGGGCTATATTCACCGCGTCCATATATCGCCTCGTGCTCTGCATCAAATGCTAATGCAGAAAAATGCTGCTTAAGGCGTCTCACGGCCGTTACGAAATCGACAGCTTTGGCCAATGATTCCTCAGCATATGCCATCCACGACATCTTTAATACATGTACACCTTGTAACGAACATATAGAGGCTTATATAAGCGTCAATCCCCACCACATCTTCAAAGTCATATTTAGAATATAGTGTAATTTAGAATCGGCCACCTCCGATACTTTATCTCGAGCGCAAACCTCGACCCCCTTGACTTTGACGTTAGCACAGGCGCAAACCTCGCCAGCAGAGTTACAAACCTAGTTACTTTTCTAGTGACTTTTTGATTTAGAATCGACCCCTATATCACTAGCAGAGTTTCAACCCTCTCGAGTGACGCAGAGTTTCAAACCTAGTTACTTTTCTAGTGACTGTTAGCAGAGTTTCAAACCTCTCGTGACCTTCTAGTGACTTTGAGCAGAGTTTCAAGCCTACACATGGCCTTCACTTTTGAGACCCCAAATGACCTTGAACACGCGTATGGGAATTTCAATGCAGGACCTGGCCCCAACACCGAGCGCAATAACCCATGGGGTGACTAACCCAATGGCTTAGCACACGCGCAGTAGTTCAAATGACCTTGGAATTGGTGCATGCGCAGTAGTATCAAATTTGGAGTTGGCGCATGCGCAGAACTCAAGGTCAAAGTGGTCCAGGATCGGTGTTGCTCTACTACTGATCATATTTCGCGACTTGAGTGTTTACACTAGTAGTGATCTACGGTCATGACTTGCACGACCGTTGACTACGCCCCCTGTCAACCCGCCTTTTGCAATAGTATATTTTAAGAACGGTAAGGACATTTTACCGATCGAAGACAATCATTTGGAGGAGGAGCTTTTAAAATTGGGGGCTATTAGTCGAGTGACCAGTTGTTCTGGGCAATTTATCTCAAATATTTTTTTAGTCCCGAAACCAGACGGTAGCTTACGTTTAATATTGAACTTAAAAGAGCTTAATGACTTTATTGCTTATAATTATTTTAAACTGGAAGATATCAAGACTGCCCGGACATTAGTTAGCAAAAATTGTTTTCTAGCTAAATTAGATTTGAAGAATGCCTATTTCCTCTTGTCAATTGATAGAGGTCATAGGAAATTTTTGAGATTTTCATTTAACGGAGACTTATTTGAGTTTAATTGTTTACCATTTGGTTTAAGTTGTGCTCCATATATTTTTACTAAGATTATGAAGCCAGTTGTTTCCCACCTTAGAACTGCTGGACTTTTATCAGTGGTTTATCTGGACGACTTCTTACTTTTAGGAGATTCCTATAGGAATTGTTTGCATAACGTTACTCAGACCGCTACCCTTTTGGAGTCTTTGGGATTTATTATAAATAAAGAAAAGAGTTGCATGGCTCCTCAACAGGTTTGTGAATTTTTGGGATTTACTATTAATACTGTAGAAATGTCTATTAAAATTCCGGATAAAAAAGTTGAGAAACTGTTTAAGATGGTAAATAATTCCTCTATTTTAAACTTTTGCAAGATACGTGATTTTGCTACATTGGTAGGAAAGTTGGTCTCCATAAACCCGGCCATGAAGTTTGGTTGGCTTCACACTAGGAATTTTGAAAGAGTAAAACTGTTAGCTTTAAATTCTCATGGAGAAAATTATGACGCAACCATGCAAATTCCCTCTAGTCTAAAGGATGATTTTGAGTGGTGGCGAAAAAATTTATCAAATTCAGGAAACGGTTTAGAGAAATTACAATTTGATTTGGAGATTTTTTCAGATGCTTCAAATACAGGTTGGGGAGTATGTTGCAAGGGGTTGAGAACACATGGCCATTGGTCAGCCTCAGAGCAATCTTACCACATAAAAATTTATATTAATTTATGTGAAACTTCAAAATTGACATTCATGCGTATCTGTAGCAAAGAAGTGAAAACAGCCCATGGGATCTGTTATCAGTGTAATGTTGCTGTAATTGGATATTTTTATTCACATGACCTCAAATATATAAATTTCATTGGATTTCTAAGTAAGCAAAAAATTTTCACTATAATTCGTTCCCATTGGCTCACCAATTTGAAATCGCGGCATTTCACTGGTCGAAATGTGACAAATGTTAGATGAATTGAATACCTAGTCCATTGAGTTAGTATCTCAATGACCTAGTAATATAAATGGACTTGTTTGAATATATTGGTGAAAATAATCTCGTTCCTAATTCAGTTTTCTTTCCATTTTTTTGTGATTTAAAATATTGATGTACTTCATATAACTAATGCATACACAGATTCAATTCTTATATAGTTATCACGTTTCCAGTCTAATTATATGAGTTTTTTATTTTCTTTTTAGTTGTGCCTGATTTTTTGAATTTTTCTGGAATTTTTATAAATGCCTCTTTATCAGTTTTATCATTTTTAAAAAATTGTTTTTTAATTTTTATGCATTCTTAAATTAAAGGGAGTACACGAGTTTTTTGGTTAATTTAGAGCAGTCCCCAATTTTGCATGATGTTTTTAGAGATGAACAATTGAAACAGACCGAGCTGACCTCTAAACTAGAATCCGCCTTCCTCTCCGGCCTGAGGTGTACCCAACCAAACATCAGGATGAAGTTCTTCAAAGTGTTCGACTCGTCCATGCGTAGAAGATTGCACGATCGTCTGCTGTACATTATTTGCTCACAAAATTGGGATGCGATCGGCTCCCACTATTGGATTAAGCAGTGCATAGAACTTCTGCTCGCCACTGCCTCGACAGGTAATTCTTTCATCATCTTCACAGCTTAGACCGCACTTCCGATTTTTGCAGAGTCCAGAATACAAATGTCGCACGAGAGCGGCATTTTGCCGAACATAACTTCGGTTATCAGTTCGGCGGATGCGTTGCAGAAGGAAGATCTGTTTTCGATTAAACAGGATCCGGTTTTATTCGAAGGGTTTGAAATTAAAGAGGTAAGTACCTATGTAAGTTTTGGTATGATTTTTTTCTTCCATTTTGAGTTTCTCCTCAATACATTTCAGTAATTGGTCAGCAACCGTGCTTTTTAGGCGCTGTTGCCATTGGAAAGTAGGTCGAAGTAAAGTTTGATGACCGAAAGATCAATGGCACGCGGCTCCCTCCTCCCCGCTCTCTTCTGGCAGTGACCTTGAAAAGTAGGCCATATTTTATTTTCAAGGCAATCGGAGGTGCATGACCCTTATTTTTGTGGTCATTTCATTTTCAAGGTTAACAAAGGTCATCGACTCCATTTTTGTAATGTCATTTTATTTTCAAGGCCATCATAAGTCAATGACCCCGTTTTTTGTCGTCAGATTTCGGAAAATATTTCTCCTGGACAGCTTCTTTGTGAGTTGTTATTGGAATTCTGAGAGCTTTTTTTCTCGAATTTATACCAGGGTGTGCCTGGGAGGGTATTCTATACCCTCAGACTCTCAGCATTGGACTTTTCCGGCAAAGAAAGTTGTATATCCCTCCCTAAAAAACGATCACAAGAGCGCTAAAAATTTGACAGTTTGTTGGAGTCTAAAACCGGGGGGTCTGGGGGGGGTATAGAATATCTCCCCCCCCCCCCCCCCAGCCATTCCAAGGAAAAAACATTCCCTGAATCTCCTTCGCGAACTGTTATTGGAATTCCAAGAGTTCTTTTTCTCGAATGTAACCTGTGTGTGGCTGGGAGGGTATTCCAGACCCCCCGGTGTTGGATTTTTTAGGCAAAGAAAGTTGGATATCCCTCCCTGAAAAATGATCACAAGAGCGCTAAAAGTTTGACAATTTGTTGGGAGAGTCTAAAACGGAGGGATCTGGGGGGTATGGAATACTCCCCAGCCACACCAAGAAAAGAAACATTCCGTGAATCTCCTTCGCGAACTGTTTTGAATTCCAAGAGCTCTTTTTCTGGAGAGTCGAAGTCTGGGGGGTATGGAATATACCCCCCAGACCCCCAGATCTTAGACTCTCCAACAAATTGTCAAACCTTTAACGGTATTGTTATCATTTTTTAGGGAGGGATATCCCACTTTCTTTGTCTAAAAAATCCAACACGGGGGGGTCTGGGGGGTGTACCCCCCAGCCACACCAAGAAAAGAAACATTTCGTGAATCATTTTTTAGGGAGAGATATCCCACTTTCTTTGTATAAAAAACCCAACACGGGGGGGTCTGGGGGAAACATTTCGTGAATCTCCTTCGCGAACTGTTTTGGAATTCCAAGAGCTCTTTTCTCGAGTGTAACCTGTGTGTGGCTGGGGGGTATTCCATACCCCCTAGCCCCCCCCCCCGGTTTTAGACTCTCCCAACAAATTGTCAAACTTTTAGCGCTCTTGTGGTCATTTTTAAGGGAGGGATATCCAACTTTCTTTGCCTAAAAAATCCAACCCCGGGGGGTGTGGAATACCCCCTCCCTAAAAAATGATCACAGGAGCGCTAAAAGTTTGACAATTTGTTGGAGTCTAAAACCGGGGGTCTGGGGGGTATGGAATACCCCCCGGCCACACACAGGTCACATTTGAGAAAAAGAGCTCTTGGAATTCCAATGACAGTTCGCGAAAGAGATTCACGGAATGTTTCTTTTCTTGGTGTGGCTGGGGTAACCCCCAGCCCCATTTTTTAGACAAACAAAGTGGGATTTCCCTCCTTAAAAAATGATTACAAGAGCGCTATAGGTTTGAGAATTTGTTGGAGAGTCGATGACCGGGGGTCTACAATATCTATACAATACCCCCCCCCCCCCAGCCATAACAAGGAAAAAACATTTCGTGAATCTCCTTCGCGAACTGTCATTGGAATTCCAAGAGCTCTTTCTCTCGAGTGTAACCTGTGTGTGGTTGGGGGGTATTCCATACTCCTCAGACCCCCGGTGTTGGATTTTTTAGACAAAGAAAGTTGGATATCCCTCCCTGAAAAATGATCACAAGAGTGCTAAAAGTTTGACAATTTGTTGGATAAGTCTAAAACCGGGGGGTATGGAATACCCCCCAGCCACACCAAGAAAAGAAACATTCCGTGAATCTCCTTCGCGAACTGTTTTTGGAATTCCAAGAGCTCTTTTTCTCAAGTGTAACCTGTGCGTGGCTGGGGGGTATTCCACACCCCCCAGACCCCCCGGTATTGGATTTTTTAGGCAAAGAAAGTTGGATATCCCTCCCTGAAAAACGATCGCAAGAGCGCTAAAAGTTTGACAATTTGTTGGAGAGTCTAAGACTGGGGGGTCTATCCCAGCCACACACAGGTTACATTTGAGAAAAAGAACTCTTGGAATTCCAATGACAGTTCGTGAAGGAGATTCGCGGAATGTTTCTTTTCTTGGTGTGGCTGGGGGGGTACACCCCCCAGAGCCCCCCGTGTTGGATTTTTTAGACAAAGAAAGTGTGATTTCCCTCCTTAAAAAATGATCACAAGAGCGCTAAAGGTTTGACAATTTGTTGGAGAGTTTAAGACCGGGGGGTCTCAGAGACCCCCCGGTTTTGGGTTTATCAGGTAAAGATATTTGGATGCTTTTCCCTGAAAAATGGTCACAAGGGTCCTAAAAATTTGGCAATTTGACCGGGGGGTCTGGGGGGTATGGCAGCCACACAGAGGAAAGAAATATTCCGTGAATCTCCTTCACGAGGTTGTTACTGGAATTTCGAGAGCTCTTTTTTCCTGGAATGTATACCCGTGGGTCGTTGAGATCACACTATTTCTTTGTGGGTGCTCACTTTAATTGAGTTTTCTTCTTTTCACGCGCTACCAGTTTAACGCCATTTTCCGTCTTTTTGATTATCAACGCAATCGCTTCTTTGGCTCGATGCACTTAGAATTTAAACGCCGTCGTGACTTGACGCTTCTCCGGTCAACGCGTTATCTCTCGTCGCGAGCACCGCCGTTGTTCGCCCTCCGAAAACTTTTCTAGTTTCTAATCCCCACTTCTTCAGTTTTACAAATACGCCTTCAAAATGGCTGCTAATCTATTGCCCCGGCCATTTTTATTCACGAACCAGATCTACTTAGCAAAAACGATCACGTATGACCCATTAATTCTGCCTTGTCTCCCGACAGACTGGTGCCACCAACGATTTTCAGGTAATTAGTGCCGTATACGGAAACCATTAATCCAATTAACAATAGAGCGACCAAATTTTGAAGAAGCCTGCCCTATATTGAGATCACCCAAAGAAATTCATTTAAACCTTTAATTTGTGGAAACCATCCTCAAAACCCTTCCAATTATCAAAAATTAATAAAAATCTGGGCTATACACATGTGTCCCAATGAAAAATCTAACGCAAATGTACCGTTATTAAGTGAGTTCACTTTTCTTGCACATTCATCAGGAAGTGCTAGACATCGACCGTTCAGAATCGAACACAATGGTAGAGGTCGCACTGAACAGAAACGAAAACATCAGCAAGTTGATTACGAAGCATTTCGAGTTCGTAGAGGTCTCAGAAGGGATAACAACGGATCGCTTTCTGCTCGCCACCGCTCAACTGTGTCACCTGGACACGGACCTCGCCGAAGAGATTTGGCTGCAGCTATTCCCACGCTTGTGGGACGTTCTCGACGAGCAGCAACGCAATGTAGGGACTTTCGAAACCATTTTGTTTTTAATCCCGCCAACTTACAGAGTCTCAGCCCGGAGATACTCGCCTTCATTACTTCCGGAACTCACATCATTCAGAAAGACTGCCACCCAAGCGCGATCAACACATTTGTCGAGGCGCTGTCCAGATGCAATCCGCCCATTCAGATCGCTCCGTAAGTTGCTACCAAGCCAAATTTCTGTTATTTTGTAATTGTATGACAGGCCTCTGATGAAATACATCGGGAAGTCGCATAATTTGTGGCACAGAATGGCTTTAGGTCTTGAGCAAATGTCGTTCGATCAGACGAGCGGCTCAAAACCCAGCAATCTCGCTTCGTGCTACGATTTTGAGCCTGACCAAACGGCTAAAAGTGTAAGTGGTGAAAAGACGTGGGTCAGTTGAGGTAACGGATATTTCAGGAACTTCTGGACGCGTTAGGGGAGTTGTACTCGCTGCTGCGCGAGGAGGACCTCTGGGCGGGTCTCTGGCAGAAGCATGCGCACTACAAGGAGACTAACGTCGCGATTGCGTTCGAGCAGCACGGGTTTTACGAGCAAGCCCAAGCGGCGTACGAGTCCGCGATGGCCAAACACAAGCAGGACAACACCTTAGGTCCCCTGCCCGCCCACACTCAGCGAGAAGTACATCTTTGGACCGATCACTGGATAAGATGCGCGAAGGAGTTGAATCAGTGGGATGTGCTGCTCGAATACTCCAAGAATGGAGTATATGATCCGTATACTGTTCTCGAAAGCTCTTGGAGAATACCCACGTGGGACGTTATGAAAGAAGCTCTCGCTAACGTCGAGTTTAACTGTCCAAAGGAGTTGGCGTGGAAAGTGACGCTTTATGGCGGTTTCCTACTAATTTGCAATCCGGAAGAGAAACCACTGAAGGTCGCCGAAAGATACGTCGAAACCGCGACGATGATGTGCCTTAATGAATGGAGACGCCTACCTCACATAGTCAGTCACATCCACCTGCCGTTCCTGCAAGCCGCCCAACAGGTCATGGAATTGCAAGAGGCCTACCAAATCCATAAGGGCTTAATGCAAGGCCATCAGAACTCCTTGCACGACATGAAGGCCATCGTTAAAACATGGCGCAATCGTCTACCGGTGATCGCCGACGATCTCACCCATTGGAACGACATTTTCACTTGGAGGCAGCATCACTATCAGTTCATCGTGAATCACTACGAAAGCTTGAGGGAGTCGAGTCACACGAACTCGATGTTGGGAGTGCACGCGTCCGCCCAGGTAAGTCTCTACCTAATCCGACCAATTACCGTTAACCACAATTCGCAGTCGATCATCTACTTCGGCAAAATCGCCCGAAAGCACAAGCTAACGAACGTCTGTCTGGACTCCTTGAATAAGATTTACACGATTACGAGCGTGCCGATCGTCGATTGCTTCCAAAAGATTCGCCAGCAGGTCAAGTGTTACCTGCAGATGGCGTCGCTTACGAATAAAAATGAGTTACAAGAGGGGCTGGAGGTGATCAATAACACTAACGTCAAGTACTTCACTAAGGAAATGACTGCCGAGTTTTACGCCTTGAAGGGCATGCTGTATCATCTCAGCGGTGAGTTCTAAAAAAAGAGATATGACACTCATTTTCAGAATGATTACACACTCCTCCATTCGCTGATCGTCCGAAAGAGCAGACTTTCATCTTTTCATTATGAGTTGTTCTCTAAATGAGGTGCAAATTATATACATTTGTGTACTTAAATGGAAGAAGGTTCATAAACTGAAACTCTAATACAGTAACGTAAACAATCCAACTAATTCAGCAACTGATTTGCCCCAGTTAAGTTCTATTAAAACGTACATACTTATTTCGCTAATTGAAGCTTTACACATTACAGTAATAACTTGGAGGTTCTTTCTTTTGAAATTTACTTGAGCCAATAAAAATAACGAGTTATTTGAAAACGATCCTCCATAGATTTAATCTTGGTTGAGAATTCCCCTAGGTCAAGGTTCGTATTTGTTGGTATATGAAGTTTTGGGAACTAAAAAATGGTTAAAATGATCTAAAACGTCGACATTTGATGAAATTTTGACATGGCCAAAAACGGTGATCGCAATATAGCCACCTAGCTCAGACTAGGAAGCTAAAAATGTGCTAATGACCCCGTGCTTTTTGACAATCGGTATGCATTTACTACTATCTGAAAATATATCGAAGTACTTTCTTCAGTATTCTGTTCCGCAATATCAGGCAGCCTTAGAAATTCATGGCTACCATATCGTGGAAATTGTGATGGGGGTATATAGGATCTCAATTGCGATGCGAAAGGTTCGATCAAAACGTTTGGTATCTGCGTCTTTTTTAGTAGAAAAATAGCGAAACCAAAATTATTTTTTGAAAATTCGACTTTTAACTGTAATTCTGAAGCGGACAATAAGTGGCACGATAAATGTACGTAAACCTATGGCAGTTTTTAACTCATTTTTGCAAATTCATTTGTAAACAGGAAGCTTTTCACCACACTTTGGCCAGCTGACTGGCTGGCTGATGATGTGTGGTCGGCGACATCTGGGCGCCATCACCACGCGTGGTTTACTAACGTGGTGATTTTTCAGGTTTTCCTATTTTCTTCTACAGTTTTGGTACGAATGTTTTTAAACTGGTGCCGTCGGAACGATCTTGTAAACGCGCACGGAATTGTGTTTTCTTTCCTAGGGGCGAAATTAACCAAGGCAAGGCGCGCGTCTTTGAGGGGTAGTCGACTTCGGGCACCTAAAACTTTCCGCTGCGCGGTTTAAAGTTTCTTAAAGCTCGAATCGCAGTCTCTCTCTCTCGTGTCGCCAATAGAAGCTCGAGCTATGAGAAGTTCCCCATAAATTAAGTACTATTTTATGGAGGGTTTTTAGCTAAATCCATCGAAATGGCGCATTTACATGACTGTGAGGACGTCAGTAGAGGGCACCCACACAGAAAATGCGGCAACCCCGTACAGGATCTTACTGATGGTGGAGTCAAAACTTCAAACCCAAATTGTGAATGAAGTGGGTACCGACAAAGGGAATGTGGTAACTCCGCAGAAGATCTGACTTATGGTGGAGTGAAATTTCAAACGCGATTTACCAGCGAAACGGGTGTCAGAAGTAGATACCGAGAATGGTTGAAATCTGAATTTTTTCTCATTCCCATTAAAAAGTGCTTAATTTGAGTGCATTTTTTACGATATCGGAAAGAGTATACCCAAAAACCTGTGTAAAGCCACTAGTTCTCTTCTTCTATGTGCAATGTTTTCAAGAAAAGACAAACATTTCAGGAGGCGAACTCCCAAATGTATGTGAGAACAATGTTTGTTTTTGCTCTCATTTTAGCGCATTTTTTAAAAATTAAAAAAAAATGTGCTATTGTTGCGTTGTGTCCGTCCGGACCCACTTCTGGTACTAGAGTACAAGAAAGTTTTGTACCAGAAAGTGTGCCAGACTGCCATCGAATTTCGCTATCCCCTCCACCCCCCATGAATTATTTCCTGAGATGCTGTTTTTGAATGTAATAAAACGTGCATAACTTTTACATGCGACAACTAACTGGTCTCAGAATTTGCATACGCATGCCTTTACTGTTGCCAAGTAACATTTTTGAAAATGGGGGGGGGGGTCTACCCTTCATGGTATTCTAATGAAAGGTCTCACCGAAATGAATTGGTTTCTACAAGCTATAACTTTTCTGCGCGGCTCCTTTCCAAAATCAGGTAGGTCGGCGGGGGGAGGAGGGAGAGGGTAGAAATTCATTTTATCTCTTATCGTATTCCAATTAAAGGTCCCAACAAAAGGAACGGTTGTCTACCAACTACCGCCCTACTCGTCTAGATAAAGCTACCTAACCTGAATAAAAAAATACTAGGACCACTTACTATGTTGTGTTTTGTAAAAGTCGCTACAAGATATGTGTTGCTTGTCAGAGTGAGGGTGAAGTAAGGAATACAAATAAATCGCATTGCAAGATTAACTTTAGAAAATGGCAGTTTACCGAGTACAAATATAAAAACAGGCTGGGAAAAAAAGAACTGACCAAGAAAAAAACCAGCCAACAAATTAAAATTAAACTTAGCAAAATTAGTTGTCTGTAATGACATGGACCCATATTATGATGGTTGTCAAGTACATTTGTCGCTTCATAGATTTCACTGACACATTTGACACACATAACACAAAAAAAACAAACATTAAAACTTTACATTAAATTCACATAAGTTTGGAGATTGGATGGCCAGTCATAAGTATATAATCATAAACAAAATATATGGCATTCATGTAGGCTTAGACAGTTGACATATTTGCCTTGGCATACCAAAGATTGACACAAAACCAATATCCGGTCACTACATGTCAAGGGTCGACCCAAAGGATTGATTAGCAATATCGGCAAGATGGCTCTTTTCTAAGACACAAAAAACAGTACATATAAATATATATCTCTGCGTATGTCAGGTGTGGAGTTTGGCCACCTTCATCTGCTACATCAAGTCGAGATAAAATATCGGAAGCACAATACATATTCGAAACAAGTTACCCTACCTAGTATTAATAATCATAATTACTCGGTTCAAATAAAGTATAAATTCTCGAATCGCTATAATATTTATTAAATGGTTAAATTCTGCACGTATTGAATATCATCGCTAAGGGAACATACTGTATCTAAATATAAATGAAAACACGTACATCTGTCAGGACTTCATGCTGGAGGTTGGCAAGGAAAACCAGCGTTAGGAACAAAAGGGTCACTTGTCTAACTACAATGATACTGTAAATTGGAAAACAACATAATTACAAATCAAACAGAATGGAATCTTGCATTTAATTAAAAGTATGATCAGCATAATTCTAACAGAGCAATTTGTAAAGCGCTATAAATGACAATGCCCATGCTGTACTGGAATGTCATTAATTTGGCAAGTAATCTACCTAGATGGATGCAATAAACGTAAAGATAAAAGAAGAAAAATACAGCATCTGAATAATAGTTGAGACGCTCACAGTAACTACTTCGACCAAAGCCCACATACGTCTCCCCTAAGATTCCCTTCTTTGGTCAGAATCGAAGTAGAGATAGCTAATATTGACGCGCTCCGGATCGTCGGGTCGATATGGATCACTAACTTCCCCCGTATAGCGTTATTTTTGGCACTTTTATTGTAAATTATGGCCTATTTGAATGTAGGGCAGAGAAGAAAAAAACACGTGTTCTACGGAGACAAAACGTAATTTTTGAATTCTTTCTTGGCGGCTAGGGGCGGCTTCGGTAATATTTAAATCTGTCGGCCGCTCAGATTTAAATATCGCCCTTGGACGCACTTATAAAACACCTAGTTATTATAATAGCTATTATGTGAGAATATTATCAGAATAAGTTCGATGAAAGTTTTTAATCAGTCAACACGAAAATCAGTTTTAATACAAACTTACAATGAACACATTTCTTGAATTAAATTTTTGACATATTTCAAAATTACTTATATACTAAGCTGGCGCTGTATGAATATCAAACTTGATTATAATTATATTCCAACATATTATTAAACCGATTCTAAGATTCATTTAAACTCATTTGTTAAGTTATTTATAAAAGTCATTGTTTCCTATAAAGTACGTCGTCAATGGTAATGTCCTTTATACACGCTGCTTAATTTTTCATGTTTAGTTTTGTTGATTCTATTATCACTACTTAACACTAATTCAGTTTGGATTTAACGCACCAGAGGCTGGTATATTTACATCTGTGCTATTACTATTGCGACGTACCCAGGCCAGCCACGAGGGACTGCGCAACTCAAGATTTAAATTCAAAACTTTCCCTCCCAAACTAATTGAACTCCATGGCACGTGATCGTCTAGATAAAGTTACCTAACCTGAATAACCGAATAACAGGATCACTTACTACGATGTGTTTTTTTAAGAGTCGCTACAAGATATGTGTTGCTTGTCGGAGTGAGGGAATGCAAATAAAACAAGTACATGCTTTAAAAACGGAGATTTAATCCAAATACTTCGCATTGCATGATTAAATTTAGAAAATGGTAGTTCACCGAGTACAAACAATAGGCTGGGAAAAAAAGAACTGACCAAGAAAAAAACCAGCCAAAAAAATTAATCTTGAACTTTATAGCAAAATTAGTTGTCTGTAATGGCATGAATGCATATTATGATGGTTGTCAAGTAAATTTATATAATGTCGAATCACAGGCTCCACTGGAATTCCTAAAGAAGCAGTATTGCACACGCATAACAAAAAAACATTACAATAAATTCAGATAATAAGTTTGGATAGTGGATGGCCAGTCCAAATCCCACACCGAGTAGTCTTTAGCTGCTCTGGTCATGACATGTGACAGATCACAACGAGAACACGCCGCACGCTTTTAGCGAATCCCTGCGCAAGTGAGGCCGAGCCTAGCCAGCGCCCTCATATACGACTAAGCGGGACCCCAACTCATTCATTCACGCATCTCTAGGGCCAGTCCAACCCACTAGTTATAAAGTGCCGGGTTATAAATTACCGAACTCCAGGCTCTCTACTATTACTGACAGTAACCGATCAAAAGACAAATCATGACATAACAAAAATAACAGAGCAACCATCGGCAAACTCTCACGCATACATAACTTAGACCATATAGTACATGGACTGCTATTAGCCCTATGCTTTCAATACAAAATGGGTGGTCACGGATAGAGGGCACTGCAGTCGTGGGTGTGTGAATCTCAGGGTAAACTAAAGTCGTGTAAACACCACTCGGATCGCGTAAAGAGTAGCTTTTATAGTAACTGCGTAGTACGGGAAGCTTTAAATACGCTTGATTACCTTCTATATACGTCCACAGATAACGATAGGTTTGCTTTTTTGGAATATCTAGGCGGTTAATTAATTGACGTTTGTTAATTTATAGGTTGACAGTCTCAAATCGTGTCTAATCGGACAGACTCGTTTACCCTGAAACTCACATACCCAGGCGATGTCCTTGACCATATTTTAGTTACAATTAGCAGTCCATATGGTCTAAGATACATAATCATTAACAAAATATACAGAATTTATGTAGGCGTTGACAGTTGACATATTTGCACTGACATAACAAAGACTGACACAAAACCAATATTCGGTCACTATATGTCAGGGATCGACTAAACGAATTGATTAGCAATATCGACAAGATGGTTCTTTTCGAAGATACAAAAAAAAAACAGTACATAAAACATATATATCTCTGCGTATGTCAGTTCTGAACTTTAGCCAGCCTCTGCTACGTCAAATCGAGATTAAATTACAGTATCAAATATCAGAATCAAATATAGCACAGTACATATTCGAAACAAGTCACTCTGCCAAATATTAATAATCATAATCATTCGGTTCAAATAAATAGTAGGAGCATAACGTTAAGTATCACGTTACAACAAAAACAAAGGAACATGTCGTGGCAAAGCATCAGTATAAAGTAATTAATTCTCAATGCCAAGTGCAATATGTAACAATCAACCACCTAACGTACGCCACTCGCCCCCAGATGAAGCATCCTGTAAATAAACAGTAACATATTCATGCAAAAAAAAGCGAAATGTGCTGCAATAAATTCAATTATAAATGAAAATGTAGTTCTGCATACTTGTATTGAATATCATCCATAACGGAACATTTTTCGAGTGCCACTATGGGGATCTCTCTTATCTTAAGGGATAGAAGGTTGGTTAAATGGGGGCAAAGTTGCTAATTTTCGTGCTGAATAAGAATCGGAAAAGAAATTTGAAATATCTTCAATAGTTTTGAAGATATCACAAAAAAACAAAAATGTCTGATTTTCGTTTTTAATTTTTTTATGATAAACTAATCGTAGTAGACATTTCTAATGAACAAATTATTCGGACACTTTTTCTGACAACGCTTCAACCAGACATTATCAAACTGCCAAACTTTTGTTTACAACAAAAGAACGTTTTATTTTTCCAAAGCACTCTTCTCAAAAAATTAAAAATTGTGTTTTTAGAAAAAATGTGATACTGAACCACCATGTGTGATATATCGTTGTAAAGAGAAAAAAAGACGTAATTCCAAAATGTCAAAATTCAATATGGCGCCCATAAGAAAAACTAAAGTTGTCACATCTTGAAAGTAATTAAAAACGGGATGCCATATTTGAAATCTCCATTAAAAAGTATCCGAATAATGTGTTAATTAGAAATGTCTACTACGATTAGTTTATCATAACAAAATTAAAAACGAAAATCAGAAATGTTCGTTTTTTTGCGATATCTTCAAAACTATTCAAATTTCTTTTCAGATTGTTATATATCACGGAAATTTGCAACTTTGCCGCCATTTAACCAACTTTCTATCCCTTAAGATAAGTGAGATCCCCATAGTGGCACTAGAAAAATGGACACCGTGTATAATTAAAACCACGTAAATCGGTCAGTAATGCATCTTGTGGGTTGGCAGGTAAACCAGCGCTAGGAACAAAGTACTGTAAATTGGAAGACAACATATTCACGTAGACTCTCCATGCATTTAATTCAAAGTACGCTCAGAATAATATTACAAACGAGCAATGTGTAATTAGAATACGTTATAAATGACAATGGTCATCCGATGACCATCGCTATACTGGAATGTCGTTAAATTGACAAATAATCGAACACGATCACACAATTACTAGAGGGATGCAATACATGTAAGGATAAAAAAAACGAGTGAATCACCTTTGTAATTGTCGCACTCACTATTCGCAACGTAAAAATTACTTCTACCCTCAACAAAAGCACAAATACCTCTGCCTAAATCTTCCCTTTTTAAGCAAATCCTAGACGAAAATTGTTAATATCGACCGTGCTCCGAGACGTCGGGTCGATAGGGAAAGGGATCATTAAGTTCCCTCGCATAGCGTTATATAAGACACTTTTATTGTAAATTATGGCCCATTTCAATGTAGAGCAGAGAAGAAAAAAAACACGTGTTCCACGGAAATGAAACAAAGCGCAATCTTGACTTTTTTTCGTCGCGCCAGGATCGGTTTCGGGAATATTTAAATCGAATTTTAGCGGGTAAATTCGGTTTGATTACACTATCTATAATCGTTGCCGGACTAATAAAATCTATGCGGAACCAACGCAAACTTGGCGACTCTCGTCTGTTTTCTCGCAACCGCGCTCTTCAAACCCGTCTGACTGTAACTGCTATACCTACTCGCGATGCGTAAAACGGGAAGAAATAGAGGAAAGCTTGTAATTGCAATTACGAAAATATGGCAAATATGCTGTGTTCCGTCGGGTGTTTGTTTTTTTTACGAATAAAATTCCTGATATTTTAGGTAAATCGGACGAGGCGAATAAGGCGTTTTCTGCCGCAGTACAAATGCACGACACGTCTGTCAAAGCGTGGGCCCTATACGGCGATTACCTAGAGCACGTGTTTACGCGTGACCACAGACAGATCACTTTGGGCATTAACGCGATGACCTGTTTCCTGCACGCATGTAGACATCAAAACGAGTCTAAGGCGAGAAAGTACCTGGCAAAGGTTCTGTGGCTGCTCAGTTACGACGACGAAAAGTGCAGTCTAATGGAAGCTCTAGATAAATATTCGGTTGGGGTTCCGCCGATTCTCTGGGTACCGTGGATACCCCAATTACTCAACTGCCTTGTACAGTACGAGGGGAATGTTATTTTGAATCTGTTACTTCAGGTAATTTTGCTCGTTAACTTGCAAGTCATTGTCTAATGGAAATATGTTGTCAGGTTGGACGAATGTTTCCGCAAGCTGTCTATTTTCCAATTCGTACTTTGTATTTAACACTGCGCACCGCAACTGCGCGCAAAACAAATACAGTACAGGTAAAGCCAAACCACGCCCTCCCAGTGTTGCCGCTCACATTCCTGTTTTCAGCAACAGTCGCAAGAGACCCATGTAGATCAAACCCACACATCCCTAGCAAACCAGAACCAAGACGGCGCGAGCAACGCCAGCACGATCACGACGGAAGCGTCCGCGATCAAAGCCACCCCCGCAATGATCCGCTGCTCCAAAATAATGAAAATGCAACGTGACATTCACACGACAGTCCTGTCCAGCTTGGAAGGGATAGCGGATCAGGTAACTCGAACAAGCACAATGGTCGAATTCACTCCCAAATGTTCGCAGATGGAGTGGTTCAGAGAGAACTGGTACGAGGAGGTCGTGCGGCAACTGCGCCAAGGGCTGGCGAAGTGCTACGCGATCGCGTTCGAAAATCGCGAGAGCGTCAACGAAGCCAAAATCACCCCGCACATTTTGAACTTTGTCAAAAAACTCGTGTCCACCTTCGGAATCGGGGTGGAGAACATATCGAGCTCGACCAACGTACAGTTCAATTCGGCCGCCTCCGAGAGTTTGGCGAGGCGCGCGGAGGCCACCTACCAGGATCCCGTCTTTAAGGAGATGAAGTTGGAATTCGCGAAAGACTTTGACTTCTCCCATTCGGGAGCGATGCGCCTCCACACGCTGATATTTAAGTTGAAGAAATGGATTAAGATCTTGGAGAACCGGTCGAAGATGCTGATCCAGTGAGCATTCACTTCACGAACTTATAAATTAAGATGGACTGCTAATGCTGAATTGACAAATGACACCTACATGGGGGCAGCCATGATGTGCACTCACTTGGCGCGAAATTCAAATCAACTAATAAACAAGCATTAACCTCACGTTTTCTAAATAAATTACTGTGACACATGTCATTTTCCAAGGCTGCTATAGTTTCAAAACTTGAGCACTAGGAAAATTCCCCTAGAAAATATCTAAAATGGCCGCGCCCATGCTAGGACCATTTCTACCTCTATGCAACTGTTTGATCAGCAGTCCATCTTAATTTATAAGTTCGTTTCACGTTACAGTGTGACAATTGCGTTTTTCAGATCGTTCCTAATGGAGGAAAAGTGCAGGTTTCTCTCCAATTTCACGCTGAAAACCGCCGAGGTCGAGCTGCCGGGCGAGTTTCTGCTACCGAAGCACACCCATTACTACGTGAGAATCACCAGGTTCATGCCGCGGGTCGATATCGTTCAAAAGCACAACTGCGCCGCCCGTCGGCTGTACATACGGGGGCACAACGGAAAAATCTACCCGTACTTGGTCGTGAATGACTCGGGCCTCGCCGACGCGCGGCGCGAAGAAAGAGTCCTGCAAGTGCTGAGAATGCTCAACCACTACCTTGGTAAACACAAGGAGACTTCGAAGAGATTCTTGCACTTCACCGTGCCCAGAGTCGTCGCCGTGTCTCAGCAGATTAGACTGATTGAGGACAATCCGTCATCGGTCTCCTTACTGGACATCTTCAAACAGGGGTGTACAAAGCTGAGTAAGTGAAGCCAGTTTAAAGCAACTAAGCAATTATCGTGCATAGATATCGAGCACGACGCGCCCATCCATTACTACTACGAGCGTTTGGCAGCTATCCATGTTGAGAGTATTGTGAAATGCACAAGATAGTGCAGCGAAGCGTACTAGGCCTCATGATAGTAGCTGTAAAAAAAAAACTGTGTTGGTTGTTATAGAAATTGTTGTTGACTTGTAATCTTTTTTGACAATAGAAAAATATTAGAATTGGAACTGAATCTCCTTATTAACTTTGAATTAAAGAAGCCTCGATATTCTACCAATTCTACTGCATTTTTGTTTGGAATCTGCTAATTACAACAGGTTATGGTAGTCTTGTAACGTTGGTAAAATTTTGTTGAGTGCCGGATTTAAGTAGAAATTCAGTCAATATGAAAAAGATAGATGTAAAACCTTTGAAAGGAGCCGAGAATTGGAGCGAGTGGAAGATGTCAATTGAGGATATTCTAACTATCGCCGATGTAGCTGATGCTATTGAGGAGTCTTTCATAAAACCGAGTCTGGAAGCACAATCGGATGCAGCAGCGATTGCAGAGCATACCAAGAAGCTTGCCAAGTACCAGAAGAAGGCTGCAATGGCTAGGCATTGCCTGCGATCTACTCTCTCTGATGAGGTCCTGTTCAAGGTTTCAGCATGTACTAGCCCATACGAAATATGGAAGAAACTATTGTCCATCTACGAGCAGAAGACGTCGAGTCGAGTTTATCGGTTGCTGACTAAGCTGGTGACGCTGAGGAAGTCTGATGAAGAGGACGTAACCACTCATGCAGCAAGGGTGCAGTCAACCTGGATGGAACTACAGATTGCCAGTCAACAGGAGAAAAAGGTTGTTCTACCAGACTTTTTGTTGAACTTCATGCTGGTGAACAGTCTACCTCAGGAGCGGTACATAGATTTCTTGGATCTATGGGACACGCAACCAGAGGAGAAGCAGACATACGATCGATTGGTTGAGATGCTGGTTGCCAGAGAGCAGCGCGAGCAACAGGCAGAGAGCAGTGGTGTGCACGGGTTGGTGGCGAGTACTGTGCTGAGACAACAAGCAAAAAAGTCGTCTGCAAGTAGGTCGAGCACCTCCAGTGGAAAGAAAACTGCCAGAACGCCGAAACCAGATGATGTCTGCAGGCATTGCCAGATGAAGGGTCACTGGGCAAGGGCCTGTCCAGGGAAGAAAGAGGGTAAGAAAACTAATTTAGTAAGTAACCTGGCGATTGCTGCAGAATTCGGGCAAGCAATGGCAGCCAGCGGTGAATTGGCGATGACACCTCAGTCCAAAAAAGGTGCTAAACCGTGGTACATAGACAGTGGAGCCAGTGTACATTTCATTTCATCACCTCACATGTTCCAATCCTATCAACCCTTCAGTGAACCAAAGTCGGTGACGGTGGGCAATGGAATCAGTCATGCAGTGGGTATGGGAACAGTTGAAATGGTCGTGAATTGTGATGGGCAGACGCACAACTGGATAATGCTCATGTGGTTCGCTCCAGAGTTTCGTGCCAATCTCGTCTCAGTAGGGATGATCCTGAATAAGTTTGTTGATATGTGCCAGCTGGGAGATAGTAAGCAGTGGGGCTTGTACAAGAAGAACAGACGAGGATTTCCAATGGGAGAGAGGTACTTGGCGGGGAAAATGGTGAACTCGATGTGCGAGATGAGTAACTTCGAGGTCAAGATGCCAGCTGTAATGATCAACCATGAACAAGCTTTGCTGAGTCAGCGGAGGGAGAGCCTGAGGATGTGGCACAAGACGTTTGCACATCTTAACAAGAAGGACTTGCTCCAGTTGATGAGGGACGAAGGGGTGAATATCCGAGACATAGATGATGACTGCGGTGACTGCGAAGGTTGCTTGAAAGGGAAGTTCCATCGAGTCAGCTTCGGAAGGAGGGTGAAGGATGTTACTGCTCCAGGAGACCGAGTTCATGCGGATGTCTGTGGACCAATCGAGCCAATTGCCAGAGGGGGATCGAGATTCTTTGCAGTTTTCAAGGATGAGTTCTCCAGTTACAGACAGGTATACTTGATGAAGTCAAAGGACCAGTTGGTGGGACACCTGACCACGTTCATCGCACGGGCAAAGGCACTTCAGCATGTCATCAAAGAGCTTCAGACGGATGGCGGAGGGGAGTTTGATAACCAGAAGGTGCGACAACTGGTGAGTGCTGAGGGAATCGAGCACAGGATTGTGATGCCGTACACTCCTCAACAGAATGGGTTGGTTGAGCGTGAGAATCGGACGGTACAAGAAGCTGCACGGTCAATGCTGCACGGTTCGGGTCTGCCAGAGTTTCTGTGGGATGAGGCAGTGGTCACAGCAGCATACACTTTAAATCGGGCAGCACCATCTCAAATCAAGGGCAAGCAACCGTTAGAGCTGTGGACCGGTAAGAGACATACGGTGCAACATATGCGACCATTTGGAACCTCATGTTTTGTACTTGATGATCGGACGCAACGCAGGAAGATGCAGGCAAAAGGGATCGAGGGCAGACTTGTTGGGTACGTAGGTGATGATGGCTTCCGAGTCTGGCTTCCAAGCAAGCACACGGTGTGGACGTCCAAGCATGTGAAGTTCTTGACAGGTCCATTGATTGAAAATGTGGAGGAACGAGCAAAGGCTGTTCCTGAAGTGCATACTCTAGAGATCCACACTGAGGTGGACGATGAGACTGTCAAGCAAGGGCAAGCAGAGAAAGTGGTGGTTGAGCTAGATCCAGTCGAATTGAATGACGAGGTGGAGCTTAATGAGGAAGACCTGGCAGATCCAGTGCCAGAAGATGCTCCGGTTAGAAACCTTCGACCTCGTGAGAATCTGAAGGCTCCCGAGAAACTTAACTTGGTGGCAGTAGCGATGATAACTGCATTTCCTGAACCAAAGACTGCAAAGGAGGCAATGCAGAGCGAGCATGCGGATGAGTGGAAACTTGCGATGCAGGAGGAAATTGACTCGCTGATCGACAACCAGGTATTCCAGCTCGTGCAGATGCCACCAGGTAAACGGCTGCTACCAGCCAAGTGGGTTTTGAAGCTGAAGCTTGCAGAGGACGGTTCAATCTCAAGATTTAAGGCAAGACTAGTTGCATTAGGATGTCGCCAGCGCATAGATGAGTTTGGTGAGACTTTTTCTCCAGTGGCCAAGGCAGACACTTTCCGGTTCGTAATGCAGATGGCATCGCAGTATAATATGAAAATCAGCCAATTTGATGTAAAGACAGCTTTTCTGAACGGTGATCTTCATGAGGAGGTATACATGCGTCAGCCTGAAGGTTTCGATGACAGAAGCGGTCGAGTCTGGCGTCTAAAAAGAAGTCTATATGGTCTGAAGCAAGCTCCAAGGTGCTGGAACGTGAAGATCCATCAAAAGTTGACTGAGATAAGATTCAAGCGTAGCCAAGCTGATCCGTGTCTTTATATTCGAGAAGATGATATGACATTGCTGCTATTATACGTTGATGACGGTCTTATTCTTGGAAGAGAGCAAGCGAAAATTGAGGAGGTGCTGGCAGCACTGAAAACTGAGTTTCAGTTAACACTTGGTGATGTCTCAAGTTATCTGGGAGTGCAGATTAAGCGCGGTGCTGATGGTGCGGTATTTCTCCACCAGTCTGCGTACCTGGAGCGTGTGCTGCAAGATTTCCAGATGGAGAAGTGCAACTCCGTGAGACTACCTGGGGCAAATCATCGAGAACAGGACAAAACACCACGTCTGGAGGAGGAAATGAAGAAGAAGTACCAGACGGTGGTTGGAAAACTGATGTATGCCGCCTGTTATACTCGACCAGATCTTGCATATTCGGTAAATCAAGCTGCAAAGAAGGTGGCTGATCCGACCAAAAGAGATTGGCGAGATGTTATACAAATAATGAAGTACGTGCGAGGAAGCTTTGATTTGGGTCTGCTTTATAAGGCGGGGCAGAAGGACGAGCTGGTGCCGTATTCAGATGCGGACTATGCAGGAGATCAGGCTGACCGAAAGTCAACTTCAGGTGTCGTGTGTTTGATTGGAGGAACAGCGGTCACCTGGGCAAGCAGGAAACAACAGTGCGTAGCGCAATCTACCGCAGAGGCTGAACTAATTGCTGCAGGTGAGACTGCGAAGGATGTCGTGTGGTTACAGAAATTATTGGATGACACAAAAAGGAGAGATGAGATGACGAAGCCAAGTCTGAAAATCGACAATATCGGCTGTATTGATCTAATTCAAAGTGAGCTGATTAATAGACGAACGAAGCACATTGAAGTAAGATTCTTCTGGATTCGAGATTTGGTAGCTGAAGGGCGATTAGATGTTGAGCATGTCGCAACTGAGAATCAGCTAGCGGACATTATGACAAAGAGGATCGACTCGGTGGCTGTGTTTGAGAGTCTGCGAAGCCGCATTGGGATTTGCAGTTTGAAAAACACAAAATAGGTCTTAAGCATTTCAAGGGCAAGTGTTGAGAGTATTGTGAAATGCACAAGATAGTGCAGCGAAGCGTACTAGGCCTCATGATAGTAGCTGTAAAAAAAAAACTGTGTTGGTTGTTATAGAAATTGTTGTTGACTTGTAATCTTTTGACAATAGAAAAATATTAGAATTGGAACTGAATCTCCTTATTAACTTTGAATTAAAGAAGCCTCGATATTCTACCAATTCTACTGCATTTTTGTTTGGAATCTGCTAATTACAACAATCCAAAGTAGAGGTATCAAGGCGAGCCACCAGGTGTATCGTGACATACTGAAGGGTGTGCAAAACATAATGGTACCGAGAAACATGTTAAGGAAATGGGCGCTCGCCACTTTTCAATCGGCCACGGACTATTGGCAGTTTCGGAAGATGGTAGGTAACGTCCGGAATATTCGCGCCTACTAACGAACGACACTTTCAGTTTACCCTACAGTTGTCGTTGGCCTGTTTCGCGGAGTATGTTTTACATTTGACCCGCCTTAATCCCGACATGATGTACATGCATCAGGATTCTGGTCTTGTGAATATTTCGTATTTTAAGTTTGACGTCGACGATAGTACAGGTGAGAGTTAGCCACGCCCACTTGTAACAGTTGGACAAAAATTAGTGCGCGAAAATACAAAAACAAAAATCATTTGTTTGCGTACAGATAAGGAGGTTGGCATTTCTTTGCTTTGCTTTTATTCACTCAAAAAAAAACAAAATGGTCCTGCGCATGCGCACATTTTGACACGATACAAGAAGGTTCGTCCCGCGCATGCGTCCATGGCAATACTTTCACTTCACTTTATTTTTGACACGCTCAATAAAGTGTATCTGCTCCTGTGATTTTTTTGCCCCCCAGAATACAATCCCTAAAGAGCTTCAGCGACATTTTCCAAAATTTATAGCAGGACTATATATCGAGCATGAGTTTCTGTTCTTAGCTCACTCAATGATTGTAAATTTCCTCTGTCTGCTAGGAGAACATAATGCATGAGGTCTTTTTCTAAGCTCAAGGGAATGTTCCAACACTATTTTCATTTAAGCATGTATCAGGAGAATATAATGGCGAGGAGCTGTTAGTCTGCCCAATACTGAAAATTGTCTCTGGTCATGAGGAAAACACAATCCACGAGGATGTCTCCTTCTAGGCTCAAAAGAAACATCTTATTTTCCTTTATGATGACAATACAATGTACAGGGTGGCCAACTAAGAATGCGAGGTAAGTATCTGAGAATCTATCCATCGTAGAGGCTTGCGGTAAAAAAGTGCCACGAGCAAAACCTGGAAAATATTAAGTTTTTGAAATGACCGCTAGGGGGCGTAACTGCAATCTGGAATGTAAAGTCACTAAATATAGAAAGTACCGCAATCCATTGGGCTCGTGTGTTAGAGAGAGAACACATGATTTTTGCCCAAAAATGGCGGAAGTTACCGGATTCTAGTAACTTTAATGTTAGGGATTGTTCCATCTGTTTGGAGCAATGAATAAATAATACCAGGAAGGAGTATTACTCAGGTTGTATACAAGAGAGAGTGGGACGGGAGTCGGCCATTTGCAAAAGCCACTTATGACTCATTTTTGTTGGGGTTTTTGCAGTGACATAAAATAATGGTTAGTTGTTGTGCTTGTGGTTGTTCCAAAACGGAAAAAAATAAAAGTTTGGGAATTACATTTCATATGTAAGTATTGATACCAATATTATTTTTATATAGTACATGTAAATTTACAAATTTTTTATCGGAATGTAGTTTGAGGTTAGTTAAAAAAAAGTCATAGGCGTAGTAGACACATGGGGGTTTAGATTGTTTTCGTGCAAAATTCTTTATATTGTATCCTTCTACAACTGTAAGGTAGGTACGCCACTGGAACAGGAAACTACTGTCCGCCATTTGCAAAAGCCATCGCGGTCGCACGTATATTGTTTATATTCTCCTTCCTGGTATTCTTTTTGGGTTGGAGATATCTGTATATATTTTTATAAAACATGACAGTACTATGAAGTTAGGTTAGAAAAAATTACAGCTATTCAGATTTTATTTGTCAATTTTTTTAAGTTGGCAGAAAATTTGCCCAAAAATGGCGGATGATTGCGGTACTTTCTATATCTAGTGACTTTACTGGAATCTAAAAATGTGATGTATCTGCGAATTCCGCTATATTAACCTAACAAAAAATATCCGGTCTTTGAAGTTGACGATAATCTGAACAATTTTTGTTTAACAATTTTTCCTGTATCTCTAAAAATGAAGTGGTGGGGGGTATTCAAAGGTTTCCGTAAAGAACACCCTGTATCTTCGAAACGGCTGAGCCGATTTAAACAAACTCGGGTTAGTTCAAAAGAGCTATTCTTCAGCTACAAATATTATACTATTTGAAGTTTTGTTAGTTTCACATATCACGCCTTGAGGGCTTTTTTCGACATTCCCACAGACATGGTTAATTTTCTCAAAAAAATTAAATGCATTGGTTCGATTTTTTTTCATGAAAAAGTAGCTAAATGATGCCTAAACAAGCTCGCGAAAACAGCATCTCGATATCTTGAGAAAAATTAGCTTAAAAAAATAGAATTTTGAGGGTATACAATTTTTTTTTGGCCTAAATGTTATGTTAGGAACAAGATATCGAGATGCGGTTTTCGCGAGCTTGCTTAGGCATCATTTAGCTACTTTTTCATGAAAAAAAAATCAAACCATCGCCTTTAATTTTTTGAGAAAATTAACCATTTCTGTCGGAATGTCAAAATAGCCCTCAAGCGGCGATATGTGAAACTAACAAAACTTCAAATATTATAATATTTGTAGCCAAAGAATAACTCTTTTCAATTAACCCGAGTTAATATAGCGAAATGCACAGAAAAATCACTTTTTTAGATTCCAGATGGCAGTTCCGCCCCCTAGCGCCATTTCAGAAACTTAAAAATATTTTCCAGGTTTTTCTCGTGACCGTTTTAGTAATAACTTTTTTTACCGCAAGCCTCTACGATGGACAGGTTCCCAGATACAGTACCTCACATTCTTATTTGGCCACCCTGTACAAAAGGTGCTTCTGCTCCTGTTCTGTTAGGAAAATGGAAATTTGTTTTTAAGCTCACGACAAATGTTTCAACAGATTATCTTTCGTTAGTATCAGGAGAATATGATGTACGAGGAAGTGTTTCTGCGTGTTAGAAAAATGTAAATTTTGTCTGGCTATCAGGAGAATATAATCCATGAGGGGGTCTTTTCTAACTTCAAGGAAACACTCCTTTTATTAAGAGCTGTATCAGGAGAATATAATGTGAAGCAGGTGTTCCTGCCCCTAATTTCCGAAGTATCTGTTCAAAAAATGCTGTAAATTGGGGAAAGAGTACTTAGGGTTTAACGTTTTGAGGCAGAACATGTTACCAGGGGAGGTCTAATATTCCCCCCAGTATTCGAAGGTCTTATGACAATTGTAGGGGAAATTAGTTCTATTTCCAGGGGGTGGGGGGTATTCCATACCTTTCAGACCCCCGATTTGGTGTTGTTTGTCCTTAACACCATGATTTTTGGGGAGTACCTGACAGTTGGTGATATGGTAGTTTTAAGGAAATTGTTTTTTTTTCCTGGAGGGAGTAAGGCAGAACATATTAAATACCCCCCAGTATAGGAAGGTTCTATGACAGATGTAGGGAAATTTGTTTTTTTTCCTCCCGGGGGGGTATGGGAAATTTGCTTTGTTTTTCCATACCTCCCAGACCCCCCCTCCCCCTACGGTTTGATATTGTTCTACTTAACACCACGATTTTTGGAGAGTCGAGGAAAGAGTCCTTACGACTGAACCTCTTGAGGCAGAATTGTCACCGGGGTTCTAAGGGGTTATGGAATATCTGTTTTATGACAGGTGTAGGGAGATTTGTTCTCTTTTTCCTGGGGGGTATTGGATTACCCCACAGAACCCCGGTGTGGTATTGTTTTACTTAACACGAGCATTTTTGGAGAGTTGAGGAAAGAGTCCTTATAGGGCTGTGAACGTTTTGAGGCAGAACATATTACTGCCCGTACACAAAGGTCTTAAGTCCATTGTAGGGAAACTTATTTTTCGGGGGGGGGGTTATTCCATACCCCCAGAACCCCAGTCTGGGGGATGGAATACTCTCCAGTATATGAAGGTTTTATGGCAGTTGTAAGAAATGGGTTCTCTTTATCTGCGACTCTCAAAAATCAGGGACGTAGCAACAGGAGGTGCAACTGGTGCGACGCACCAGGGCCCGGGCGCCGAAGGGGCCCGGCCCGGCGTTTACTTTGTTTAAACTATTTCTATGTTACTGTTACATAATCAATGAAAGGTATAATGTTAGAACAAGAAATTACTAAAAAATATGGGGTACAGAAGGATTTTAAGAAATTGGTTATTATTGTACTTATTCTGTTAAAATGTAAATTTAGCAATATATCGGCAGACCTTCATGAATCATAATCCTTCCTTTAAGAGATAAGCGCACTGTGGTAGGGACCGACTCTAAGAATTCATTTTAATCCCTTTACAACACGTCCATCACGTTTAAGCAAATTTACCAGTAAAAAGTGTTATATGATGCCTCATGCCGATGCCGGATGCGGCATTCTTGATGTTAATAATTTTAGTTCAGTAACCATAAATCATATTCGTTCGTTTGTTTTGCTACCTACGCGTATTTTAAAGAACATTTCTTTTCTTGCACTTGCATGGCAGTTTTACTTTACCCTTCGCTTCGAAGTTATTTTAAATTGTGTTTCTAAGGTTTTAAAATTAAAAATTATTACACTGGCTCACTGGATTAAATAATTTGTTTGTTTCGTTTTTCGCGTTTGTCAGTTTGTGCGTGCCCCAACTCACGAGTGTTAGTTTTTCATTAATCGAATCGTATATCGTTAAGGCTCAAAACTTTTATTTTTACGTACATCGTTGATGCTGGGTTACAATTACAAATCGGCAGTATTAGAAGGTATGTAGGTATGGTAGCTGTCTTATATTGAATTGAATTTATGTTATCATGTTGGTTACCATTGTTCAGCCATACGTTTTTGTGCATTGTTCAATAAACTATTATGCTAGTGATTTTTTTTAATGTGGGGGCCGTATGTTTTGTGTTGCACAGGGCCCGCTAAAGTTTACGTCCCTGCAAAAAATAATGGTGTTAAGGATGAACAGTATCAAACCGAGGGTGGGGGGGGGTGTATGGAACACCCCTCCCCCCTAGGAAAAAGAACTAATTTCCCTACAACTGTCATAAGACCTTTGTATACTAGGAGTATTCCATACCTCAGTCCTTAGGGCTGAGCGTTTTAAGACAGAACATATTAAATACCCCCCAGTATTCGAAGGTTCTATGACAGATGTAGGGACATTTTTTTTCTTTTTACATACCTCCCAGACCCCCCCATAATCCATGGATTGTATACTGTACAAAAATGTTAGAAATTTACTCTGATTACCAGGGCAACAGAATCTACGAGGAACTATCTTCTTCATCTCAAGGGGTTATTTTCGTTTAAACTGTCGTATCAGAAGAATAATAGCGAGCAGATGCCTCTGCTCTTAATTTGTGAAGTGTCTGTTAAAAAAATGTAATTTTTTCTAGTTACCAGGAGAACATACTCTGTGAGGTCTGTTTATCCATGAGCTTTTTCTAAGCTCGAGGTAAATCTTCTAGCACTACTGAATCCTTCCATATCTCCAAATTCTTCACTTTCCCAGTTTCCAATTCTTCGAATTCATCTTGGGTGCTTCAAACACTTGCAGATTTTTTCAATTATTTTCATATTCTTCAAATCTAAATCGTTTTTCAAATTCTTCATCTGTAGATTTCTTCGAATTCTTCAATTTTTTTTAAATTTTTCTTATGCTTTAAATGCTTCAGTTTCGGAGAATGCTATCGATGCTTTATATTTTCTGCTGACTACGTATAGGCCCTTAAGATTCTGTGAAATGTTAGGTTTCTTCACCTTTTGATTTTTTTAATCTTCGCATTTTTAAAAATCATTCCTATTCTTCAAATAGTCTTTTCAATTTTCTGGATTCTTTAATTTCTTCGAATTGTTGTCGAAATTCTTCAAAATCTTAAAAAATTTTTTTGTTTCTTCAAATCGTTACAATTCTTCTGCTTGAGTTATTCAGATGCTTCACTTTGCAGGGCATTTTTTGTTTAATTTAAAAAATGACCAACTTCTATGGTTTTGATTTTGAACTACATAGTGTGGAGAATTGTCCAAAACTTTGTTAGTGGCGGTGGGTAGGGGGGGGGGGGGGTACTGGTTCTGAAAAAGGAATAATTTTCGTTTAAACTTTGTATTAGGAGAATATAATGTTCGTGCAGGTGCCTCTGCCTCTAATTCACGGAGTGTCTGTTAGGAAAATGTAAATTTTCTCAGGCTACCAGGAAAACATAATGCATAAGGTCTTTTTCTAATCTCAAAACAAATTTTTCAACACTATTTTTGATACTTTTACATCAGGACAAGGACAAGGACGAGAGGTGTTTCTGCCCCTAATTCCCGATCTATCTGTTAGAGAAATGCTGTAAATTTTCTCTGGTTATGGTTTTTCCAATC
>NW_022170250.1:1011909-1016485 GCF_008802855.1 Photinus pyralis
ATCCAAGCTCTCGAGTAACGGAGGGCCGGTTTTTTCAATGTTTATTTTGTTTGAAAAGTGAATTTACAGGTAGAAATCATTTTATTCTTTCTTGCACTAACCACCAATCTTTGAATTTCATGTCAAAATTTATTAATACTTATTTGAATTATGCTAATGTTTGTTATTTAAGCGTAGAGTGCTCCAAGCTTTGTTTTTATATGTACCCTTCTTAGACCATATAGTACGTACCGTTACCTGAATCATGTTTGTTTGTTATACTGTACAGGTCGTTATGCATTTCTATTATTTTATATATATATATATATATATCTATATATATATATATATATATATATATATATATAATTTCTCGAAATTACTAGTTCAAAAGTTACAGCCCTTTGATTCTCTTTCGAAATTTAGTTTCGAGTTCCATAACTTTCATTGAGACGTCTAATCGAAAAAAGTACGAACCGTTTAGGATTCTACGCACCAAAATTAATAAGAAAAAGTTTTTTCCCGAGAAATTTTGGTGCAGTCGATTTTTGGGAAAAAAGGAAGGTATAACACTGCCTTTTTTTTGGCACAAGAAAAAAATTGTCTCAGATCGACCGGAAAAAAATATTTTCTTATAGAATGTGGCCTGTAGAATCCATAATTTCAAACAGTTCCAAGATCGAGCTACTAGATCAAAAGTTACAGCCCTTTGAATTTTTTTTCCGAAATTGGTTTTTTGCCCATAACTTTTGATTGAGACGTCTAATCGAAAAAGTACGAACCGTTTAGGATTCTACGCACCAAAATTAATAAGAAAAAGTTTTTTCCCGAGAAATTTTGGTGCAGTCGATTTTTGGGAAAAAAGGAAGGTATAACACTGCCTTTTTTTTGGCACAAGAAAAAAATTGTCTCAGATCGACCGGAAAAAAATATTTTCTTATAGAATGTGGCCTGTAGAATCCATAATTTCAAACAGTTCCAAGATCGGGCTACTAGATCAAAAGTTACAGCCCTTTGAATTTTTTGTCGAAATTCTGACAGCACCAATCGATAGCGCTGGTCGAGACTTTTCCAACGAGCGGTCAGAAGGCATATCTACGACGCACCATTCTCGAGATATTACCGTTTGAAATTTCGACCAAAAATTCTGACAAACCGTAATATCTCAAGAACGGTCTGAGTACTCTCCAACTGATATATAACAGATATATATGGGAGCGGAATATGGGCGTAATTTAGATTAAAAAAATTGACCATTTTTTCCCCCTCCTTTAAGAGACATTGTTAGATCCTGGTGTGCATACCACTAACTACTAACAATAACGGAATATAAGCAGGTGGATGGTGTGTAATTAACTACCAATTACAAATTTATTTCCTTCCCCTGCTAGATATTAGATCCTACTGTGAGTACTCCAACTGATACAGCTTTAAGGGTACGGAAGATGAGCAGAATATAAGAAGGTGGATGATGTATAGTTACAACTTCTCCTCTCATTCACAAATTACATCCCCGATCCTGCTAGCTCTAAGGCAACTTAATAGAACATTGCACCGAATGACTCGAGGAATTCATTAGGACATTTACAATTAGTCCTGCTACTCTGAGCAAGACACGGCAGAGAGAATAACAAAAGGTAGGTACAACAGTAAGTGCTAATTTAATGCTTTGGTATCTCTTCCTCGTCTACTGTCTCAAAAATACAGCATTTCGCAGATGACTTTATATGGTGAACATTCAGAATTGAAGGAGTAATACTAAGCACTTAATTAGTAGCACAATTTGTTTCTAAACAATTGTTCTGCTAGCATGCGCGATGTCTCTAGTATATTACAACAGGCTATACGTCTCATTTTCTCTAATTACATATGAGGTCGCTTTCAAAACTACCACATAACTACTTAGGTAATAAAAGAAGAAGTTTATCCAACTACTCTAAGAACTAGCAACTTTCAACCCGGGCCGACAGTCCGAATATTTAAACAAATTAGCCATGCTCTACGAAAACGTTGCGAGTTCTTAAGCTTGACACTTACGCTCAGTCACCCCGGCCGGCCAAGCGATTTTCACAACTCTCATCGGCCGCCTGTACGTGTACAGAGAAAACTGACCGTCCAGTCGTTGTCTTTTCGACCGAAATCGTCCGGCGAACTGAACGTGAGTGTCGACACTAAGATTATAATAGTTTATAAAACGTTGAATTATTGCGATCTCGGCTACGCTCCAATTAGACTTCTTTAGGCCACCTTCCAACCATCCCGCTGTCGATTTTATGTTTGAAGAAGCTGTTGCGAAACTCTGGCCGTCAAAGCGAGCATCTACGACAAACAAAGTTGTAAACTAAAACCCGTCAGAAAAGGTAGCGAGATGTACGAATTAAGCGACAAACCTTTCTAGTGTTATCTTCATGCTCGAGCGGCCAATCTCAAGTTGTAGAAGCGAATGTAATCCTCGGAACCACTGGCAATCTCCGATGAAGTTTCCCCGTTCTTAAGACGTAAGATGTGCGATAGAGTCCCCAAATTGACTGAATGTAACCACTTTTATATTATTAATAATGATTTTCTTTGTTTAAAGCCTTTCAATCATCAATAATGATTAGTTTTTATTTAAATTAAATTTGAGAGATTTTAAAAAAAAATGAGGTTAGGACAACATTCAAAGCTATTGGAACTACCACGAGTAAGTTTGAACTACTTCATCCAGCAATGTTTTGGGACACTTGTGGCACTGTATATAATGTATTGTGTGCGTCCAGTTGCTTGTTGCCACTGAATTTTCCGTCTGGTCCTGCAGCTTTAAATGGGTTGAAAGCGTTCACCTCCCATCTCAAAGATCCCTCGGAAAACACTTTATTTTCCAGTCGATCGGCCTTACACTGACCCCCTATTAGGTGGGTTCGAAATGACGTAGTCTCTAGAGCTTGGAAAGTGTGTTTTCAGGAGACATGCGAGAGCCATATCTGCCACATGAAAGCTTAAGTGTCCCCATTTTACGCCCCCCCCCCCCGGGTCTTTCAAAGGGATCTTACGAAGTTTTTAAGAAGACCCCCCCACAGAAGATCCTCCATGATCCTCGCTTAAGCCCTTATACCTGCGCCGAGCTATCGTGAGATCTTCCCAGCCCGTAGGCAGCCTCGTCCACATGGGGTCTAAGGTCTGAGTTCCACCAAGGTGTACTCTTCGTTCCTCAAAGGATCCAGAGTTTACAACTGATCTCGTATGACGCTTTTACTAATGCGACCGCCGCCTCCACCTGGCCTATCTTCCGAGCAAGCCCCAGTCAGTACGGATCGAGGTTCTGAAACCTACAGAGGATTCGTAGTGGAACGCCAGCCATCATCTTGGATATTCTAGAGACGAGAGGGGCGTTCCTTTCCAACTAGTCCAAGATCCACTGGTCCTCGCATTCGACCACAATGGCACTGGGTGAACTTCAATGGAACCCGGAATGCGGCCTCAGCTGGGCAGAGCCGCTTGCCCAGGGCACAGTATAAAGAAGGATTAAGTCAGAGGTTGCTCGTTATTCGAGGGGCATCGTTATCGACACCCATAGTTCGCATGCAAAATAAACTTACAGAAAGGGGCAAAGATGCGAGGAGATGCAGGAGTTGATAATGGAGGAGTGCCGAAATGTCTAAGGAAAGGAGAAATGAAGAGAAGAAGAAGAAAGGAAATGCAGATTTTGTGGAGAGAAAGAGGAAAATAGGTACCTATGTATACCTACGGATCCTCTGATGATATGGGCATGTAACGAGGGTGAAAGATCAAAGATCAAGAGGTAGCAGAAAAGAGATACTAGACGAAAGGGGAAGTGGAGAAAAATACGAATAAAGTAGTAGGAAAAAGGAAACAAATGTAGAACATTTGATGTACATGTAATTCAATTCAATGTAAAAACACGAAATGGCATAAGTAAATGAAAGATTGATTGATTGAACTATCACGCTCATTTCGCCATTCCCAACCACCACCTCTACCAAGACCGCAAAGCACTTTTTCTCAGGGACCCAGCCCCGCCCACTCACGACCCGCACCAATTCAAATAGGTACCTAATCAACAGGGCGTGCTCAACGTGAAGTAAATGCCACTTTCTCTCGAGTTGGAGGTGCGAGGGGCGGCCTAAAGCGGCACGATCGTATGCCGGTGATGACTTTAAGCCACCAGCGGAAACGGCCCTTCCAGCGGAGAGGTCACAGGCTGGAAACCAGCGCTAACCGCTAAGGAACATGGTCACCACAAAAACCATGGCGGCCAAAAATACAGAATTTAGCCTTGCAAGCTGAGATCGTACGTTAGTGGCAGCGTATAATCAATCGTCTTGGAATCCCCACTGCCAAAACAGCTCCAAGACTCCACTCATAGAAATCATCAAACATCAGTCAAGTTCTACAACCTGGGAAAGATCACTGTGAGAGCGTTCTCGGGGTCCTTAGTGAAGTTCTACGGACACTATGACCAACTTCGGTCGTGTAGTTATCCAAACACTACACAGCAACTCACCGCAGTGCACGTTCAAGGTTAAAGTTACCGATCTACCCTTAGAAATCATCGTGGCCAACAACCCAACCTCCTCAGAACGAGATGTCGCCATTT
>NW_022170250.1:1016585-1147930 GCF_008802855.1 Photinus pyralis
TGAATTTTTTTTCGAAATTGGTTTCTAGTCTATAACTTTTGATTGAGAAGTCTGATCGAAAACGTACGAATTGATTTGGATTCTACGCACCCAAATTAATAAGAAAGTGTTTTCCCGAGAAATTTTGGTGTAGTCGATTTTTGGTAAAAAAGGAAGGTTATACACTGCCTTTTTTTGAGCCCCGAAAAAAAAATTGTCTCACATCGACCCGGAAAAAAAATTTTCTTATAGAATGTCGCCTGTAGAATCCAAAATTTCAAACAATTCCAAGATTGGGCTACTAGTTCAAAAGTTACAGCCCTTTGAATTTTTTTTCGAAATTGGTTTCTAGTCTATAACTTTTGATTGAGAAGTCTGATCGAAAAAGTACGAATTGATTTGGATTCTACGCACCAAAATTAATAAGAAAAAGTGTTTTCTCCAGAAATTTTGGTGTAGTCGATTTTTGGTAAAAAAGGAAGGTTATACACTGCCTTTTTTTGAGCCCCGAAACAAAAATTGTCTCAGATCGATCGACCCGGAAAAAATTTTCTATAGAATGGGCCTGTAGAATCCATAATTTCAAACAGTTCCAAGATTGGGCTACTAGTTCAAAAGTTACAGCCCTTTGAATTTTCTTTCGAAATTGGTTTCTAGTCTATAACTTTTGATTGAGAAGTCTGATCGAAAAAGTACGAATTGTTTTGGATTCTACGCACCAAAATTAATAAGAAAAAGTGTTTTCCCGAGAAATTTTGGTGTAGTCGATTTTTGGTAAAAAAGGAAGGTTATACACTGCCTTTTTTTGAGGCCCCGAAAAAAAAATTGTCTCAGATCGACCCGGAAAAAAATTTTCTTATAGAATGTGGCCTGTAGAATCCATAATTTCAAACAGTTCCAAGATTGGGCTACTAGTTCAAAAGTTACAGCCCTTTGAATTTTTTTTTCGAAATTGGTTTCTAGTCTATAACTTTTGATTGAGAAGTCTGATCGAAAAAGTACGAATTGTTTTGGATTCTGCGCACCAAAATTAATAAGAAAAAGTGTTTTCCCGAGAAATTTTGGTGCAGTCGATTTTTGATAAAAAAAGGAAGGTTATACACTGCCTTTTTTTGGGCCCCGAAAAAAAATTGTCTCAGATCGACCCGGAAAAAAAATTTCTTATAGAATGTGGCCTGTAGAATCCATAATTTCAAACAGTTCCAAGATTGGGCTACTAGTTCAAAAGTTACAGCCCTTTGAATTTTTTTTCGAAATCTGTTTTTAGTCTATAACTTTTGATTGAGAAGTCTGATCGAAAAAGTACGAATTCATTTGGATTCTACGCACCCAAATTCATAACAAAAAGTGTTTTCCCGAGAAATTTTGGGGTAGTCGTTTCTTTGGTAAAAAAGGTGGTGGTCTTCTGGAAATGACAAATGACTGACAACAATCTTTCTCCTTGGACCATCCTGTACTGTCCATTACTTTAGTGATTTGCGAACGACAGACCGACGGACAATTTTCATAATTCGCTTCCGGCAAATGCGGAAAGTAATTTCAATTTCAAAAGTTTTCGAGTACTTTTACAGCAGCCGACTTTGAACAATGATTGACACTCGCCCTGCATTTTAGTGCACCGATCCGACATTTTCCAAGTGAAATTGCTCTCAAAACGTAGTCAGCCTTGAATAACCTTTTTGTTACACTCTAAAGCCGCATTATATTCTTGTCATTGAAAGTCAATTAAAATGATTTAATTACAAAAGTAAATTAATTACGCCATCGAAATGTTCGCGATAGATAAAACGTATTGACACCCGAAGGTTCGGGAGAATTTAATTTAGCTCGCCGCCCTACTTGTCTTTTATCGCCTTTCGTATTTATTTGTTACTGTTCCCGATGACGTAAGCTGCAATGTCAACAATTTCCTGCGTTATTTTTTGGAGCCCCCGGAACGGAAATTTAGCGATTTTAACCTGAAGAGTGTGAGGCAACACCTTCGCGTCGACATTTACGGATTGATTGTGCCATTTCGAGTGAATACTATAAATCTTTAAATAGAGTTGTGCAATCCCTTCACTTGCCCGCACCTGCCCATTCCTAGGCAATTCCAAAAATAAGTCCAAACTTGGAGGTGAAAGCTACGAGTAAATTGTCGTAATCAAATCTCGTCAAAAGTAAACGTTTGGGAAGCACCGGGACGAACAAATATTTGAACAAAGTTTCGGGGGATAAATCCGTGTTAAAGATTAAACCGGCGCTTTTTTTAGTACCGCTGATATTTGAAAATAAATTGTGACATCTGACAAATGTCGGGATATAGATTTTTTCGCCTGTATTCTAAGGATTATGTCAAGAAAAGGTCCCCCACGCCCGCCGCCCGAACCCCCTATTGTATTTTCGCACCTTTATTTGTAGGTTTTTGTAAATTTTTAACAAAAGAGGATCGTGTTTTGTAAATAAATTTCGGTTTTATATTTCTTTAAAATGTGAAATTTACCTCGAAGAGAAGGTGATCAAATAATGACGCGCTCGAGCGGTTGCGACAAATGTGTCATTTAACGACAAATTAGTGTTTTCCCTCTTTTGTGCTCCCTGAATGGCTACAGTTTCGTCACATTGTCAAAAATATGGGAATCTTTTACAGCGGGAAGCGTGAAAGATTGTTCAGAGCTAGACGGAAATCCTACTCGTCGCATTAGAACCAAAATTTGACCGCTTTCTGGTATACGACGTTCAAAAATGCTTTAGAATTTTACAATGATTTAGTGTTTAAAAGGATTAAAGAGCTGAACATTCATGAGCCCTTTACATACATTAATAAGAGAGATAAACAGTTGTTTTTTTCCATTACACTTGGCATGAACATCTCCAATAAAAGAATAGGGAATTTTTCCATTTTTTTCACAAGAAAAATTCAGGAAAGGCTCTAAAACGATCTTTAAGGGCGACGGGCATTTTTTGGGAGTTCTAAAACCCCCATGACACTTGGGATGTAGATAATTAAAATAATTGAAGATTTTCACATTTTCTCAAAGAGAAAGATTCAGGAAAAGCTCTTAAAAGATCTTTTAAGAAGGGCATTTTTCACGAGTTCAAAATTACCATGACACTTGGCGAGAACATCCTCAATAAAATAATTGAGAATATTCAGGGAAGTCTTAAAAAATCTTTAAATGTGGCGAACATTTCCATTACAATTGAATATGAACATCTTCAATAAAACATTTGGTAATTTTTACATTTTTTTTCAAGGGAAAGATTCAGGGAAGGCTTTTAAATGATCGGTAAGAGTCATGGGCATTTTTTTGCGAGTTCCAAAATTATCATGCAACTTGCCATGAACATCCTCAATAAAAGAATTGAGAATTTTAACATTTTTTCTACGAGGAATATTCAGGGAAGTCTTAAAGATCTTTTAAATGTGGGGAACATTTCCATTACACTTGACATGAACCACTTCAATGAAACAATTGGGAATTTTTACATTTTTTTCAAGGGAAAGATTCAGGAAAGACTTTTAAACGATCGGTAAGTCATGGGCATTTTTTTTGAGTTCCAAAATTTCCATGCAACTGGCCATGAACATCCTCAATAAAAGAATTGGAAAATTTAACATTTTTTCTACGGGGAATATTCAGAGAGGTCTACAATTTCCGTGACACTTGGCATGAACATCTTCATTTAACCAAATAAACCTTTTTCCCACGGGAAATATTCAGGGAAGACCCTTAAACGATCTTTAAGGGCGACGGGCATTTTTTGGGAGTTCTAAAACCCCCACGACACCTTGGGATGTACATAATTAAAATAATTGAAGATTTTCACATTTTTTCAAAGAGAAAGATTCAGGAAAAGCTCTTAAAAGATCTTTTAAGAAGGGCATTTTTCAGGAGTTCAAAATTCCCATGCACTTGGCGGAAACATCCTCAATAAAATAATTGAGAATATTCATAGAAGTCTTAAAAAATCTTTAAATGTGGCGAACATTTCCATTACACTTGAATATGAACATCTTCAATAAAACAATTGGTAATTTTTACATTTTTTTCCAAGGGAAAGATTCAGGGGAGGTTTTTAGAAGATCGGTAAGAGTAACGGGCATTTTTTCGCGAGTTCCAAAATTTCCGTGCAACTTGCCATGAACATCCTCAATAAAAGAATTGAGAATTTTAACATTTTTTCTACGAGGAATATTCAGGGAAGTCTTAAAGATCTTTTAAATGTGGGGAACATTTCCATGTCACTTGGCATGAACATCATCAATAAAACAATTGGAAATTTTTACATTTTTCCCAAGGCAAAGATTCAGGGTAGGCTTTTAAACGATCGGTAAGAGTCACGGGCATTTTTTTGCGAGTTCCAAAATTTCCATGCAACTTGCCATGAACATCCTCAATAAAAGAATTGAGAATTTTAACATTTTTTCTACGAGGAATATTCAGGGAAGTCTTAAAGATCTTTTAAATGTGGGGAACATTTCCATGTCACTTGGCATGAACATCATCAATAAAACAATTGGAAATTTTTACATTTTTCCCAAGGCAAAGATTCAGGGTAGGCTTTTAAACGATCGGTAAGAGTCACGGGCATTTTTTTGCGAGTTCCAAAATTTCCATGCAACTTGCCATGAACATCCTCAATAAAAGAATTGAGAATTTTAACATTTTTTCTACGAGGAATATTCAGGGAAGTCTTAAAGATCTTTTAAATGTGGGGAACATTTCCATGTCACTTGGCATGAACATCATCAATAAAACAATTGGAAATTTTTACATTTTTCCCAAGGCAAAGATTCAGGGTAGGCTTTTAAACGATCGGTAAGAGTCACGGGCATTTTTTTGCGAGTTCCAAAATTTCCATGCAACTTGCCATGAACATCCTCAATAAAAGAATTGAGAATTTTAACATTTTTTCTACGAGGAATATTTAGGAAAGTCTTAAAGATCTTTTAAATGTGGGGAACATTTCCATTACACTTAACATGAACATCTTCAATAAAACAATTGGGAATTTTTACATTTTTTTCAAGGGAAAGATTCAGGGAAGGCTTTTAAAGGATTGGTAAGAGTTTTTACATTTTTTTCAAGGGAAAGATTCGGGGAAGACTCTTACAAGATATTTAAAGGTGACGGACAGTGCCTTCTGCGGTTAGGGATATTCCATTCCGCCCCAACACAGATAAATGCAAGAAGAACATAGCTGCTACAAAATATCAATGTAAATCTAAAACAATAAATTTAAAAAAATCGAATCATTACACATTTTGGTGATAAAAATAAAAAATGATTCTATTTATTCTTGTCGCACATTTCTGATACGGAGATTAAGTAGCAACAGTAAAGCAACAACAAATAAAAATTATTAATAGAGCGAACGCGTAAATGTTGGCTTTCTAAATTTTTATATTATTATTATTATTATTTTATTTGATTGTTTTTAACCAACATAATCCTAAACTTTTACAGTTTAGCTTTGGGGTGTTTGTTCTATCCTGTAACAGATGGTGTCGGACGATAATCATACAAAAACCCAATTGCCCAGAAAACCCCACAAAAACCTCAAATGCCCATGGGTTTTTTGGGTTTTTTATACAAAAACCCGGGTTTTTGCCAACCGTGAACTTGTACTTTTCATTAGTGCGCGTAGTGCGCGTTTATTTTTAAGAATGAATCTCGAAAATTTCATAACACTTTTACTACTTACTTGCTTCACCCGGGAAATATCGTCTCCTATCACTATTTTCAAGCGGTAGAATCCCAACAGTCTTTTGGATCACCTAAAAATACTGGCATTCTTGAAACAGTAAATAAAAAACACTGGCAACAGTTCATAGTTCTTGAAACATCGCCGACAAAGACGGACTCAACTGACCACCCTGTATATGAGTAAAACACAAAGTGTAAAAATGTAAAAATCAAAATACAATTTTTTGTAATTTTAATTTTTAGACTGCTTGATACATACTTTACGCACTTAAGGCACCTCTCCCACTTGAGACATTGCTAGTGCCAAAGACATCAGAGATATGAATTAACACTTGAGTTCTGAATAAGCCTCAAGACTGAAACACATCTGGGACGCTTGAGACACGCGAGAGCTCCCTGTTCTAGGTATATTCAGAGCAAATACTCCGGGCGCGAGTTTTTTTGGAGCAAAATTTTCGAAATTCAAATAAGAATCGAAGATACAGCAATTTGTCACCCTCTCTCAAAGATCGGGCATTAGATATTGTCAATAAAATGGGACCCCGGTCGGAATCCCGAGCAACCCCCCTGAAATGGATCACAATTGGCACGTTTTTAATTGTGCACTCGGTGTACACGAGGGGCAATTGAGATTATCAGGGAAGTGGCTTGCGGTGCGTTCTACGTTATCGAAAGATACGCGACGAGACATCGCGGCGGCGGTTTTTGTTTATCGCAGACGTCTAGATAACAGACGCCCATTCGACAAAAACTTTTGATTGTTTTTCGATAACAAAAACAAGCGGAACAAAAACCTTGGTGGAAGAATGCAGGTGAATCTTATCGTAAAGGAAATAATGTTATCTGGGATCAAGTGTGCCGATTAAGTGAATCATCACAACTTATAATGCAGGTGCTTTCATTTATATGATAATTAAACAAAGCGGCGCGTTGTAGAAATCTACGTGGAACCCGACTTCTTAAAGGTTCACGAAATGCTCCGGAATTCAACTGCACACCTCAGTTTTTTATATATATAGAAGGTATAAAACATACATAACAGTCCGCCATTTTGTATGAAACAGGTATAAATATCAAAAAAATACCTGAACCATCTTTTTCATCGTCCATTAAACAAACAAATCGCTAGAGCCACCCTTGAGCCTAATTACGAAGTGACCTTAACGCCACGGACTCGAAAATCAAATTGGAATTGCTTACCTGTTAACATCGCTTTTCACATTTTCTTTAATAATAATCCCCCCTAGATCCATGGGGCCATTTACTTCATTCTCCAAAAAAAATACCACAATCACCTACACAAATTAGTCCACAATAACAATTAGCGAAAATGTACAGTTGGGCGACGAAAGACGGGACGAAACGCGACTAAAATGAAACCCAAACGAATTTGAACACGATTCTTATTTATAAAAACGTACTTGGATCGTTTATTAAGCCACAAAATTCACTACACGTTCCCCTCGCACGTACAAATTCTGTATGAAATCTACAGCATCTTTGGTGCGCTGAACTCGACAATAATCTTTAAGCCGAAAGCGCGACTCACACGCTAAAAACGGATCACACCTCCACCCCGAGACTGTCGGGCCGAAATTTGTGGAACTTCGCCTGAAATGTTAATTTCCGCGCGATCGACGAAGAATCAAAAAGTTAAAAGGACGCCTCGCTTTAATGCAACACGAAAAGGGAACGTGAGGATGAGCGAATTGTGCTGGTTAAACGCGACTTTTCCACCGTAAATGCCGCAGTACTGCCAACCTCGAGTAACTAAAACACCCAAAATTGGTTCAATCATTTTTTTTTTATTAAAAACTAGAATTACACTTTACAAGAGAAAATCTACCAGGGGCGCACTTTACTTTGAGTAGCGTGCGACAACATCCACGTGTTCCTCTCCTTCTTCACCATTTGCATTTGCTTGTGCCGGGGGTGCTTGTCGCACAGCACGAACAGCCGATTGAATCGCATTATGAAATAGCACGCCTTGCAGCGACGTTTCAGTATTCCCTTAGTTTTAAACGAGCACGTTTGCGTTACGAGCGGGCTGACTGTCGGAAAAACACTAGCTGGTGGTTTCGAAAGCAAGTGAAAGTTGCTGGTCGGTACGAGGAACGATGGTCGGATTACCGCCTTTACTAGCGATTGTAATAGAGAATTCATGGCTGTAAATAAATCGCGCTCTCATAAGAGTAATAGTCAATTAAATGAATACCTTTTTTTAGAATTGTTTGGAAAATGTAAACATTATGAGTTTGGAATTTCTAGGTTAGGATATTTTGTACTGGCTGTGGCTAAAGTAGCTGCCCATGTGTTTACCTTGCCGAGTAGAATAGTGGGTGTACATATGAATTGTTGCCTAATATCCTATGAGAAAGAGACATAAAAGTCTCGCTAATGGAGAAAAATCACGGTTCCGTGCATTTATTTTACCTATTAGTAACCATTAATGGTTTAGTTTTATTCCATCTTCGACTGATGTTCCTCCAGTTTACTGAGCATTCCTTCCTGAGAAAAGATACCGTGAGGTCTTTGGAGAAGGTGACAATATAGCGCCTAAAATAAAAAGGTTTGAATTAATACTTCATTCAGTGTTCTGTAGGTTGTTTTATGAGTCATGTTTATGTGTTTTATTTTCAGAAACCACTCAATTACTTCGTTAATGCAGATCCATGCTTCGGCGCAACAGGCTGCCTTCTACAGAGTGGGTGTCCACTATTAGCACCACGAAACGTGAAAATGCCGGTCTCAAACGAAGAGAAGGAAAGCAGCTCCACAGTACAAGCCTCTGTTGTGCTGATATTGTATTTGTTCATGATGGTCTTCCATGTTTCCGCCTCTTTTAACAGAAAATTATAAATTATACAAAAAATCACGTGCTTATCATAAATTCTGCTAATACACACAGAATTATAGTACATTATTTACCTTTTCTTTCCATGCGGTTCCATCAATGTGTGTATTTCTACTAAAGTCACTAAATATAGAAAGTACCGCAATCCATTGGGCTCGTATGTTAAGAGAGAGAACGCATGATTTTTGCCCAAAAATGGCGGAGTTTACCAGATTCTAGTCACTTTAATGTTAAGGATTGTTCTATCTGTTTGGAGATATCTGCATATATTTTTATAAAACATGACAATTCTATAAAGTCAGGTTAGGAAAAATGACAGCTATTCAGATTTTATTTGTCAATATTTTTAAGTTGGCAGCAAATTAGCCCCAAAATGGCGGATGATTGCGGTACTTTCTATATCTAGTGACTTTAATTTCTACAATATTGTAGAACCAAATCCACCAAACTGTGACAGTACTAAAAAGTACTCGCTTCGTCGTCATGGCAAACACACGAAACAACTGAACACGGCTGGAGCGCTTTCCATATACTAAGCGAGCTGATTGGCTAATACCGAATCATCAGTGTAGCCAATCTTAGGAATCCAAAACCAACTGCCGGTTCTTCAACTGACCGCGGTTCCTACCTGCTTTTTGCAACCGGATCGATGTGACCAACCACAGTTACACGCGAATACGAAGCGAGGGTGATTGAATAAAAGCAAAAATTGCATGTATGAACCAACAATCGCAAGAAAATACTAGCAATCGCAGGAAAAGTAAAAATAAATTTCCTTCATGGTCACTACACGCTTTCATACAAGCGCGATTTTAATGTGCTAATGAATGCAGTTTTATTTGTACAATACAATCTACATAATATTACGCAATTATCGTATTTCTGATTAAATCAAAACCAAATTATCTGCCAAGTATGTATCGATTCTGGTGGCACCACGAACCAACCTGAAGTTACATTCACTTAAAATGGAAAAACAAAAAATGACTTTGTTTTCCCATTTGGGTTGGTACTACCTCAAAAGCGAATGTAACTTCAGGCTGGTGCACCACAAACAGAAATATTCAAATTAAGCAATCCTCGAGGTAACCATCCATTTACAGAACTAGTCCTCTCTCTAGTCGCAGAAGATTATGTCACATTCGCCTTCTTCTTGTGCTTCTTACTGTCCAGATGTTGCTTAAATTGTACCTCCGAATTCAAAGTGAGATTGCACGGGTTGCAATAGTAAAACCCGCTCGGGGTCCGAAAGACAGACAGATCCTTCTTGGAAATGCTCGGACACGACAAGGTGGATAGTATCGTGTTGTCATGATGCGGATGGGGTGCTAAAAAAATAAAAGTGGGGGGTGAGTAAATTTCCACGTTCAAAGGACCAACCTTCCACCGGCGACTGCGGCACCTCTAACAGCTTCATCTTCTTCTTGTGCTTCGATCCGTTCTTGTGTATCTCCAGTTGTTGCTCCGAGGTTACGCAGACGTTGCAAACGTAACATCGCAGACCGTCCTGGCGCAGGTGACGTTCGATTTTTATCTCCTCGGGTATCACGAAGTCGACACCGAAGCTGTCGTGAGGTTTCGGAACGACCGTTGACCTGCACAGAACGCTTGAACGATGTGAGAATCGATTTAAAGGCACTCACGTTCTAATCCAATTGCCGAAGCCGTCGTACTGTCCTCGCCCGGCAGGCGGCGCCGCACCTAAAATGACCCTAAAACCTACATTAAAACAAACGGCTCTACGTTAAGTACATAGAAGTGAAACCTTCTGTGGTTCCTACTGCTGTAGTGCGATTCGGCGTGCAGCCGGCCGGTCAGAGGCAGATCACAAGGTTGACAGTAGAAATATTTGGGATCGTGATCTTCGAACTGTTTCTCGGGGGGCTTCGCCTTCTCGTGCAGCGGGGTTCCGGTGGTTTCGGCGTACTCGATCAGATACGCGCGCACCTTCTTCATGTGTCGCTTGGAGTCGTAATGCAATTTCGCCATTATGTTACTCGAGTGTTGGCACTCGCACAGTTTGCAGAATAATGGTTGGAAGAGCGCCTGCAGTTCGGCGGGTAGGGTCGGATCGCTTAGGTGAGGAAACGTGTCTCTGTCTAAAACGAAGGATAGAGCGAGACCCTAGCAAACACGAACGTTACATTTTTGAGTCGAGGCGCTAGTCTTCGGTTTCTCCTTGGTACGTTCGACGTGCTCCTGAATTTGAGATATCGTCTTGTAGATTACTGTGGTAGGGTCCTCGGCGTACACATTTTGAAGAGGTTGAAACAGGGCATTCGAAGGCGAGTTTGTGTCTTCGGTTTTGGCTTGTTTTCGAGGTATTATGAAGTTGGTGGAGAATTGGGGGCCTAAGAATACACTTACAAGACATGTCTCCTAATAGACCGATAGCACTTACCCCTTTTAAGATTGCCTGAGCTATCCATTTTGCAAATTACACAAATCACAACCGCCAAAAGATACAACAGCCCGCCATGTTTAATTTGATCGAGTGTGACGTCACGATCATCAGCTACATACAGTGTGTGTCAATTTATTCCGACTACTTGGCCAACTCAAGGCTCAGTTACTTGTAATTGCTGATTTGATAAACCGATGACTGAACTCAAGCCATCGAAATGAATATGAGGGTGCTAATAGAAGAAGTGCTACTTAAAGTTACACTAAGGCCGAAGAAAAGCAACTTGGCAGCGTTGCATCAGTGTGACATGACAGTTGCCTTAACCTCAAACATTTCCAAAGTCAAACTTTCGAAATGGTTGACGAAGGTACCAGAAAAACCTTAAGCGGCATTCCCCTTTTGCAAACGAAAGCAGGCCCCAGAGACAAAGAGCTATGGATACAGCGGCTAAAGGAAGAGTACCAGTCGCTCATTAAAGTACGGCAAGTTCGCTTAACATATGTTTCGGTCTCTCGACATCTCCCTTTCAGTACGTTCAAAATAACAAAGAGGCCGACAACGACTGGTTCCGGCTGGAGTCCAACAAGGAGGGCACGCGATGGTTCGGTAAATGTTGGTACATTCACGACCTACTCAAGTACGAGTTCGAAGTTGAATTCGACGTGAGTTATCTCGCGAAACCGTTACCTTAGGTAATTTGCGCCGTTACAGATTCCGGTAACTTACCCGCATACCGCTCCGGAAATCGCGTTGCCAGAACTCGACGGTAAAACCGCCAAAATGTACAGGGGCGGAAAAATCTGCCTATCGGATCACTTCAAACCACTCTGGGGTCGGAATGTGCCCAAATTCGGATTGAGCCACGCGATGGCACTCGGGGTAAGTCTCGCTCTGATTTGAGTTGGTTGTCATCGTAGCGTTTGTTTGTAGCTCGGACCTTGGCTTGCGGTTGAGGTACCAGATTTGATCTCGAAAGGGATAATTACGTATAAGGAAAAGGAACCTGAAAAAGCGACATAGTTTATTGTTTATTATAAAGAAGCTGCTTGTTTTTGTATTACATTGTAACTAAAACTATTTACATTGATTTAACAAAAATTGCCTTATATTTGAATTGCAACCCTTAATCTGCCATGCCATTTATTTTTCTCTCTCTTGCTCTGGGCCCTCAACAGACTTGCGCCCAATTACAGAGTAGTCCGCATAATGCTTTTTAGAGGTGCCTCTGCAGGTCTTTCCCAAGATTTAATTGAAAAATCCAGTGAAATAATTGGATTCTAGCTCAGAACAAATTGCTCTGAGAATTCTAAGGCCAAAATTTGTTTATAAATAATCGTATATTATTAATATTGATATTGTTTAAGAATTATTTAGTTAATTATGCGTAATTTTGTTTAATAAATTGCGTTTTGTTTTGATTTTTGTTACAAAGATAAGGAACATCTGGCAATTTGTCAGTATTATCTCTGGTTGTTGCGATAAGAGTTGTTTTTCGCTGCGTAAGTGCTAATTAGTTTTAAGATAAAGGTCATAGTTATAGATCTTAAGTCCTAATATTTGTTCAGAGCCCCAGTTTGTGTGTGCCTCTGCAGGTCTTTCCCAAGATTTAATTGAAAAATCCAGTGAAATAATTGGATTCTAGCTCAGAACACATTGCTCTGAGAATTCCAAGGCCAAAATTTGTTATATTGATTTTGTTTAAGAATTATTTAGTTAATGATGCGTAATTTTGTTTAATAAATTGCGTTTTGTTTTGATTTTTGTTACAAAGATAAGGAACATCTGGCAATTTGTCAGTATTATCTCTGGTTGTTGCGATAAGAGTTGTTTTTCGCTGCGTAAGTGCTAATTAGTTTTAAGATAAAGGTCATAGTTATAGATCTTAAGTCCTAATATTTGTTCAGAGCCCCAGTGCAATGTAATTGGAATTTTTATTCTGTATGGTTTCTGGTTAAACAAATAAATAAATAAATAGTTGACCATCCCATAGCCGACGGGCTGGCTGACTGGCAGCACATTCGGGCCCGTAGAAGAACGCTTGTAGAAAGACGAGGAATGCAGTCGACTTTAGGCGTCCAAAAGATTTTTAGAGCTCAAAACGCTATCTCTCTTTCTCATTGCGCCAATAGAAGCTCGAGCTATGAGAAAGGTGCCCCAAAAATTGAGTGCGACTATTTTGTGGAGGGTTTTAAGCGAAATCCACCAAAATGCGAGTTGCGGGACGTCCGAAGTGGGTACCGACAAAGGGAATGTGGTAGACTGGTGGAGTCAAAACTGACTAATAGAATAGGTACTGATCTGCTACACAAAAATGAGCTGAAGGCCCTTTGATCTCACACGTGGGCTTTGATAATTTTTTACTTATACGCGCCATAACTGAAGATCATTTTATAATTGTGATTGATGAGAATTTGTCTCTGGACTTTTTTGGGTCCTGCAATTAAAAATGGATTATCGCGAGTATCTTTGTCAAGAATTACATAATATTGTATCTGGGTCGTTAAGGTGCTATTAACCAAATTGCTTTATTCCGCCCTCCGAAATTGGCAGTCTATAAAACGCGCAAATCATTTTCCCATTCTGAACAGTCTTTAATCATGTTTAGTGCAATACTCTTCGCCGCACTTCTGTCGTTTTCTGGCGCGGGGAAGCTTCGTAAGACATTCCGATTCTCGTCGCAATTTCAACTTTGTTTTAGCTGCCAATCTCAAGGTGTGCAAACGTACCGATCCCAATATAAATGAGTGCTTCCGTGATGCTGTTCAAGACTCGTTGCCCAAAATCAAAGCTGGTAAGCGAGTAAGTCGGTTTTACCTCACCCGAAAGTGCGCTTTTAGGTATACCCGAGCTGAATTTTCCACCATTTGAACCCTTTGAAATTCCCAGTATGTCGATACAAGCCGGCCACAGCGCGGTACAAGTCGTCCAAAACTACAAGAACTTGAAGCTCCACGGACTGTCCGAGTCCATTGTCGATGATGCTAAGTACACAGATCTCCCACTAAAACTTCCACTCTCTCATTTTCAATGACAGGTTGGAGCACTCCGAGGACGGTTTCAAGGCGGAAATGGACGTCACAATTCCCACTGTACGAGCCGAGGCCGACTACGAAGTCCACGGACAACTACTTATGCTTCCGATAACCGGAAGCGGAAAATCCAGCCTATTATTCAGTAAGTGCTCGGAAACTATGCTCAGTTGTGTACACCCAAGGACTTTTGCAGAGGACTCGAAAGCCACGATCCTAATGGTCGGCAAAAAAATAGAGAAAAAGGGCAAAACGTACTTGGAGGTGAGCGAGCTGAAGGTCGACTTTGTACCGAAGGTAGGAGAATTCCACTTCGACAACCTTTTCAACGGCGATCAAGCGCTCGGAGATTCCATGAACAAGATGATCAATGAGAACTGGAAGGAACTCTTCGAGGAGATCAAGCCTGGGTTTGACGAGATTTTCTCGAAACTATTCCAAACCACTGCGAATAGTATATTTACCAAGATTGCGGGGGATGACATGTTTCCGGTTTAATTTTGAATGAGCGCGTATAATTTTGTAGCACTATGTATAATGTTAAAATGTTTCTGTATTGTTCTAAGGTACGCGAGCCACGAACATCCAAGTCTTTCCAGAGCACTCACAGCAATGGAAGTTTTCCTAAACCTCACTGTTCACGATTTCCTTTAACTTTCTTATAATAAGCTTAGATTGACAGGAGAAACATTTTTTTCTCCTATTCTCTTTTGAATACGATTTTCCAACTGTTTGCACTTTGTGTATTTAAATCATAGCAAATACAAAGATTTTGTGTCTCTCTTCTTCTTAATATTACAATGATAGAACTAAAGACCTGCATGTACTGTTTGCCCAGAGCGCAAAAAATGTTATGATACGCCCCTGGTAGACAGGGATTCCGTGGCGGTCATGTACACACAGCCATTACAAACATAACCTAAAATTCAAAATGTTGTGAATTGAATTAGAATTTTTACTCGTATTTTGTAACATAATGACGTTAATAAAGACCGTTTCATCGAAAGTGTTCCACGCTATTCAAAACGTTGACATCGACGAGCTGGCAAAATGTACCGAACAGGAGATACGACCGATCCTACCGTGTCTCGTTCGGATGAGCCTAATCTCTCCCTTGGACACCTCAAAGAAATGCTCACGCCAAAAGATCGACATCCTCACGATAATTTCCGGCATCGAGTACGTCAATTCCATCGTCGCACTACTCTCAATCGACTTTCACGCGCTCGAGTCGGACGTGCGCAAAGAACAGCAGCTGCGCCAGAAGAGCTGCACCACGCAGCACGATTCCATACTCATAAGCAACCTGCCAAACGGTCTCGCCTTGGAGTACGAACGTTCGGACATGACGAGACGTCTGCGACTCGTACTGAGCGAGCTGCTCTTCATTCAGTCGCAGATACAGGACCTCGGCGATAACGTCAGCGAGCAGGAGTTCTACATGAAGTCGTCCGAACTATTCGACAACGACATTTACATCGAGGAGATCTCGGACGTCGTCTGCATCGCGCTCGCCGAACTGCCGATGCTGCTGAACGTGCAGAGCATGGCCGAGACGCTTCTGCACGTGCATAACGGGCCCGCGATCATTTGCAGGGTGGTCGCGAACTTTCCGGATTCGTTTCGTGAAGGTTGGTACGTGACGAACTCGAGAACCACCGTTTTAGAGTGTTCTTTTTTGCAGTGTGCACGAACTTGATACAGAGAGGCGAGAAGCAGGAGGAGAACGCGCACAGCACGATCCGTCTGAACGCGATCGCGATGTTGTGCCGGATGAATCCGTCGCAGGCGCTGTCCGTACGGAGCAAATGCGTCGAGCTGTGTCGCATGCCGGCGCTCGCCATCACGCTCTCGTTGGAAAACGCGCAGAGCGCCGGTTCGGTGCAGGACAGCGATATGGTCGCGTTCGTCTCGGGACTGTTACTCGGAAATGATCAGAGTATTCGGTTGGCTCGTGACTTCGTGGGCGAATTTGTCTTAATTGTGCGCCTTGCAGGAATTGGTTCGCGCTGTTCATACGTACAGGTCACAAACGGAAGGGGGAGGTTTCCAGCACGTCCCTACAGCTGTTACGGGAACATCTACTGACTCAGCTGCAGAATATCATGCACGTCTGCAAAGATGGCGAGTTGCCCGATCATTGGGTGGTCCAAGCGTCTGCATTGCTACGTTTATATTGCGCCCTTCGGGGGATTGCCGCTATCAAGTGTGTATCTGCCCTCCCCCCCCCCCCACTCCTCTCTTGTCCATTTGCCATCATTGTGTAATTTGATTTTTGTAGGTTTCAGGATGAGGAGGTCAGCTTAATTGTGCAACTCCTCACATCGCATCCGAATCCCACGCCTGCCGGCGTGCGATTCGCATCGTTGGGGCTATGCATGCTTATCGCGTGTCCGTCTCTCGTCTCGCAGCCGGAACTTGAAAAGCGCAGCATTGATTGGGTAGGTAGTTGAAGGGATAGCAAGAGGTAAATGTCATGGTACTGGTCGCCCGTTACCTTTCGGTGGCCTTGGAAAGCAGGTCAAGGTGAAATTCAAAGGTCATATTTTATCTTCAAGGTCATATTCGTACTTTTTCGTTCAGACTTCTCAATCAAAAGTTATAGACTAGAAACGAATTTCGAAAAAAAATTCTAAGGGCTGTAACTTTTGAACTAGTAGCCCAATCTTGGAACTGTTTGAAATTATGGATTCTACAGGCCATATTCTATAAGAAAATTTTTTTTCCGGGTCTATCTGAGACAATTTTTTTTTCGGGGCTCAAAAAAAGGCAGTGTATAACCTTCCTTTTTTACCAAAAATCGACTGCACCAAAATTTCTCGGGAAAACACTTTTTCTTATTAATTTTGGTGCGTAGAATCCAAAACAATTCGTAATTTTTCGATCAGACTTCTCAATCAAAAGTTATAGACTAGAAACCAATTTCGAAAGAAAATTCAAAGGGCTGTAACTTTTGAACTAGTAGCCCAATCTTGGAACTGTTTGAAATTATGGATTCTACAGGCCACATTCTATAAGAAAATTTTTTTTCCGGGTCTATCTGAGACAATTTTTTTTTCGGGGCTCAAAAAAAGGCAGTGTATAACCTTCCTTTTTTACCAAAAATCGACTGCACCAAAATTTCTCGTGAAAACACTTTTTCTTATTAATTTTGGTGCGTAGAATCCAAAACAATTCGTACTTTTTCGATCAGACTTCTCAATCAAAAGTTATAGACTAGAAACCAATTTCGAAAAAAAATTCAAAGGGCTGTAACTTTTGAACTAGTAGCCCAATCTTGGAACTGTTTGAAATTATGGATTCTACAGGCCACATTCTATAAGAGAATTTTAAAAATGGGGTCATTGACCTCTGATAACTGAACGTCGCAAAATGGGGGAGGTATTGAACTTTGATAACGTTGAAAATGAAATGACATGACAAAATTAGACCATTGACTTTTGATGACCTTGAGAATAAAACATGACCCAAAGAATAGGGTCCTTGATTCTTGATAACCTTGAAAATAACAAAAAAGGGGCGACTGAACTTTGATGGCCTTAAAAATAAAATATTACATTATAAAAATTGGGTTATTGACCTTTGACGACCTGGAGAATAAAACGTGACCCAAAAAATGGGGTTCTTGACCTCTGATAACTTTGAAAACGAAACATAACATGTCAAAAATGGGGAGATTGATCTCTGATAACTTTTAACGCAATAAAGGGGTCTATTGAACTTTGACATCTTTGAAAATGAAGTGACACTATAATAATAAGGTCATTTTCCTCTGATGACCTTGAAAATGGCATACTACACCTCAAAAAACTGGTGGTTATTGAACTTTGATAACCTTCAAAATAGGGCTATTGACCTTGAAAATGAAATAAGATACGAGAAAAATGAGAGAAATTGGATTTTGATAACCTTGACAATAAAATATGATACAAAAATGGGGTCATTGACCTTTAATGACTGAGAGTCATGGGACTATTGCCGTTTGATGGCCTTGAAAAGTAAAAACCATGGCACCCCAAAAAAGGGGGGGAGCGGTTGACAGTTGGTAACCTTGAAAGTGAATTGGCAACACAAAAATGGGGCTAATGACCTCTGATGACCTTGAAAACGTATGCTCTTTAGTTTTACTTGACCTGGTCACAGCAAAGTGGCACGCGACCTCAAAGAAATCGTAATTAAAATTAGCGTCAAATCAGTCCAAGTCTAAAATAATACGAAAGGATTACGGGTGTATAAAATTAAACTCGAAAATTTTTACAAGTTCTGAAAGGGGCTGTTTTAGGTACAGTGGCTCGTTCGCGAAGAGGCGTACTTCGAATCGACAAGCGGCGTTTCCGCGTCCTTCGGCGAGATGCTGCTGCTAATGGCGATTCACTTTCACAGCAATCAGCTGAGCGCGATCTGCGATCTCGTATGCGCAACGCTCGGTATGCGAATACCGATTCGTCACAACAACATGACGCGCATGAAGCTCGTCTTTACGCAGGAGATCTTCACCGAGCAGGTCGTGACTGCGCACGCGGTCAAGGTGCCGGTAACGGCGAATCTCAACGCGAACATGGCCGGCTTCCTGCCGGTCCACTGCATACATCAACTGCTCAAGTCGCGCGCGTTCGCCAAACACAACGTGAACATCAAGAGCTGGATCTATCGGCAGATTTGCGCGAGCACGTATCCGCTGCATCCCGTGCTGCCGTTGCTGGTCGAGGTCTACGTGAGCAGTATTATATTGTCGAATCCGCGCAACTTGGAGGTGACAAACAAGCCGCTGACCGAGAACGAGATACGGCGCGTCTTTCAGAGTTCGATCTTCGGCCAGTACTTCGACTCGAAACGTTCGGTTTTCAACATCGAGTTCGACGCGCAGCACGAGGACGTCTACGTTAACGAAACCAGTCTGACGCCCCAGCTGCTTCTGCTGTACTATCTGCTGTTGTACGAGGACTGTCGATTGACCAACGTTCAGGGCCCGAACACTTCGGTGAAGAAAATTAAAATTTACAGCGCCGAATTCATGTCCGAACTACCGATTAAGTACCTGCTGCACCACGCGCAAAAGGACCAGGTGTCGTATTCGGGTCTCTTCGGGCCTCTGTTGAAGCTATTGGCCACCCACTTCCCTCATCTGACTCTGGTCGAAGATTGGCTGGACGATATGTCGTTTAAGAGCGGTAGCAAGGCGAGTTACGTGAGCGAGCTGACCGTCGTCGAGGCCTTCAACGCGCTGGAGGTGAACCCATCGAAATGCGCGCGGATGCTGCGCTGCCTTCTTAAGATGGAGGCGATCGATATGTGGCCGTTTGCTGAGGTCTTCACGCAGTTTGCCAGGAAGATTTTGGGCAAGGACGTTCCGCGCTACGTTCAGGATTTGTACAAGGAGGTTTGGTTGAGGTTGAATACGGTGCTGCCGAGGAGACTGTGGGTGCTCACCGTGAAGAACGTGGTCTGGAACTTGCACGGGCTCGTGCGGAGAGACCTGGCCGACGATCCACTGCAGGTAGGTCCGTGGCCGATTGCGCGAATTCGCCACTGTTCGTTTTGGCAGGTGATGCGTTGCGACGAGCGGATTTTTCGATGCGCTTCCATGTACGCCATCGTATTGCGAGTGTTGCGCGCGAGCTTGGCGTCTTCGAGAAGTCAGCTGTATCAGCATCTGCAGTCGAATCCGAAACTCGATCAAAATGGTCAGGTGGTCGCCGATTCGGACAGAGAAGAAATGTGTCGTGCACTGGTCGCAGCACAGGTTTGTATCTAATCTGGTTCTCTCTATTTCTGTAAAAAAATGTCGCGAAGAATTCGTCCAGGTTGAACCATATGTGTGGCACAGGGTAGGCGTCTTTTTTTGACGCCGAATTGCGCACTGGAGTAGAAGCTCGATTGCGGTACTGAGGGTCCCTGGTTGCAATCCGGGCTTTGGCATAGATATTCGTAAATGTATAAGAGGCTGGGTTGGTAGAGCAGCCTCGTCTACTTAAAAATAAGGGGAGAGTCTGGCTTCTCTAACGTGTTTGGCCATACCTCCTCCTCTTTGCCTATACTGGGGTCTGTGGGAAAGTTGTAATGTTGTTGTCCAAGTATTGGTGACCTTGACATTGATTATTTTACACAGCGCCCCAAGGGTTTTTAGTGGTACTACGGGCTATGAAATTGTTAAAGTTATTCTTTATCTTGAACAGATTCTTGTATTCGCTACCCCGTATATTATCCATAGGGGCTGTTTATTGTCTTCTGGGACCGTAGTGAAGGTAGCAGCCAAAAAGTAGCAGCCGATTTAATAGTTTCTATTCAAAATAGGGCGTGGTTTTCAGGGGAGTGACCTGTTTGCAGTGACTACACACTGTTGCCACATATTAATTCGGCTGCTACTTTCACTACGGTCTTCTGGGGCCTGCTGGTAACGCTTTCTGACCTTTCTAACGTCCGGCTTTTTATTATTGAGTTCGTTTTCCCACCATATTTCATACCCCCCAGATCCCTTGTGCTACGTTTTTCTTCAAAATGTGCAGCCCTAAGGATTCTCGTGCCAGTTTTCTATTCAGGATTATCGAATCTTGTTTTCCTGTCGAAGATTTCATGTTCCACTGACTCCTGGTGTTACGTTGGATGGTCCCTTTCCAGAAATTGTTTAGGTGCTATGGGAACTATACGTTTTCAGGAAGAATGTTGAACCGGTGTCTGGTGGGGTATTCCAGCCAAGCGTCGGAGGATTTTAAAAGGTGTAGCTCTTTTCCTAGGGCCCCTGGGGGTATTCCAAGTTTTATATTTGATCGTCTTGCCCATGTATGGGAAAGGTTTTTATTTGTATGTATTTTAAACGTGTATGACAAATGTCTCTTCGATTATGAATTATAAACCCTAACCTCACTTTTTATGTGACTTGTTTACGTTTTCCATTTGGGGCTCTGTTAATCAAATCAAGTGCCATGCATCGTCGAGATTCTTATTCTAAATACAAAGAAGACCGTAGGCATCCTTCAAGAAAAAGGCGAAGATCTCCTTCGCCTCAGGCATCCTCGTCTTCGAAAGAGAAACCACCAGACTTGCAAGCGATTATCAACATCAACAGGCACCATTTCAGCTCGTTCCTTCAAAACCACCTGAACGTAGGAAACGCGGACGACTTCTGGAAGTTCTTCGAGAAATACCAAACGATCCAGGCCCACTCGACGGACTCCGCGAACTTCGACAAAACGAATCTCCTAAACGTCAACTTCGACCGGTCCCCGGCTCAGCTGTACAACAAGCTGCCCGTCAACGTACCCGAAGCGTGCTTCGCGAAATTCCTAAACTCGGTCCTCGTCTACCAGGACTTTCAGCAGAAATCGAAATTTTCCAAATTGAGAAAGCTCCGCAGGGCACAGTCGGATCTGCCGATCGCGCAGTACAAGCGCGTCCTGATCGAAATGCTAGAGCGAAATCGCGTCGTGCTGGTCGCCGGCGATACGGGTTGCGGTAAATCGACGCAGGTCCCTCAGTACGTTCTCGAGGCGGGCTACAAGAAGATCGTGTGCACTCAGCCGCGACGTATCGCGTGCATCTCGCTCGCGAAACGAGTGGCGTACGAGACGTTAACGGATTATAAGACGGTTATCGGTTACCAAATCAGGTTTGTATGATTTTTTTCTCTCTCCTTCGGGCTAACTCGAGGGGTGTCTAGTGTACCCAAAATAGGAGGGGACGCGTGATAGGCCTTTAATAGCATAATTTGCTGGAGGTTTCCAAAATTTCTTACGTAGTCAAATGTGGGGGAAAATACCCCCCAGAACCCTTAACCCTCAAAACAAATAACACGCACATCGTAAGATATCTCTTAGTATACACGTGCGTTAATTAATTTTCGTCTGATAAAATTCCTTATCGCCAACGACCAGATGTGCCTTACTCCTAACATCTAAATTGCATAAATAACAAAAGCGAAAGAATTACACATTAACACAATTTCTAAAAGGAAACAAACAACACTGGAACACAAATTCAAATGAGACGAACCAACTCTGTGCTTATTTCGTAAATGATCCCCAAATTTACTTAAATTGAAATATCCTCATATACAGGGTGTCCCATCATTAGTTTAGAAAAAGTTTTCCCCGTCAGTCCGTAGGGAGACACCCCTCAGGCCAGCCCCCAAGCATAACTTTAGGTGACAGTGTTCTTTAATTAACAACCCTAACGTAAGGTTTGAGAAGACGAAACGCGCCGACACGTCAGTCGTTTTCATGACCGAAGGTCTACTGCTCCGACAAACCGCCGAAGAGGAGACCATCAACGCGTACGACGTTATCATTTTGGACGAAATACACGAACGCCATCTGTACGGGGACTTTCTGATCGGAATAATGAAGTGCCTGTTGCACAAGCGCGACGATTTCAAGCTAATTTTGATGTCGGCGACGATTAACATTGAACTATTCAAGAGCTACTTCCAAGAGGAGGAGATCGGCGTAATCGAAGTGCCGGGCCGACTGTACCCGATCGACGTCCAGTACTTGCCGATCATTTACGACTCGTACAAGCAGAAACGGGACCGTTTCGATTGCAGCCCGTACCTTCGGGTAATCCACATGATCGACGCGAAGTACCAACCGCATCAGAAGGGCGATCTGCTGGTGTTTCTCAACGGGTTCGCCGAGATTTCGGCGCTGGCCGACGCGGTGAACGAGTACGGCCAGATCAAGCAGAATTGGATCGTGCTCCAGTTGCACAGCAGTTTGTCGCTGGAGGAACAGGACAAGGTGTTCGATTACGCGCCGGAAGGCATGCGAAAGTGTATCATCTCGACCAACATCGCCGAGACTTCGGTGACAATAGACGGGGTCCGATTCGTGATCGATTCGGGTAAGGTGAACAAGATGATCTACAACAACGTGGGCGGCATCAACAAGCTGACCGAGACGAACATCTCCCAGGACAGCGCGAAGCAACGCGCCGGGCGCGCGGGCCGCACCGGCCCCGGCATTTGCTACCGAATGTACTCGGAGGAGACGTTCAGGTCGTTTGACCCGTTCACCGTCGCCGAAATTCACCTCGTTCCGCTAGAGGCGCTCCTCCTCAACATGATCTCGCTGGGACTGAGCGACATCCAGAACTTTCCGTTCTTGGAGAAGCCGAGCGCCAGCGCGATCGAGGAGAGCGTCGACAAGCTTAAATTCTGCGGCGCCCTAAAGCTCGACGAGGACTATCTCGTGTTAACTACTCTCGGCGAGTCGCTCAGCAAGCTGCCCGTCGACTTGACCATTGGAAAAATGCTGATAATGTCCACGCTGTTCGGCAACGTGAACTCGGTGCTCGCGCTCGCCGCTGTTTTAAGCGTGCAGAGTCCGCTCACGCAGCAGGCCTACCGCAATTTGGACACGCAGAACGCGAGGAAGACCTTGGAGAGCAATCACGGAGATCCGATATCGCTACTGAACATGTACAAGGAGTGGCTTTGCGTCAAGCAGGACACGGTTCCGATGGAACGGCAGCCGAAGGAGAACTCCCGAACTTGGGCGAAGAAGAGAGGTCTGGAAGAACAACGATTTTACGAGGTATGGCTTCCCCCGCGCGAGTCTGGGTCATTTTCAAAATTGATTTAAAACACCCTGTATAACACTTTTTTTGAATAGCTCCCTTCAATGATAGATAGAGAGAACCAGAGTGTACCAGTCAAACTGATAGGTCGGTGCTATGTTTTAATTGTTGTGGAGTGGGACACAAAGCCAGCAAATGCAACGCTTGTATCCCTTATGTTTTCCCTTGGGTGGTTCGTTCATCGATGCATATTTAATCCAATACAGTATACGAAATGGTCTTTCATTGGCTTGCGTCCACACTAGTTTTTCCGTGGAAAGTGGAAAACCGTTTCCCTTTTTGAATTTTTTGAAGATATTAATTTTTTTGGATTCTGGAATTTTTGTTTTGGAATTTCTTAATTCAATACAGGGTGTCCCTTTTTTTCGAGAGGGAAATCATGTACAGGGTGTTCAATTTTCAAGGGAATTTCTGTTATAAAAAAAAAAATAATTTTTATTTCCAACTTTGCTTAAGTATATAGGCGCAAGTGCTCTTTTTGCCTTAAAATGATAAAAATCAAAACTTGAAAATTTTCCGTGGAAAGTGGAAAACCATTTCCCTATTGGAATTTTTTTAATTTAAAATTTTTTGAATTCATTAATTCAGTACAGGGTGTCCCTTTTTTCTCAAGGGGGAAATAATGTACAGGGTGTTCAATTTTCGACACTTCTATTTTTGAATTTATTAATTCAATACAGGGTGTCTCTTTTTTTCAAGAGGGAAATAATGTACAGGGTGTTCAATTTTCGACACGTGGCTAGGGTATTTCCGTTATCAAAAAATAATAATAATATTTATTCCCAACTTTGCTAAAGTATTTTTTTGACGTTTTGGCGTAAAATGCTCAAAATATTGAAGTTTTTGAATTTATTAATTCAGTACAGGGTGTCCCTTTTTTCTCAAGGGGGAAATAATGTACAGGGTGTTCAATTTTCGACACTTCTATTTTTGAATTTATTAATTCAATACAGGGTGTCCCTTTTTTTCAAGAGGGAAATAATGTACAGGGTGTTCAATTTTCGACACGTTGCTGGGGTATCTCCGTTATCAAAAAATAGTAATAATAATATTTATTCCCAACTTTGCTAAAGTATTTTTTTGACGTTTTGACGTAAAATACTCAAAATATTGAAGTTTTTGAATTTATTAATACAGTACAAGGTGTCCCTTTTTTTCTCAAGGGGGAATAATGTACAGGGTGTTCAATTTTCGACGCTTTGCTAGCGTATATATTCCCAACTTTGCTAAAGTATATAGGTGTCATGTGCTTTTTTTGACTTAAAATGCTAAAAATCAAAACTTGAAAATATTCGCTCGCTTAAGAGATACGGGGGAAATAAAAAAATTGCCAATTTCAGAAGGACCCTGTATTGAAAAGAGACAGAAAAATATTTGAAATAATCTGCCGTTTTGAAAATAAGTACACAGGGCGAGGTAAACGAGTTTTTTTGTGTATTTTTTGAATTGTTTGAACTTTTTTTAATCTTTTTTGAATCACTTCAATCTTTTTTTATTACCTTGGTGTGTTATATTTTTGAAGAGAATTTAATATCCTACTTTTTTAGATCAAAATATACAGGGTGTACTATTTAAAATAATGAGGTTAGGTATATTTATTTTGAAAATGGCAGATATTTAACAATCATTATCAAGAAACCTTTTTAATAGACATTTCTCTGTATCACTTTTTAACAAAGAAAGTGGGGCGTTTTCAAATTTTGATTTTACCATTTTCAGTTTGACCCAACACTTTCAATTCCTTTTCTCTATTTTTTGATTTTTTAAAATTTTCCGAATTAATTAAATTTTTGAATTTTTATTTTTTGAAAAATGACCCAGACCTTCTCTGTCTCGCACGTTCAGGTAACCCTACCATTCTTTTTTATCTTTCGTAAGGTAACGAAACTGATCCAGCAATTTCGGGAAATCCTGGAGGACGCCGAGCTTTTATCGAAAAGAGCGCAGGGCGAGCTTTCGAGCGGCGAACGTTCGATGCGCTACGGCGAACTGAAACAGCTGAAGACGCTCAGGCGCAACCTCAAAAACGAGGGTCGCAGCGCCCAGCGCAAACAGCTCAAGTTCCAGCGCTTCGACGTAGAGACCGACGATCGAGAGGCCGGCGGCAAGCTCGACCTTCGAGACATCGAGTTTCGCATCACGAACGACTTCAAAAAGCTGCAAACTCTCCTGGACGACTCCTCGCCGGAGAGCTTCCGGGACCTGATGATGCTCAAGCTGATACTGACGAGCGGGTTGTATCCGCAGGTCGCCGTCGAGGACGAGCACAATTACTCGAAGAGCGTCGCCGAGCGACTGTACCACACGAAGAGCAAGAACTTCGTCTTCTTACGTCCGCTGAGCTGTTTCACGACCAATCCCGAAGTGCTCGAGATACACGCGGACGATATCGACGTGCCGCCCCCGGGATACTTCAGCAAGCGGCCGATCAGCCGAAAGCACCAGCTGCTGGTTTACCAGTCGATACTGGAGACTAAGAAGGTGTACCTGATGAACGTGATGAGGATGCCAGCGATTCAGACGCTGATGCTCTTCGCGAAGACGATCGCCACGAATTTGACGCTCACCAAGTTCGTGTTTGACGAGTTTCTTCTGTGCGACGTCCCCGCCTTTGGGCAGGGCAAGACGTTACTGTTGCGCGCAGTACAACTGCGCAAAAAACTGAAGGAGAAACTGGAGGAGAAGCTCGGGGATGTCTCGGCGAAGTGCGACCAACGCGACGCCTTCTACTTCATCGAGGACCTCGTCAAGTTCATGACGACCGATGTCAGTTACAATATTAAACGACTATTACCCGCGGACTTAAAGGTTATATACACGGACGAATGCTTTCCGAGCCCGGACTCGAACCCGTTCGACTCGGAATATCGCGCGACACAGAACAGCGCGTACGGCGGGTTGCAGGTTACCGAGAACGTCGTCTACGGCTGCTTGGTGCAGGAGGAGTGGGCGTGCATGATCGAACAGCAGATTTCGACTATGACCTACACGTGCGCGAGTTGCGGGGGGGAAATGGCGGGGGTGTCGGTGCTGAACATTATGCAACACGAGGCGAGTTGTACGGTTTCAAAAGCCGAACAGCGGGCAGAAACAGTAGCGGAGCCAGTCGTTGTTAAAGCAAACTCTCAACAGTATTATTGTGATAAATGTGATAAAACGCTTATGTTAGCTCCTATTGATATATTAAAGCACAAAAGGTCGTGCAATTAATTCCAAAACTCTCATTCAATTTGCAAAACATCAAAAACAAAATTAAGACCCTGAAAGAGCGGTTTTTAGGGCTTGTTGTTTTACACATACCCCGCACGCAGGCGTTCGATAGACAATTAAATAAAGAAATCTTAATTATTAAATAATTCAATTGATCTGATCGTAACAAAATTGCGATATCGCAATCAACGGTGCTTTAAGTGTGATCACCTGGGTCACCAGACGATAACATGTCCTGAAACGCCTTAGATCGACGAAAAGAATTCCTCAATTCTTAACGAAAACGTAAAGAATCGCGGTGTCAAAATATCGCGAACAGTTCCCAAAACCTGTTTTGAACCTCCTCTTTTCTAGAAAAAGAAAGAAGACCAAATTCACATTTGCAAATTTTAGGATAGCGCAGCTGCTCAGATGCTGTTAGAAACGTGCTTGGAGACGAAAGAAGACTCCGAAACGCCCGGTCAGCTTCTCGCCCTGCAGGAGGTACGCTCCCTCGTCTGCAGCTACCTTCACCAGGTGTTCATCGTCGATCCGTCTCTGGCGAAATTAATCCACTTCCAGGTAACCTCGCCCGCTTCATAGTCGCCCTCTAGCGTACAATTTTAGGGTTATCCGAGCGAGCTTCTCCCAGTAACGGTCCGCGGAATTCCCTCGGCGCACATCTGCCTCGACTCCCTGCCCGAGCTGATGCAGCAGCCGAGCGTCACGAAGCAGATCTTCGCCATTCAGCTCCTCTCGCAGCTCTCCCTGCAGTACGCGCTGCCGAAAAGTCTCAACATTTGCGTGACCGCCCTGAATCTTCTCTACGCCCTGCTCGGGGGTAAGCAACCAAACCATTGCGCCCTATTTTGGTTATATTAGCAAACGCCGTTTGTATTTGAGTTGTGTCTTTGAAATAATCTAAAAAACGAAAAGAAATTTGATTCGGCTCAAAAAAGCACCAATTTATAGATTAGTCTCATCGTATAGATTGGTAAAAATTTTGTGTTCGCAGCGATCTCACCGAGACAGCGTGTGAGATTATTCAAGGAGATTCTTCCGGCGCTAACGCAGATCAGCGAGGCGTTCCCGCCGTTGGCCGAGGACATCGTTCAGTTTCTGATACAGCTGTCGCGCGTGGCGCTCTCGCAGGCGTCGCTCGCGTCGTACTTCCACGACCATCTCACCTGGGACAGCGAGATAAACGAGAGTGAAACGCGAGAGATTTCCGAGCTCGCTCAAGTCGTTTTTAACGACATTATAACGAGGACTGTTCTGAAAACTAACATTTATAACTAGGTATAAATAATAAAAGCGTTTTTGATTTTTTTTTTTACTTAGTGGCGTGTGATGTTGCCCTGTATGATTCTATTAACCATATATAGTGTGGAAAAAGCACCCAATCCAGTTCCTATTCTTCGCTGTATGTGTTGCTTTTTCATTTTGTACCCGCTGCCGGACGGATTTTTCCTTGAACATGAAATGACACTACACAAGGTGACTTTGAAAATCAAATATGACACTACCTTTGAACTTCACCTTGGTCTACTTTTCAATGTCACTGCCAGGAGGCGACCGACCTTGAACCGGTCCTACTACACTACTGATAACATACATATATATATTGTCGAAATTTGTATTTAGTCCATAACTTTTGATTGAGAGGTCTGATCGAAAAAGTACGAATTGTTTTGGATTCTACGCACCAAAATTAATAAGAAAAAGTGTTTTCCCGAGAAATTTTGGTGCAGTCGATTTTTGGTAAAAAAGGAAGGTAAATAACTGCCTTTTTTTGAGGCCGAAAAAAAAATTGTCTGAGATCGACCGGGAAAAAGCATTTTCTTATAGAGTTTGGCCCGTAGAATCCATAATTTCCAACAGTTCCAAGATTGGACTACTAGATCAAAAGTTACAGCCCTTTGAACTTTATATATATATATATATAAAAATTTGTATTTAGTCCATAACTTTTGATTGAGAGGTCTGATCGAAAAAGTACGAATGGTTTTGGATTCTACGCACCAAAATTAGTGAGAAAAAGTGTTTTCCCGAGAAATTTTGGAGCAGTCGATTTTTGGTAAAAAAGGAAGGTAAATAACTGCCTTTTTTGAGGCTGGAAAAAAAAATTGTCTGAGATCGACCGGAAAAAGCATTTTCTTATAGAGTTTGGCCCGTAGAATCCATAATTTCCAACAGTTCCAAGATTGGACTACTAGATCAAAAGTTACAGCCCTTTGAACTTTATATATATATATATATATATATCCTGGACCTAGACCTCCGGTGCTGCTACTCTCGGGGAGAATGTTGTCTTGGAGGTCTGAGTGGTATTGAATACCCCCCGGAAAAATGAGTGGAAGGGCGATCGAGTCTTGAGCACTTTAACTGGAGAATATTTTCCTGAAGGAGGGTATTCCATACCCCCCAGACCACCCTGTGCTGCGATAACTTTCGAGAAGGAATCATCGCACTTACTACTACGATCCGGTGTAGTATGGACTGCCAGCCTGAAACTTTCACTTTTCTCCCTCGCCCCCAAAGACACTTGCAAGCACAGCCATTCTGTTGAGGTCTGAGGGTATGGAGTACCTCCAAGAAAAATAAGTGGAAGAGTGATCGCTTCATAATATAATGTGCGAGGAAGTGAAGGGTGGGTTAAAGTATATATGAGTGAGGTTAGGTTAAAGTGCTAGTTAGGTTAGGTCAGAAATCTTGTATCAGGAGAATATAATATGCGAGGAGGTGATTCAAGTTTGAGTTAGGGTGCTAGTTAGGTTAGGTGAGGGATCTAACTCACATGAACCAAACTTAACCTTCAAAATGAACACCCATTTTAAGTTCTCTGATAGTGAGGTTTAAGTATTTCTTGTATCACCTTGAATCACCTCCTCACAAATTATATTCTCCTGATACAAGATTTCTGACCTAACCTAACTAACACTCTAACTTAACCTCACTAATACTTTAACCTAAGCTTCAATCCCCTCCTCGAACCTTATATTCCCCTGATATAAGATTTGTAAAAGTTGAAGGCGAAGTAATGCGTTCCCTTTTCCAGCCTGCCCACGAGGCTGTGCAGAGGATGTCGAATACGGGGGATTAAGCCCCCTCTGTTGCAACGGTACTGGGTCCCTCTGTTCCGGTGGAACCCTCTCCCTTACCCGTATAACATAACCATTACCTTGGTTACTCTAGGGATGTACATACCTCACATTCGGCCACAATGGCACCCTGTGGATTCCAGTGAAACCCTGCCAGCCGAGCAAACCTCCTCCTCCCAGGAGCCCAGAAAGGGTTTGTTTGAATAATCGTCCATATAATTCCCACGAGTAGTGCGGAGGTTTCACCTGGGTAGATCCGCTCCCGAAGGAGGGGCCTATAGGGAATTAAGGGTAGTGGATTCTATCTTTGTTTAGTGGTTGTAAACACTCGATCGCTACGCGTTAAGTCTTCTTTTTGCTGGAGGTGTATTCCATACCCCCCGAGGCGAAGGCGATCATGATAGTGCTGGAGAGGAGGGGGGATGGAATACCGCCCAATCTCCAAAAAACCAGATTCTCCGGATTCTTTAAGTCAAAGTTGAACTGAAAATGAAAGGGCGGGGGAGTGAATTGCGTAGGTTGCAAAGAGCAGTGAAGATGTCGAGAGGGGAGATAGTGATAGAAGCAGAGTATAGAGGAGTGGAAGAAGAAATTTGAGCAACGGGGAATGTCGGGGGAAAGGGAGATTCCAATTGTTCCCGCCAACATGGCTCACTCGCATTCACTAAATTCTGCAAAAGCAACAAAAAAACTGACCCCCCTTAACAATTTCTCAAGTGGGGCAAATACGCATGCACAAAATTGCCAAATCGATATAGCTGGTCGGGAATGGGGGCGTATGAAAGATTCATTCAAAAGGAAGATAATTGTTCGTCTTTATCTATTGATCGTTTCAGTTCTGCGGGAGCAGCGCGCAGCAGACGACGGCGACGACTTCGCCTCCGATGAAAAGAACGGCGGCGCCCCATTCCCCACGTTAATGTGTTCCGTTTTCAGCTTCCCAAAGTTCGGTTTCTTTTTTTCCCGCCATGGCCGGTAAGGTGAACGAGAAAAGTTACATCCTGCAGTCGAGCTATAATTTTTCGGAGGACCAGGTGAGAGTCGCAATCTCTGTCGGCGCCGCTCGCTCGATCGCCGCTTTTTTTAGGGCAGCAGCGTCGATTCGAACGAGAATGCCTTCGACGATATGAAACAGTTGATCGCGGTAAATATCGAAGGGTCTTGGTGGTGGATGATGACCGTGTTGCGTTTCAGGAGGAGGAGAACGAGAACAGGTCGAGTCTGCCAAGGGCGAGCTTTAATTTTATTAATTCCATTATTGGAAGCGGAGTCATTGGTGATTCGCGTGGTAAGTTGGACGTTTTGGCTCATTGTCAGCTTTTAGGAATTCCGTACGCGCTCCACCAGTCCGGTTTTGGTTTGGGTCTCCTACTGTTAGTGATGATAGCCTACATTACGGATTACTCTCTGATACTGATGGTGAAGAGCGGACATATCAGTGGAAAGTACAGCTACCAAGGCATCATGGAGGCGGCCTACGGAAGACCCGGCTATATTCTGCTGGGGATTCTACAGGTGGTCTATCCATTGATCGGTGAGCGAGCCGTTTCCACCCGCTCGGCTTAAACTTGAACTTGTAGCGATGGTCTCGTACAACGTCGTCGTCGGAGATACCGTGACCAAGGTCGTTGTGCGTCTAACGGACGCATCCCCCACGTCCATCTTTTCGAAGCGCGAAGTCATCGTCCTGATCTGCACTCTCGCCGTTACTATTCCACTTTGTATGTATCGAAACATAACGAAACTCGCACACATATCATTTACAAGCCTGATCTGCATCGGGACCATTCTTATAACTATCTTCTTCAGGGTTGGATCGATGAGTCTAATAGTGTACGTATCGGCGCTTCCTCGCGGACCACACTCTAACGCTTTATTGCAGGCCCCACCACACAAACGCGTGGAGATTTGCCAACTGGGACATTGTGCCCGCGATGGCAATCATGTCTTTTGGTAAGAGTCTTCTTTTAACCCCCTCCGCCATCTTTATTTTCAATTTTTCCTCGTCTTCCTTACCTGCGCCATCTTGCAGAACTTCAGCTTCTCAATCTTCCTAATCTTGATTTTCATTGAAACCTTGATCTTCCGCTAAAAAGTCGTGTAAAAGAAGGGCGAGAAACTTTTAACTTCACCTTGATCTCACACCTCAAGAGCATTACCACCTTTGAACGGTGAGAAATGTTTGAATTTTGAACGACGACCAAACTTTGGACTTTGACCGACAAGCAAACTTTGAACTTTGAACGGCGACCAATTCTTGAACTTTGATCGGCTAGCAACCTTTACACTACTAAACAAATTCACAGACGATCAATGACACCACACACTGATCCTAAGACCCCACCGCCATTTCGACAAATCGGTCGTTATGACCTGTATTTGGTTTTCGATGTCATGCTGTTAACAATTGACTTCTTTTTTTTGTTAAAGTTACCGTCAAATGACCTTGACGCCAGAAGTTTATTCTTAAAGTCGTAAAAATCAATGTCCTCATTTTTCCCGTCATCTTTCATTTTCAAGGTTAGCAAAGGTTAATGACCCTAAGGTTAAGTGCCCTTGAACTAACCTCTAGCTAAAGCGGAATTGACCATTGAACGTCACCTTGACCTATTTCCAAATGTCAAAGAAGCGGGGTGAGCGGCTAGGTCCATCTTTGAACTTCCCCTGGTCACCAGCCGAGGCCGCGACCTCCGAGGACCTTGAAAATGGAATGAGACATCAAAAAGGAGGTCATTGGATTTTGATGAAATGAGACATGAACCGCCGCGTGACCTTTGAACTTCACCGAGATCTACTTCCTTAAGTCTCCGCCAGGTGGCGAGCGACCTTGAACTGCTCCAGACCCTGTCCTATATGGCTACTGGTACTTATGCTGCTAATAAGCGTTGACCTTGGAAAGTAGGTCGCGGTAAAGCTCAAAGGACAGGCTTTAGTGATAGTATTTAATTTTTGGGGTGTCAAATTACATTTTCAAGGTCAATGGCCCCAATATGTTAAATTACACGTTTGAGGTCATCCCAGGTCAATGACCCCAATTGATGTTGCCTCCATTACACAGTAGATTCGCGGGCACATTCACATCGGCAAGAAAGTCGACCCCCAGGAGGCTATGATTTTTGCCGTCGGGCAGCACCAAGAGTTTTGTCAGGTGAAAGTCTATATGGGCGGCACTATTTTTTGGTGTGTCACATAGGTCAGGGTGAAGTTCAAAGGTCCATTCGGTCATTCATCTCTCTAGGGTGCCACGTGGTAATTTCGTAAAATGAGTCAAAGCCTTATTTTGACCCCTAAACCTCTTTTTCTCTACAAGAATGTCAAAGTGAGAACCAGATCAAGCGATATTTACCCTTCAACTAGTGACCTTTGAAAGTTGTGTACTTTGCATGACTTTGCACTTTACGTACCAATTATAAAGCATTCATGCGGATCGAATAATAGTATGTCATGGACAGCGTATGCTGAGCACTTATGACCAAAGCAAGCGATAGCCATTTAAATCAACTCCATGTATAATTCCATAAGGCTCAATTTTAGTGTTGTCAAAGTTATCTACCTCTCCTCCTGACGAAGAAATTCAAAAGTTGCTAACCGTTCAAAGTGCAAAAGTTTCCCGTCGTTCAAAGTCCAAAGGTTGGTCGCCGTTCAAAGTCCAAAGGTTGGGCGACATTCAAAGTCCAAAGTTTGCTAACCTTTTTCTGTGTTCTGTGGTGGTACATAGAAACTTTAACGATTTTTATTTTTTTGATTTTGATAAGGCATATGCTCGGCTTCGGCGGCTGCGCCGCCTCGCCTCGCCAGTTCAAGTAATCGCAAAACTTGATAATTTTCAGCATTCATGTGCCACCACAACACTTTCCTGATCTACAGTTCCATACAGGAGGCGAACGAGAAGCGCTGGGAGCTCGTGACACACATATCGCTGACAATCAGTCTAGTTATAACAGCCTTATTCGGAATAGTCGGCTACGCCACGTTCACCACCTACGTCCAAGGTGACCTTCTCGAGAACTACTGCTGGGACGACGACCTGATGAACTTCAGCCGTCTTCTCTTCAGCATCACGATCCTCCTAACCTTCCCCATCGAGTGCTTCGTCGTTCGCGACGTCGTCGAGAGCTCGTTCTTCAGGCACGATCCGAACGTACCGATCTCCGACCGAATGCACTACGTATCCACGCTGGTAATCGTCGGCATCAGCTACTTCACCTCCATTGCGACGGACTGCTTCGGGGTCGTGCTCGAGCTGAACGTAAGTTCACTCGTCGCTTACCCGCGCAGTGACGGTTGCTGTTTCAGGGCATTCTTGCGGCGACACCTCTAGCATACGTCCTCCCCGCTCTGTGCTACCTGAGGTTGGAGGAGGGTTACATTTTCTCGAGACGAAAGCTACCGGCCGTCGGGCTCGCGCTGTTCGGCATGGTGGTTACGATCCTGGGAGTGATACTCCTCTGCGCCGACCTCAATGAGGGCGACACGTGCTCGCACGGAAAGGTGATGCCCTACTGCGCGGCGAACTTTACTCTTCGCGTTTAGCTGGGCGATCCATTTTAGATCTAATGCGTCCATTTTGAAAAATCTCTATGTACTCGCTCTTTGAAATATCTTCTTAAGTTAAGCGGAAACCAATTGCATGTGACAACTTGAAAATCGCCAAATAGGTATTTATGTGATACTACCATAAAAAGGGATATTTATAGAAATCGTTGGGTTCTTAGACGCGTATGCACTTAGTAAATGAATTCAGCCATATTTGTTTACCAAATGTGTACATTTATTTTTTACTGTAATTGTTGCGATTCCAAAAAAATTTATCTATCAATTATTAAATGATATTTTAAATGTTGTTGAAGACCATTGACTACTTTCCACAACGCTACAATTTCAGGTACCCGATTCTGCACTGCAATTTGGAACGAAACGCCAGGAAAAAATATGGTTTGCATCAAAATATACTTTTCTCTCATATTGGAGGCTATAATTTGAATTTAAAGTAGACCCATACGATTTTGCCATTTGAAGTTTGAATCGATTTATAAGCTTAACGACCCTTCTACCGCGCAGTTTCTCTGTTCTTGCTTTTGATTTCTACTTTCGGGCTGAGCATAAATGGATTGGGTGGTTTTTTTTTAAATGGAGGGTGTGATTTTTTTTCGTAGGTGCAATCTATCGTCTAGTAGCAGGGGTTAAAATTATTTGGTGGGGGTTTCTTTTTCATTTTAAATAGCGGGAGGGGATATTGTTTAGCTTTCTTGTGTCTTTTCTCTCTAGATTGTGCTATTTCCTAACGTAACTCGGTATGGGTGCGCGCGCATTAGTTTTCATTTTCGGTAAAACGTATCACTTTGCTCCGATATTCCTTGCGTGCATTGGGTGATTAATTGAACGTCTGGAGATAATACAGCATTACAGACCCGCAGATTGGGTGTCGAATTATGTGGAGGGAGTGAAATCCGTTGGTTCTATTGCATGGTCGTAATTTTATATATATAAAGTTCAAAGGGCTGTAACTTTTGATCTAGTAGTCCAATCATGGAACTGTTGGAAATTATGGATTCTACGGGCCAAACTCTATAAGAAAATGTTTTTTCCCGGTCGATCTCAGACAATTTTTTTTCCCGGCCTCAAAAAAAGGCAGTTTATTTACCTTCCTTTTTTACTAAAAATCGACTGCTTCAAAATTTCTCGGGAAAACACTTTTTCTCACTAATTTTGGTGCGTAGAATCCAAAAAGATTCGTACTTTTTCGATCAGACCTCTCAATCAAAAGTTATCGACTAAATACAAATTTATATATATATATATATATATATATATATATATATTATAGGTCTGATCGAAAAAGTACGAATCGTTTTGGATTCTACGCACCAAAATTAGTGAGAAAAAGTGTTTTCCCGAGAAATTTTGGAGCAGTCGATTTTTGGTAAAAAAAGGAAGGTAATACACTGCCTTTTTTGAGGCCGGAAAAAAAAATTGTTTGAGATCGACCGGGAAAAAACATGTTCTTATAGAGTTTGGCCCGTAGAATCCATAATTTCAAACAGTTCCAAGATTGGACTACTAGATCAAAAGTTACAGCCCTTTGAACTTATATATATATATATTTTTAATAAAGAAAAGAGGAAGAAGCAAGGAAACAGAAGCCGAACTAGAACAATTACAAAAAAACAGCAAAATCAACCGATCACCGCCCACAACAAAGACAGAAGAGAAAAAAAACAGCAGAAAAATCCGAAAACACGAAAGAAATTAAAAATATGATGATAACCATTAACAAGAGTATGATAGAAATGAGAAATGACATCAGAAAAGGAATAACGGAAATGAAAGAAGAGTTTAAAAAGGAAATGCAGGAACTGAAGAGGCAAAATCAAAAGAAGGAAGAAAAATGGAACAAAGAAAAACGAGAACTAGCAGAGAGAGTAGACAAACTAGAATGGAGACTGGAAAAAGAGGAAAGGACGAAGCAAAAAAATAATGTTATAATTAAAGGAGAAGGAGCAAATAATATTAAGGAAACAATGAAGGTATTGTTGTGAGCAACATTCTTAAAAAGGGGGCAGTGCAACATTACAGTACAATTGTTGATCACTTTCAGAGTGGGAAAAAGGCAGGCCTTAAGAACTACAAATCCGTGTCTTTACTAAACCATTTATTTATATACTATACATATTGCCTTCCGTACAGTCGCAACATTTCGATCACCAGAAGAGGCTGCAATTAAGACACCGATTAATCGACAAACTTGGCATATTATACCTACTTCATTATCGACAGTTCCGGCATTCCGGGATCGGAGCCCTTCTTGAAACCTACAATTATAGCGAGTTCGGTTAGAACGGTCGAAGACGACTTGACCGAGTACCTTACCCATATAGAGAACGGTGGGTATGAAGGCGTAGTGGAAAACCGTCTTCGATAGCTCGACCACGGAGGACAGTCGTTGCAAGGTATCGTTGGAGAGCATTGCCGAATCGGAAAATTTGGAGAGGTGACAAAAGTTTGGTTATGAAATTGTTTGGTCGCGTTCGATCAGCGGTCACCAGTGGCGTAGACGTAGAGCGACAAGACGAAACCAGTCGAGAAATTATTCTGTTGCTTTGAATTTTTTAATTCTTTACCTTACTCAGCTTCATACGGGTCCTTTTCTTCAAGTTATCTCCATTCTTTTCAAATTCGACAGTCGTATTTTTCCATTCTTTTGTTTCTTAAAGTTCAAGTTTCAAGATTTTTCCTTTTCTTCAAATCCATTTCTCGGATTCTTCTGTTCTTCAAATTGTTAGTGTCAAATTTCCTAGATGCGTAAGATATCTTTAAGATTTATAACCGAATCTTCATTTTTTAGATCTTCAAATGTTTATCAAAAATTGTCATTATCAAGTGATTTTTGACCAATATTCTTCAAATCTTCTTCCAGTTCATCTTCGTCATATTTCTGAATTTTCGAATTTGAAGGCTATTCTCAAATCTGCATCAAAAAACTGTTATCAAGACAGTTCTCTATATATCTCCTACAAGTCTTCAAACTTTCTTTTCTCTATAAGCCTTCTTCGAGTGATCCTCAAGTGCCTTTTGCGCATTTTTTCAATATACTTCAAATCTTCTTCCACATTCTTCAGCTATATCGCCGATTCTTTGAGATTTTGACCTACACAATTCATATCGTCTAGAAAATTGAAAAACGCACTCGTGTGTCAAAAATTATATTATAGCGCTTTCTGTCTTTAGACACAAGTTTCTTCTATTTTCTGATCTTCACATTTTTGAATCTTCAAATACTTACACTATAAATTATCTCGACCATTCTTCGTTTCTGTTTTTGGCAAATTTAAAAGAAAGTACGAAGAGAGGGGGAGGATTATCGATTATGTATTTGTAAATAATGAAAAAGACTCGTTACTACGTATCCGTTTGGCTATAGGCTGCGTCCAGGGCCACAGAGACGTCCGCTTGCACGTCGCTGTCGCGTAGCTTTGTCTCCCGCAACATCGTCATGATCTGCAATTACAACCGCGACTAACGCAACGGCCGGCGTCGCAACGCGTCTTACCTGCGGCGAGTACTGCTCCACGGCATCCAGTAAAGTTTCGGGATAGTTCGGCGAATAGTAGCGCACGATCTCCTCCGGGAAGCACGCGTTGATTATCGTAATGTATTCCATCAGCCTCGAGCCGGGCTCGGCCTGTATTTCCTGAACCTTCTTTAGTCCGCCGCTGGTGACGAATAGGCGACGCGCCTTCGGGTCGTTCGGTAACACCTGAAGCACCACATCATTTCCATGGGTTTTTAATTTCAAATCCGAACCTTCTAGAACGTTATCGAGTCGCCAGAAAGTTACAAAAAATTTTGTAGGCGGCGCACGGATCGGGTGTGGAGGATACGCATTTTCGGTCCCTCGAAGCTTAATTAAAAGTTATACGGGATAAATCGAAATTTTCGTACGCAAAAACCGAAGAAAAAATTGTCAAAAATCGATGGCCTTGGGGATTTCAAAAATACCCCCATCGCCTTATACAAAAATGCTCGGTTTTCGCTGTACGGGTAAATGTTCGTTTTTTAAAATTTTGTGACCGTTTTTTTGGGGTGTCAAAAAATTGATACAGTCTAAAAATCGCATTAATTTTTAAATGTCCGGAAATTGAAGGCAGTTTGACGCTCTGTCTTAAAATGCGAACCTACAAGAAGGGATTTACTAAGGAAAAGCTTGGCACGATATTGGTCCTTTTTTGAGCCGAATCGAATTGCGGTTCGTTTGTTTTCGCTTTAACAACAGTCAAGTAAATAGAACCTACCTTGCTAAACTGCCCCAGCACGTACTTGAGGATGTTAATAGGAGCGACGTACAGTAACGGCTCGAGGGCGCTGAGCATGATGCACTTCTGCAAGCACTGCTTCAAGGTGGTCTTGCATTTGTACTTGAGATCCTCAGACGACGTGTTCGCCAAGTAGAAGTTGAGCAGAAGAGGGAACGCATTTGCGATACCAATCGCCTTGGCGTGCTCCGGGCTGTGCTTGCCAATCTGTCCGAGTGTCCATACCGTGACCGCCTGGGTGGCGTCGTCGCTGCTCGCTCTCAAAATGCCCGTCAGCGCGTCCACTCCGTTGCAGCCCAATACGGACATGGCCAACTGGTCGCTGTGACCCGCGATGTACCCCACCGCGGTAATGCAGGGCACCTTCGATTCCTCGGACTGATGATGCAAGGCCTCCATTAGGGCCCCGATGCCGCCGGTGTTTACGACGAGCTGCGTCAATTCGAGCGAGTGCTTAACGATGTCGCGCACGAGCGAGGCGGCGTTCCGACGCACGACCGGGCACGCGTGCGACATGTGGATGAGCACGCTCGGGAAAATCTCGGCCTCGACGACGACCTCGGCCAAATCGTTGCTGTGCGTCGCGATGCAACTCAACGCGTGCAACACGTTGCGCTTCAATTTCTCGTCTTGATTGCCGAGGTTTCGCACCAGGTGGGGCACGGCGCCGGCGTCCACGACGTTCTGCGCCAAATCCACGCCGTGCTTGGCAACGTCGGCGATGGCGCTCACCGAGACTTGCTTGATCGTTAACTCCGGCTCTTGCAAGCACAGGATCACCAAGGGGACCGCGCCTATGTCGACCACGTTTTGCGCTAACGCCAGACTGTGACGCGCAATGTGCCCGATGGCCCATACCGCCCCCTGCTTCACCTGCAATGGGTCGTTAGTGCACATTAGCCAAATAGTGACAGTAACCATCGGTTCAAAATCCTCAAGGCACAACACCAACGCCTCCAGTCCCCCCGAGCTCACCACCACGCTCGCAATCTCCTCGTTGTGCCCCGTCAACGAGCGGATCACAAAGAGAACAGCCCGCTTGTAGTACTTCTACAACATTGCGCTAGTGCAAGATCTGCAGTTACCACTTACATTCTGCCTTTCGATGTCGCGCAGCAGCAACGGCAGACAGTTGCGGTTGATGACCTGCTTGGCGAGCCGGACATCGCAGTGTACCATGCGTCCGATCGCGATCGCCGCGCATTGCTGAATTTGCACGCAGGTGTCCGAGAGCAGCGACTGGAGCAGCTCTGAAATGCACGTAAGGGGCCGTTAGTCGCGATTTCGGGAACAAACCGAGCGCGCCCGCCTGTCTGAGGTACTCGACGTTCTGAGACCGAAGCGCCAGCTCTCCGACCGTTTGCACGAAGCTGATCCTCGCCTTTTGGTACTGATCGAAAACTTGAAAGATCGATCTCGCTGTCATTTTTAATGTCGACGAATTCGAGGGCACTTCGATCGGTGGAAATTTCACTCCAATTGTTGTAAATCATTACTTATACCTCCATTTCCACTCTTCTCCCCCGCCTGTCTGCTCCTCCCTTATTCGCCAATTGATTCCCTCTAACAAAATCTCAGAAATATTAGTCTTGGCTTGCTACGATCCCTAGGTATACGTTCCAGAAGACAATATCTTCATGCTCTCCTTTTCCTTTACCGTATTCTCTCCCCTTCTCGCTCTCTCATTCGTTTCCTCCAAACGTAGTTGCTTGGCTTCAATTGTCGCTTATTTTACTTGCAACTTTTCTTCAGCCATTCGTACGCCTTTCTCTCTCGTTTTTTCTTCCTCTGTCGCTATTTCTCTTCTTCCCCCCCCCCTTTCACTTTTCTCCGCCGCCCCCAAAATGACTTGCAAGCAGAGCGATTCTGTGGGTGACTGTAGTACCAGGGGTTTGAAGGTACCCCCCCCCCCCCNACCGTTTGGGAGCGTGTAGGTGGTGCGTAGGGGAGTATTTTGATATAGGACACTTGGGGTCGGAAATCTAAAATAAGGGTGCCAGAGCAAAATTTACCTTCTGGAATTTCGCGCCTGTAGGTAGGCAACCCAACCGGCCGGCGGTGCACACGGAGCGATCTCAGGCGGCGATGTGTGGCTGACACTTGATCAGAATTTTGTTTAAACCCACGAAATCCAGTCTGCAACGACGCGTATCAAGTGAATAAACACTATGGCACGTTTTACTAACACGGAATACGCGGACATGCACTTCATGTACGGATTGGCAAATGGAAACGCACGAGCTGCACGACGAGCGTACGCTGAGCGGTATCCAAACCGTCAGTTACCCTGCAGACAGGTCTTTCAAGAAGTTCACTTCCGACTGTGCGAGACAGGGCAATTGCAGGTAAGCTGACGGGAGGCTTAACTTTACACACAGATTCGTGATGCACATCGATACTTGGGTCATTTAAGCACCCATTTCGAAAAGTTTGTTTGTTTACACCGACATCCTCCTATTTCGCAGCCCACTAGCGCCCGTGATCGCGATCGCCCGTTGGTAAATGCCTTAGAGGAGGATGTGTTGGAACGTTTCGAGGCAAACCCGCGTACTAGCATTCCGTGTATATAAAGTTCAAAGGGCTGTAACTTTTTATCTAGTAGTCCAATCTTGGAACTGTTTGAAATTATGGATTCTACGGGCCAAACTCTATAAGAAAATGTTTTTTTCCCGGTCGATCTCAGACAATTTTTTTTCCCGGCTTCAAAAAAAGGCAGTGTTATACCTTCCTTTTTTTCCAAAAATCGACTGCTCCAAAATTTCTCGGGAAAACACTTTTTCTCACTAATTTTGGTGCGTAGAATCCAAAACGATTTGTACTTTTTCGAGCAGACGTCTCAATCAAAAGTTATGGACTAAATACAAATTTCGAATATATATATATATATATATATACATAAAGTTCAAAGGGCTGTAACTTTTGATCTAGTAGTCCAATCTTGGAACTGTTTGAAATTATGGATTCTACGGGACAAACTCTATAAGAAAATGTTTTTACCCGGTCGCTCAGACAATTTTTTTCCGGCCTCAAAAAAGGCAGTGTATTACCTTCCTTTTTTACCAATAATCGGCTGCTCCAAAATTTCTCTGGAAAACACTTTTTCTAACTAATTTTGGTGCGTAGAATCCAAAACGATTCGTACTTTATCGATCAGACCTCTCAATCCAAAGTTATGGACTAAATACAAATTTCGACAAAATATATTATATATATATATTATATATATAATCCATGCTTCAAATAAGTCTTCAAGGTTTTAAATCTTGGAGTCGTCTGTGAGGCTTCTACTGGGTAATTCTCACAAGTTGGCAACCCTGCGTCTCTGTATTTTTTTATAACCTCAAATACACATTTCGACCTTACACAAAGAAAATGCCAAGAGCGGCACCCAAAGACCAGTAACACGATGAACCTCTCACTCCTCGTCTTCGTAATAAATCTATTTTTAGTGAACGCGGAGAAAAGCGTCGTAATTGTCGGCGCTGGGGCGTCGGGAATCGCCGCGGCGTCCTTGCTCGCCGAGAGCGGCGTCAGTTTCACCATTCTCGAGGCGGAGGACCGCATCGGCGGACGGATCTTTAGCGCGCGGTTCGGCGAGTCGAAAGTGGACCTGGGCGCCCAATGGAGTCACGGAGAGCAGAAGAATACGATGTACGATCTCATTCGAGATCTCGATCTGGTGAAGCCGAGCGAGTTTAGGAAGAACCTGTATTACTCGGGCGAGGTGTTTGACGTAGCGCTCGCGGATGAGTTGTACCGGCTGTGCAAGGGGATATTTTTGAAGGGCGTTCCGGTCGAGGATGTGTCGGTCGGGCGGTTTGTCGAGGAGAGATTTCGCGAGGTTGTCGAGGCGAAGTATGGCCTCGGCGAGAACGTTACCCGGTTGGCAGGGGAAGTTCTCGACACTTTCATGCACGATGTTTTGGTGCAACGAGGGGCACAGTCTTGGTACGATATATCAATGCGTAACGACTATGATCGCCTGAAGGGTCAGGCGTACTTAGATTGGAAAGGTCGTGGTCACGGTATTATTCTGGACGTTATGATGAAACGGTACCCCAACACCTCGGAGCAGCTGCCAATTGCCGAGAACATAATTTTCAACCAAGAAGTGAGCAAAATTCACTGGAACGGGCCCCCATCCATTCGGTGTGTCGACGGTTCCCAATACTTCGCAAACCATATCATTTTCACCCCGTCCTTGGGCGTTTTAAAGCACGGCCATCGGGAGCTATTTCAACCGGCACTCCCTTCTGCTAAAATTGACGCAATAAACTCGCTGGGAATAGCGTCCGTTTTGAAGGTAATATTGGAATTCACCCACCGGTGGTGGGATGTGGACGATTTCAAGACCGCCACTCTGTGTTGGGCCACCGCCGACTTGGAGCAACTGGCACGGGAATTTCCAAAGGGTCCCATCAAGGTAGTACGGTCGCAAATGTAGATATACTACGAAATTTGATCCGGCTCAAAGGACCAACATCTTGTAGTATATTTACATCGGCGCCACTCTCTGCGTGATCTCAAAAGTGTGAGTTTCAGCATAACAGGTCGTGGCTGGAAAATTTGTGCGAGTTTTACGCCCTCGACGAGAACCCGAACGTGCTGGCCGCCTGGTTTACCGGCGAGTTCGTGCCCGACATCGAACTGCTGCCCGACGATACGATTATCGACGGGCTTACGTTCGCGCTTCGCAAATTTTTCCGACGGAAGTACGAAATAAGCCCGCCCGTTCGTCTTCTACGGTTCGCTCGACCCTAATACGTGTCGACCTTGACTTTCACTTTGCCCTAGGAGCAACTGGAACTCGAATCGTCACTTCCGAGGGGTGTACTCGTACGAAACGCTCGAGTCTCGTCGATTGAACGGGTCGGCCGCATCAGTCCTATCAATGCCTTTAACGTTGGAAAGCGGCGAAGTATCACTTTTGTTTGCGGGTGAGGCCACCAGTCCTACGCATTATGCCACCGTGCACGGTGCGATCGAGGCCGGGTACCGTGAGGCCCGAAGGATCATTCAATTAGATCTGTAGGCGGAGATTTGTATTTATTAGTTATTAAGTAATAAAAGCAAGTGTCCCGTTTGATTTCTGTTTATAATGATAGACGGCCCCCTTGGTCTTCGTTGACCAATTCGTCACTTCCACTTTGCGCAATATGTCCTCTGGATTTACAGCAGCCTCACTAAATCTCTCCTCGTCGTCGCTCTGACTAGAGGAGGGAGCAACAGTGACTCTCTTAGGCTTCGTTTTGCTTAGCTTCAGCCGTTTTGGCGAGTTTTTAAACAATTTTACGCCGCCTTTCTTGGAGCTTGGCCAGATGGGGCCACCGGTCTTGGTGGTAAGTCGCTTTTCTAACTCTTTGTCTAACATCTGCGACAGTTTCTTCGCGACGTGAGCTTGAAACTGAGGTGTAACACCCAAGGTGTCGAATTGGTCGGCGTCGTCCCATCGACGCCTTAGAGACGGTTCAGTAGCCTTATCGATTGGACCCTCTGCAAGTATATTTTAACGCACGTTAGCATCGGAACATTGCTTTTCACCTTGTCCGTTGCTGAAGATCAAGTCGGTCATAAACTCTGGGTCGAGAGCTGCTCGTATCATTCGTTCGCTTTCCTCGTCACTGCCACTGCTATCCATTTCCTCATAATTTGAAAAATCTCAGTCCTCAGGATTTGTTATTTGAGGTTATGTTTATCATAGACATATGTCACATATGAGAGTTAAGACGTCTATGGTATCTATACGTCATGACAATAATAATGTACAGGTCGACTTAAAAGTTGGGACACAACCAAATTGATCACTGAACATTAGATGCTAATATTAGGTGCGATTTTAGCAAAATACAGGGATTACTGCTGGTAAGTTAGAAATCCGTCGACGTGGTGAATAGTTAGTGGGATACAGAGTAGGGAAGTGATATACTAAAACAATACTGGACAAATCGTAAGCTAATTGTTGTAAATGTACATTTTGATTGCTGTATAGAATATCAGAGGTTATGTGGAAAGAGCGCGCGCGTGCATAAACAATCCGTAATCGCTGCAGCAGATAAATAGTTTGAGATGCCCCAACCTTAACAACGTCCTGTGAATATGATTGTCGATACGAAGCACCCTATACATCATGTAGGTTACACAAGCTGCCAACAGAAATCTGGTGGGATTACAGAAAAGAGAAAGAGAGCGAAGATGAGACGGATGGAAATTCTCAGAAGACCACATGTGTTTACCATTTCAAACACCTGCAGTCCACTTTTTTCTTAGAAATGCGTGAAATGCAGGGAATGAGCGATTTTCGGGTGGTTTTTAGGGGTATTAGCAGATCAAATTACCGCGTGGCTTGGGTTGGTCAAATAAATAGGATTTAACATGTGTGTTCATGGTCTTTTGTCTTGTAACCGGCTGAAGTGTAAAGTACGGCTTGTCTTGAAATATTTTGTGATACCTTAATCATTACTGTGTGCTTTTGCTTTGTAATATCAGGTGAGCTATTTGCTTTATTCAATTAATCTATAAATGTGTGTTACTTGAATGTAGATGGTAACCCTTTACTTATGTATTTACTGAATTCAATCACATATATTCAAAACAAGGCAGATTCACCAAAAGATTGAAATCGCAAATCGATATCAATGAGTCTAAACATCAGATCACAATTAAGATATGGCCAATCCTAAACAAACCAAATAGCTGGAAAACTTAACAGTGAAACTTCCACATACAAATTGATTCAATTCAACACTTCCTACCGTTAAATTATAAGCAGCTGATGGCAAAATGAATAATTACCATTAAAACTAAGTGCATTACCTTTTGTTACGGTTACAGCACAAAACTACGAAACTTGAATTTGAAAATTAAAGCAAAATTCAAATTTGTAATAACCTATCAATAACAATAGATGCCGATTATTTTTGCGAAAAAGGAATATGCTATGAGTTCTGCAAGAAATTATCTGGCAGTACTTGGTGGTTGTGACTATAACAATAATTGCGTATGTTTAACACCCAATTGATAGAATGCATGTTTACTATTAATGTATCTTTTTGCCTCTAATAAATGGCATTAGTTATTACAAATACTAAAATCACCTGACTAGGATACGAAAGGAAAGATCTCTCCTCTCCGACTTCTTATCGACGTCGGTTATAATTCCTTATATCTCGAGAACACAATGTCGGGCGTGGAGATTTCCGCACGAGGGACCAGTCACCTATCCCAGGGGTGCGGTATGGATATTCACTAATCTTCACATTATACGCCAGGTGAAATTGCTATTCAACGTTTAAATGTAAGGGGAGTTAAAACCCGATTTGTTTTCAGTCACTTTCCAACCCAGACGGAATCTTTCTAATCACCCTATACGCTTAACAAATAAAGTTGGCAACGTACCGTTACTTTTGTCTTGTTGACGGTTGGCACTACCATTTGTTACACTTTTCATAACCTCAATCGTGTGTTTACTTGCATTTGTAATTTAAATAATTGTAGCTTGTTAAATGGCGATAAGGACATTTGGTGATAAGCCCATAAGCTTCCAACTTGAAGAGAATGGCGAATTTTATTGCGTGGGCTCCGAGGTAAGTACCGAACACCTTCCGTATACCGTGCATTACAAGCTTCCTCCAAGGTGGGCAACTATCTGCGATTGTTCCGGGGCTCACTCTACAAGCGTTACCCCGGCATGTACCGGAGGACAATTACCAACGAAGAACGCAAGAAACTGATCGATATCGGGCTGAGTCAACACGTACTGGCCAGTAGCGTTTCTTTGCTGAGGTCCTCCGAGGTCGAGGACATCATCGACGGGAACGACGAGAAGTAAGCCGGTACGATTGCACCTCGGTCACTTATTTTCGTCGACAGGTACAAGGCGGTGTCGGTGCACACCTCGGACCCGCCTCTTCCGCGCGAAGGCAAAGCGAAAAAGTCGATACAGTGGGTGCCCTCGTTGCCCAACTCCAGTCACCTGGACGCCGTACCCCAGGCGACGCCCATAAATCGCAATCGGGTCTCGAATAAGAAGGTACGGACCTTCCCGTTCTGTTTCGATGATACCGATCCGCAAGCAAACGTGGAGAACTCGGTTAAAGGTGAACTGCTTGTGCCGATACGTTTGGATATGGAAATCGAAGGGCAGAAGTTGCGGGACACGTTCACTTGGAACAAGAATGGTAATTGACGCTTTTTTCCCCCCCTTTCCTCACCACCTAATCTAATACCCCCTATCAAACTAAAATTCCCTATAACGCTCAGGGTACTTGATTGAAAATGGTAAGGGGTCTAATGTATGTACTGAGAGGGGGGGGGGGGTATTCCAGACCTTCCGGTGCTACATTCCCCACAGTCCTTCTTAGGAGAAGATCATTTTCTCCACACAAAAATCATGAGACTCCTCAAGACTAACCGTTTTGTGGCAGATATGGTGACCAGGGGGGGTCTAAGACCCCCTAGCAAACTAAAATTCCCTGTAACACTCAGGGTGCTTGCTTGAAAATAAAAAAAAACTCCCCAAGATTAAACGATTTGTGGCAGATATGGTGACCAGGGGGGATCTTAAGACCCCCTAGCAAACTAAAATTCCCTATAACACTCAGGGTGCTTGATTGAAAATTAAAAAAATCATGAGACTCCCCAAGACTAAACGACTTGTGGCAGATATGGTGACCAGGGGGGATCTAAGACCCCCTAGCAGACTAAAATTCCCCATAACACTCAGGGTGCTTGCTTGAAAATAAAAAAAATCATGAAACTCCCCAAGACTAAACGATTTGTGGCAGATATGGTGACCAGGGGGGATCTAAGACCCCCTAGCAAACTAAAATTCCCTATAACACTCGGGGTGCTTGATTGTAATTAAAAAAATCATGAGACTCCCCAAGACTAAAAGATTTGTGGCAGATATGGTGACCAGGGGGGATCTAAGACCCCCTAGCAAACTAAAATTCCCTATAACACTCAGGGTGTTTTATTGAAAATGGTCTAAATGTGTCTCCTGGGGGGTATTCCATTACCCATTGGGTTCCATAGTTCGATTACAATGTCATTTTCAGAAAGCATGATCGCACCCGAGCAATTCGCCGAGGTGCTCTGCGACGATTTGGATTTGAACCCTTTGACATTCGTACCCGCGATCGCGCAGTCCATCCGCCAGCAGTTGGAGGCGTTTCCCGCCGAGTCGACGGGAATTATGGAGGAATCGTGCGACCAGCGTGTCATTATCAAATTGAATATACACGTGGGGAACACCTCGCTCGTCGATCAGGTACTTCGCCTTCCGAGAGCGTGACGATTTTCTCAACGTTCTTATAGGTCGAATGGGACATGTCGGAGAGGGACAACAATCCGGAACAGTTCGCGTTGAAACTTTGCTCCGAGCTGGGATTGGGCGGCGAGTTCGTGACCGCCATCGCCTATTCCGTACGCGGTCAGTTATCGTGGCACCAGCGCACCTATGCGTTTAGCGAGGCGCCGCTTTCGACCATTGAGGTTTGCGCTAATCCGTATGGGCAATCACTGACGCATTTGTTGTTGATTAGGTACCGTTTCGGGCCGCGAGCGAGTCGGACCAATGGGCTCCATTCTTGGAGACGCTAACGGACGCCGAAATGGAGAAGAAAATCCGGGATCAAGACAGGAACACGCGTAGAATTCGTCGTCTTGCCAATACTACGCCTGGATGGTAAATGCATTGGTGTAATTATGTGGTAGATAGGCTGCATGTAAGGAATTGTACTTAAGAACGATCGTTGCTTGTTGCATTTTTGAGAGTAGTGTAATTACGTAAAATTGATTGATCGAGTAGGTACATAACGTTTGAGGTTTGTTTCAGGAAAGCTGTCCATTGTACATAACCAAAGGTCTAACCATCATTGTAGACAAATTACTAATTAATTCCGCTACTATACTGTAGCCATGCTTTAGTACAAATCATGCATTCACTTTCATTTTTTTATATTTGATTCATACTGTAAGTGCTAGTTTCATGCGATGTTCAACCTATGAGTGTATTCAAGTATTGTAATCCAATAAAGTTAGTATTATCAGGATTCTATCGAATTCCCCCCCCCCCCACACACACGTTAAACTCCGCCTATTTATCAAAGGACTATGCCTGCCTTATACAAGAACATGCCCGGATTGTGCAGTGCTTTAAGTGCCAAAAACTTGGGCATAACGCTTTCGACTGCCATAGTCAACTTCAACGGTTACGCTCTTTACTGCCTGGTAAGAAGGGGCTCTAATACGTCCAAATGGATGTTATAGGTAGGTATTTAAATTAGAAGCACTTGTCATTCATCGTCCACCCTGTATATTTTAATCTAGAAAAATAGTAAGTATAATAAATTCTCAATTTTCAAAAACAACACAAGGGATGATGTTTTATAATTCAACTGATTCCCTTTTTTCTCAAGAGGGAAATAATGTACAGAGTGTTCAATTTTCGACACTTTTCTAGGGTGTCTCCGTTATCAAAAAAATAATATAGGCAAATCAAATCAAAATATTCCCTCGCTTAAGAGATACGGGGGGAATAAAAGGGGTATTTAAAAGAGACAGAAAATTGATTTTAATAACCCGCTGTTTTCAAAATAAGTACAAAGGGCCAGCCAAAAAGTTATCGGTTCTGACCTCATTTTTTTGACCTTGTATATTTTAATCTAAAAAGATACCAAAAACACCTAAACTAAAAAATTCAAAAAAGTTTAATATTGTTTCAAAAAGAGTAAACAAAGATTTTAGAAAATTCACTTTTTTCTGTATTTTTTTGAATCACTTAAATTATTTTCAAATGTCATCCCTAGTACGTGTTACATTTTTGAAAAGAGACTTTAATATCCTACATTTTTAGATTAAAATATACAGGGTGTTCCATTCAAAAAAATGAGGTTAGGTCCAATCTCTTTTTTACCTGACCCCGTATATTTATTTTAAAAATCTTAAAAGTGTTTTCCCGAGAAATTTTGGTGCAGTCGATTTTTTTGAGCCCCGAAAAAAAAATGTCTCAGATCGAACAGGAAAAAAATTTTCTTATAGAATGTGGCCTGTAGAATCCATAATTTCAAACAGTTCCAAGATTGGGCTACTAGTTCAAAAGTTACAGCCCTTTGAAATTTCTTTCGAAATTGGTTTCTAGTCCATAACTTTTGATTGAGAAGTCCGATCGAAAAAGTACGAATTGTTTTGGATTCTACGGACCAAAATTAATAAGAAAAAGTGTTTTCCCGAGAAATTTTGGTGCAGTCGATTTTTGGTAAAAAAGGAAGGTTATACACTGCCTTTTTTTTGAGCCCCGAAAAAAAAATTGTCTCAGATCGACCCGGAAAAAAAATTTTCTTATAGAATGTGGCCTGTAGAATCCATAATTTCAAACAGTTCCAAGATGGGGCTACTAGTTCAAAAGTTACAGCCCTTTGAATTTTCTTTCGAAATTGGTTTCTAGTCTATAACTTTTGATTGAGAAGTTTGATCGAAAAAGTACGAATTGTTTTGGATTCTACGCACCAAAATTAATAAGAAAAAGTGTTTTCCCGAGACATTTTGGTGCAGTCGATTTTTGGCAAAAAGGAAGGTAATACACTGCCTTTTTTTGAGGCGCGAAAAAAAAATTGTCTCAGATCGGTCCGGAAAAAAATTTTTCTTATAGAATGTGGCCTGTAGAATCCATAATTTCAAACAGTTCCAAGATTGGGCTACTAGTTCAAAAGTTACAGCCCTTTGAATTTTTTTTCGAAATTGTTTTCTAGTCTATAACTTTTGATTGAGAAGTCTAATCGAAAAAGTACGAATTGTTTTGGATTCTACGCACCAAAATTAATAAGAAAAAGTGTTTTTCCGAGAAATTTTGGTGCAGTCGATTTTTGGTAAAAAAGGAAGGTTGTACACTGCCTTTTTTGAGGCCCTCAAAAAAATTGTCTCAGATCGACCCGGAAAAAAAATTTTCTTATAGAATGTGGCCTGTAGAATCCATAATTTCAAACAGTTCCAAGATTGGGCTACTAGTTTAAAAGTTACAGCCCTTTGAATTTTCTTTCGAAATTGGTTTCTAGTCTATAACTTTTGATTGAGAAGTCTGATCGAAAAAGTACGAATTGTTTTTGATTCTACGCACCAAAATTAATAAGAAAAAGTGTTTTCCCGAGAAATTTTGGTGCAGTCGATTTTTGGTAAAAAAAAAGGAAGGTTATACACTGCCTTTTTTTGAGCCCCGAAAAAAAAATTGTCTCAGATCGACCCGGAAAAACAATTTTCTTATAGAATGTGGCCTGTAGAATCCATAATTTCAAACAGTTCCAAGATTGGGCTACTAGTTCAAAAGTTACAGCCCTTTGAATTTTTTTTAAAAATTGGTTTCTAGTCTATAACTTTTGATTGAGAAGTCTGATCGAAAAAGTACGAATTGTTTTGGATTCTACGCACCAAAATTAATAAGAAAAAGTGTTTCCCCGAGAAATTTTGGTGCAGTCGATTTTTGGTAAAAAAGGAAGGTTATACACTGCCTTTTTTTGAGCCCCGAAAAAAAAATTGTCTCAGATCGATCCGGAAAAAAATTTTCTTATAGAATGTGGCCTGTAGAATCCATAATTTCAAACAGTTCCAAGATTGGGCTACTAGTTCAAAAGCTACAGCCCTTTGAATTTTTTTTCGAAATTGGTTTCTAGTCTAACTTTAGATTGAGAAGTCTGATCGAAAAAGTACGAATTGTTTTGGATTCTACGCACTTTCTCTGCGAATGAAGCAGTCACGGGGGTGGAAAAAACTGGAGTCAAAATTGAAGTGCGACACCTAATTCCGTGGACATCCAACTGTAGGCACGAAACCAGGGGCGGGCTCCCCATCTTGCAGGAGCGGGATTACGCTAATCAAAGCTCTTCAGTTTAGAATCTATGTGCGATAAATGAGTGGCGATTCAGTAGTCTCCACGTATCTTGTTTTTAGTTAAATTTGCCTACAAGGCCATGTAATTTTCCAACTTGCTTTTAACAAAAGGACTTTATTGCACCAAAGATCAGTCACATCCTGTGTATTTCACCCTTTCTTAGAATCTTGGTACCTGCTCACCTGACCCATAATTCCCCAAACTTGTTTTTAACCTCTTGAAGTCTACATGCTACTTTTTGTGATGTTATAATTTTATGTTACGCATTCACGTCATTACAAACAATTAATTTTACAACACAATTTGATATTAATTTGACGGCTAGTTTTTTTTATTGGTAAGTTCTTTTTTTCCCAACCTATTTCTAATTTGATTCGGTGAACTACCATTTTCAAAAGTTTTGCAATGTAATTTTATTTCGACTTAAATTTCCGAGCTTTCACAATTGCGATCATTATTAAACAAACTTTTCACAATTTGAGTGTTTTATTTTACGTTCCTTCCCTACTGTGCTTCAGGTCATAGCATTTTTACGCCATTTAGGGGGTGGTTTTGGGGATGACGAGCTGAACACATCGGCGCTGGGGTTTCAGACGGTATTTCATGCCTTGTTTTAGCTTGTCTCTAATTTGTTGAACGTCATCCTGTATGGTCCCTGTGCTATAGCCAAGAACAAGCCCGATAATTTATTAGAAAAAAGAATGTTTCGCTACGTCTCCCCGCCGACTTTACATAACACGCAAAGTAGCAATTTCCTTTGGGTAATGTGGTAAACGACATCAGCTTCCGTCATGCAATATGCAAATGAGTTGTTTACTATTATTGCTTTGAAGATCGAAACGCGATAAAAATCGGGGCGCCTATCGCGGGGCGACCTACACTCTTACTTTTTGGGTTTCGCGTCATTTCGAAAAAGGCCCGAAGCGGCGGCGCGAAATTTCTCAACATTCCTTTATCGCACGACCTTTGCCCAATCAGGTTCGGAAAAATATTTATTTACTGACGCATGATCGCCGCGTAACGAAATTTCCATAAATTCTTTCGGTTGAATTTACCCATTAGTGCTTTCCAGTTTTCGGTTGCAATGCGCAAGATGAGTCGCGTAGGTACGTAGCCGTTGACATTGATTTAAACGGGTTTTGAGTAGTAGCCATTCGGTTAATTAGGGATATCGGTGATAATTGCACGATGGTGCTGATGTTAATTTTAAATCTGTGCGTAATTTTATGCGGACTGATAGCCGCTCAACAGCGGAATCCCTGTCCGAACGTCTTCCGCTACGAAAGCAGCGCGCGGGATGAAGTCCACGGGATTATGACGTTCAAAAACGACCTATCAGGTCGATATAGGGTGGAACTGAAGATGGCCCTACCAATACGGACCAATCAGGTGATTATATCAAAGAGAGTTACAGTGATAACGGCACCGATAGTTTTGTAGAAAATCGGGATTAAGAGGTACTCGCCGGTGGAGGACGTGCAAAGTGGCAGAGATGTAATGTTTTACGTTTCATTTCCGACCATCAATCCGCTTCCCGAGGTGGACGAGATCATATTCAACGGACAAGTCTACTGTTCCATGCCACATAGCCTAGGTAACTGAGCCCGAATTTGACCGATACTCCCCCCCCCCCAACTTTTAGGTCCCCAATTTCAGACCTTAACGTTTTTGACCGCCTTTAATGAGTTCGCCATTACTGTAAACGGCCGCCCTCAGCAACCGGAACATTTCTTCAACGTAATTACGTCGAGCACAACAACTCGCAGATCGCACGTGTTCGGTCCCGAACTCTTTGAGTCGATGTACGGCGAATCCAATACCAGAAAACCACCGGCGACCTTATACACCCCAACCACCACCAAAGCGCCGGTAACCAGAAGTCCCGAGCCGCTTGATAATCGTGGCGAATTGTCGTGCGGCATCTCTCAAGACACTCAGCCGCTAGTGGTGCAGGGTGCAGCAACCTCAGAAGATCAGCACCCGTGGCTGGTCGCCATGTTCCACCTGGAGAAAAGTTCGATGTACAAATTTAGGTGCGCCGCCAATCTGATCACAAACAATCACGTGATCACAGGTGAGTACAGCCTCATGTACCGGGTGACCCAATAAGACTGAGAGAACCGTTCGTCGTATGACTTAGAGGTAAAAAAAATAATTGGATAAGTCGGTCATGAAGAATCGCTGGAAAATATTTTCAAGTTCTAAAATTGACCAACAGAGGGCGTAACTGCCATCTTAAATTTTAAAATTGGATTTTCTTTGAATTTTTGGATGTTATTTGGCTACTTTTTCATAAAGAAAATCATTCCATTTGATTTTTTTAGGATTTAGGGTCATAGTGTCAAAACTAGCCCCCTGGCGGAGAAGGATTCAACTAAATTAACTAAAAATTAACTATTAACTATATTGTTGTTGATTCTTGTTACCCAAGGAATGCTCTTTTCAACGATACCAAATTTGTTACAATCGGCCAAACGGTTAAAAAGTTAAAGCAGGTTATTGCAAAAACAATTGAACGCCCCACGCCATCTTTGTTTTTGAAATTAACTGAGTTTTTTTTTTTCGGTTTTTCGATTTCTTTTAAAATGTAGCGATTTTGATGAAAATTTTATGAGACCTTTTTGAGACGATTTCGGATCGATTCCGAGAATTTCGCTACTGGGAAATTCTCCTGAGCGGCTGGGGAGCATCGTCGTCGAGGTGCGCGGGCTCGGATAAAAATTCGCCTTGGCTATACGGTTTGGGTTAGGACGTCGAGGCGCCGGCGCGGGGGGGTAGGGGTAGTTGGGGCAACTTTCGGTAAGGTTAAGAAAATTCCTCCGGCGACCTACGGGGTAGCTGCCATAAGAAGCGAAAAAATCGAAAATTTTAGAAAAAAATTCGTAACTCGAAAACGGCACCGGAACTTTTTTTCGCGCTTTCTGAGACGTCGGGCGACGTGGAGGAGCGTATTTGTGCCGGGGTGCGATTCAATTTCTATAGCCCCGTTTGGGAACCGCGCGACCCGGAGGGTCGCTCTCGAAAAGGTGGTTTTTCGCATTTTCCAACTTTGACGCCTTCTACAGGCCGAACCGTTCGAGTTAGAGCAAAACGTACAATTGCGCGATTGTAGATCTCGACGAGATCTACGAGACGAGGAGTCGCGGGTCGCTCTACCACCCCCCGCAGGGGGGTGAGAGGTGAAAAACCGGAGATTTTGAATAGCGCGTCCCGGCAAAGAGATACGGCGTCGATACCTGCGGGCAAGTTTTCTCTTTCTTTTTCCGTTTACCTCGAGGAGGTAACTCGGACGACGGCGCCGTGGTAAATTTTCTCCCGAAGGTCTGCAAAAGTCACGTTCTGGAAATTTTTTTCTAAAAAAACGATTATATCGCGTGTTTGCCAAGTTTCTTTTATAATTTTTAAACGGTAATTCGTAGGTATGTACTTACAATGGGAAAATTATAGCATATTTAGTTCTCTATTGGAGGGGACCGATCGGAAGGCGATCGGGATTCGATATACGATAATTATTATTATTATTGTTATACCTGCGGACGAAATTTTTTGAAAATTACCAAAACTGAGAAATTGTCTTTGTAGAACAGTGAACAGTGCGAGGCGAGGCGGCAAAGCCGCCGGAGCCGAGCGTATCTCTCATCAAACCCAATAAGTGATAACAAAATTAAAAAATCTTATGTGTAGATTTGGATTGAACAAGTTGAATAGAAATTTTCAAAAAAAGGCACTTTATATAGGTGATGTGTCCAAAAAAATTGTCAATTCAGTCTGCTCAATATCAGTCTCTTATATTACCAAAGCTGAAACTGAAAAATTGTCTTTGTGGAACAGTGAACAGCGTGAGGCGAAGCCGAGCTATGGACCGTTACAAATCAGAGCGAGGCGAGGGGGCAAAGCCGCCGGAGCCGAGCATATTTCTCAGGCGGCTTTGCCGCCGGAGCCGAGCGTATGTCTCATCAAAACCAAAAATTGACAACAACATTTAAAATCTGTGCAGATCTGGATTCAACAAGTTGAATAGAAATTTTCAAAAAAATCACTTTGTATAGGTGATGTTTTCATAAACAATATTCCTCACAAATTAAAAAAAATATCAATTCAGTCTGCTTAATAGCATTTTCTTACCACACCAAAACTGAAACTGAGAAATTATCTTTGTTGAACAGAAAACAGTGCGAGGCGAAGCCGAGCTACGGACCGTTACGAATCAGAGTGAGGCGAGGCGGCGAAGCCGCCGGAGCCGAGCGGATGTACCCTCAAAACCAAAAAGTGTTATCGAAACTAAAAATCTTATGTACAATTATGTGCAGATTTGTATTCAACAGGTTGAGTAGAAAAATCACTTTGTACAGGTGTTGTTTCCAAAAAAAAACAAAAATATTACTCACAAATTCAAAAAAATTATCAAATCAGTCTGCTTAGTATCANCTCGCCTCGCTCCGATTTGTTACTCGGCTTCGCCTCGCACTGTTCACTGTTCAACAAAGACAATTTCTCAGTTTCAGTTTTGGTACAGTATGAAAATTATATTGAGCAGAGTAAATTGACAATTTTTTCAAAATTGTGACGAATATTTTGTTTTTTGGAAACATCACTTATGGAAAGTGACTTTTTTTTGAAAATTTCGATTCATTTCCAAAATACAAAATATTCCACAACTTTGAAAAAATTGTCAATTTAGTCTGCTCAATATAATTTTCTTACTGTACCAAAACTGAAACTGAGAAATTGTCTTTGTTGAACAGTGAACAGTGCGAGGCGAAGCCGAGCTATGGACCGTAACAAATCGGAGCGAGGAGAGTATGTCTCATCATACCCAAAAATTGTTCCCAAAATTAGAAAATCTTATGTGCAATTATGAGCTGATCTGGAATCGAAATTTAACAACTTTGTATATGTATGTGATGTATCCAAAAAACAAATTTAAAATAAATGTTAATTCAGTCTGCTCAATATCATTTTCTTACCGCATCAAAACTGAAACTGAGAAATTGTCTTTGTTCAAACCTCATAGTGCGTGTTGACATCTGACAAACGAAAAACATAAATCATTTTAGACTATTTCTTGCAGTAGTGCGGTAAAATGAAAAGTGCGCGGTAGGTAGGTTCATCTAATTAAATTGTGCAAAAATCGTATTGCGCCGAACATAGATTACATCTCCAAAAATTAATACACAAACGTATAATACCCCTCTTTTTGGCGATATATGTGCAAAATATACTCACTCTAGCGCAGTCTTGAAATGCGAAGCATTTTTACCAACCTATGTAATGAGATTGACCATTGACATATCGATGCTTTTTTGAACCGAATCAAATTTCTTTTCCCGTTTTAGAAAATTGTAACAACCATTAAACAAAAAAATAACAAAAAAAAATTAAAAAAAATAAAAAAAATTTTAAAAAAATTGACAAACGGTAAACCACATAAAGAAACAAAAAAATAATAAAATAATTTTAAAAAAATATAAAAAAAATTTTAAAAAAGTTTTCTATACCACATAAAACGGCGTACGAAAAAAGAATGTTTAGTTTATTAGGCGAAATTTAAAGAAAATGCAATTTTAAAATTTAAGATGGCAGTTACGCCCTCTGGTGGTCATTTTTAGAACTTGAAAATTTTTCCAACGATTCTTCATAACCGATTTACCCGATAATTTTTTTTACCCCTAAACCATACGACGAACAGTTCCCGAGATACGGCCGAGGAACAGTCTTATTGGGTCACCCGGTACAACCGGTATCACTAGCGTCTCCTCCACAGCCGCCCATTGCGTCCGGCATCTGAGCAATCAGCAAACGCTAGCGTACGAAGACATAACGCTGGTGCTGGGCAAGCACAACATCAAAACGTGGGCCACCAAATCGGAAATACGGGACGTGAAGGAGATTTACGTTCATCCCGACTATCAGCAGCCGGCGGACGCCGACATCGCGATTGTTGTAATGGACAGACCGGTGGTGTTCACTAGCAAGATTAGGCCGGTGTGCTTGTGGAGCGAGACCTCTGTGAGCATTACGGGAAGGCAGGGCGTAGTGATCGGTTGGGGACGCGACGAGTTCTTCAACGAGTACGTGCCGGAGCCGAAGGAGGTCAAGATACCGGTCGTCTCGCAAGAGGACTGCCTTCGGTCAGACGAACGATTCCTGAGGCTGACGTCGAACAGAACCTTTTGCGCAGGTAAAAAGCGGGGATCTGACGAGGTCGTGCATCTTTTTCCGTTTCAGGTGCTCGCGACGGTTCCGGCGTTTGCACCGGCGACAGCGGCGGCGGATTTATAATGAGGCAGAACGGCGGCTGGGCGCTCCGTGGCATCGTCTCGGCCGCACTTACCGATTCGAGCACGCGAAGTTGCGATCTTAATCACTTTATGGTGTTTGCGGACGTTGCGATGTACCAAAGGTGGATACAGCGCGTTCTGATTCGTTAAATTAAATTATTTATATGTTAATTAATCCCATTAAATATATTTTTTTGTTTTGTTTACACAAAACGCCTAATATAAAAAATGCGCTACCACACGCACATGCGCGATTTTGCCTTTTTATGAATCGGTTTATCGGTGACAGCCGGTTGAGCGAGAAGAGAGACGCGAGCCGTCGAATTTGCGTTGGTTCCGTTTCGAAGCTCGTAGGCAACGAAAATAAAATTTGACGGGAGTCGTTAAATTTCCGTTGGTTCCGTTTTCAAGTTGCCGCACGGCAATAATGGAAAAGGAAATCGAATCGAAATTGCGAAAAGCGAAATTAACGTAAAGGTTAAAGCGGTTTTAAGACATACATGCAGAGACCATGATAGCGTATAGTTCGTCTGCGAGAATTTCCAACGACCAATTTGCGTATTAACAACACTTTTCTCAAACAAAACCGACAGTAACATAAGTTTCATCGGTGATTGATTCCTAGATCATGATACTGCAACGCACCACTGATTCCTGTGGATAGGTAATGCGTTTAACTATTTTTCTAACAAAATTGGTTAATTGATCGCTGCGTAGGTAATGCAGTCTTCATTGTGTTATTAAAATAAAAAAAAGAAAGAACTTATAGCGTAAAGGCCTCGGGCTGAACGTGACATTACCGCACATCGCATTTAACAAATAAGTAATTTCCATAAATTCTTTCGGATTAATTTATTTTCCAGTTATTGAGGCATCCCACCGCGCAGGATGACTTATAGCAGTTGACATTGATTTCAAGGGTCCCCGAATCAGTAACGATCAAGCAATGGTGCTGTTAATTTTTAAATTATTCGCGATGATTCTACTTGGATCAAACGCGCATCCCCTACCTCGAAACCCCTGCCCGAATGTCTTCCGATACGAAAGTAGTGCAAGTGACAAAATCCACGGAATTGTGACGTTAAAAAACGATCTGAGCGGAAGTTACAAGCTGGACCTTAAGATGATCCTTCCGATACAAACGAGTACGAACCAGGTGAGTAGGTGCAGCGTTGAACGTTCATTTGGAATTGAAAAGTTGCAGAACATCGCGATTGAGAGACTTTCGTCATTGCACGACGCCGAGAGTGGCAAGGACATCGTTTTTTACGTTACCTTTCCACGTTATGATGTCATTCCTGAGGTGGGCGAGATCGTATTAAATGGTCGAGTTCATTGCTCCATGGTCCATACATTAGGTAAATCCGCAGTCGCTCGTGTTACAAGATCTACTCAAAATTTAAGGTTCCCAGTTTCAGTCCTTGACGTTTCTGAGCGCTTCCAATATGTTCAGTGTGGGTGGTATACCATCAGAACGCCACCCCGAGCATCACACCGAGGAAGTTACGCACACATTGGAACCGGGAGGGGGCATACACTTTTTCAACTTTGAAAGCCCAGGGGTGGCAGTACATAAATTGGATACGTCTGACCCGGAGTCCTTCTTCGTTGACTCCCGGTATCCGACGAAAGAAATAATCAAGCCGGAATTAGAAACGCACTTCTTTGACTTTATGACCACTTCCACCACCGAGTCCAACGTTAGATATTCTCTACCGACCAAACCGCCTGAAAACGTGGAATGTGGAATCGCGGAGGATACCCAGTCGCTCGTGGTCCACGGTAAGGCAACATCAGAGGGCCAATACCCATGGCTCGTTGCCATGTTCCACCTACAAGAGAACTCAATGTACAAATTCAGATGTGGCGGAAATCTGATTACAAACAGCCACGTCCTAACGGGTGAGTAGCCACAGTCGTTACGCGCACCTTTCAAAACACTTTCCAGCGGCGCACTGCGTGCGACGTCAGAACAAGCAGGAGACCATACCGCACGAAGACATAACGCTCGTCCTGGGCAAGCACAACATCAAAACGTGGGCGACACGTTCGAAAATCCGGGCCGTTAGGGAAATTTACGTTCATCCCGACTACCGGCGGCCGTCGGACGCCGACATCGCGATCGTCGCGATGGACAGACCGGTTGAGTACACGAGCAAGATCAGGCCGGTCTGTCTGGGAGGCGAGGTCGCCGCGAGCATCGCGGGAAAGCAGGGCACCGTCGTCGGCTGGGGACGCGACGAGTTCTTCAACGAGTACGTGCCCGAACCGAGGGAGGTCAAGATGCCGGTCGTCTCCCAAGAGGATTGCCTACGGTCCGACGAGCGGTTCCTAGCGTTAACGTCGACGAGAACGTTCTGCGCGGGCACTCGAAACGGCACCGGCGCCTGCACCGGCGACAGCGGAGGGGGATTCGTGGTTAAACAGAACGGTCGATGGACGCTTCGGGGGATCGTCTCCTCCGCACTTCAAGATTCGAGGACCAAATCGTGTGATCTTAACAACTATATGGTCTTTTCGGATGTTGGGAGCTTTAATAGGTGGATACAAAATGTTTTAGTTCGTTAAGTACCAAGGACACCGACGGTTTTTTGCTTGAAATTTTTGTGGTAAGGTTAGGAGTAGGGGAAAAATAAATAAGCGAGCATTCGGTGGAATGGAAGATTGTCCTTTTTTTGCATTTTTTTCGTCTATAGAGCATTGCTTTCTTAATGGATTCGGGATGTCCGGATTTGGATCGTATTCAGTTAAATTTGGGAATCATCAAGCATAAATCGCATAAATTTAAGTCGTGTTCGGTCAAGGACAGATTAATTAAACGCGCTGGTTCATTTTTCGCTATAAACAAATCAGCTGTAAACGCCACAAATTAGTGAATGGAAGGCGAGTTCGGACCAAACCAAAACATCGTTGTGCCGTTGTGCTTTATTTTTAACGAAATGAGACCGTATTGTGCCGAACTTGGCTCCGGTTTGCTCGGAAATGATGTATTTTATGTGCCAAGAAGAAACAATTGCCTCAATTCAACCATTTCCGAGCGAGCCGAAGGCGAGTTCGGAACAAACCAAAACATCGTTGTGCCGTTGTGCTTTATTTTTTGTGCTTTATTTTTAACGAAATGAGACCGTATTGTGCCGAACTTGGCTCCGGTTTGCTCGGAAATGATGTATTTTATGTGCCAAGAAGAAACAATTGCCTCAATTCAACCATTTCCGAGCGAGCCGAAGGCGAGTTCGGAACAAACCAAAACATCGTTGTGCCGTTGTGCTTTATTTTTAACGAAATGAGACCGTATTGTGCCGAACTTGGCTCCGGTTTGCTCGGAAATGATGTATTTTATGTGCCAAGAAGAAACAATTGCCTCAATTCAACCATTTCCGAGCGAGCCGAAGGCGAGTTCGGAACAAACCAAAACATCGTTGTGCCGTTGTGCTTTATTTTTAACGAAATGAGACCGTATTGTGCCGAACTTGGCTCCGGTTTGCTCGGAAAAGATGTATTTTATGCGCCAAGGAGAAACAATTGCCTCAATTCAACCATTTCCGAGCAAACCGAAGGCGAGTTCGGAACAAACCAAAATATCGTTGTGCCGTTGTGCTTTATTTTAAACAAAATGAGACCGTATTGTGCCGAACTTGGCTTCGGTTTGTTCGGAAATGATGTATTTTGTGCGCCAAGAAGAAACAATTGCCTCAATTCAACCATTTCCGAGCGAACCGAAGGCGAGTTCGGAACAAACCAAAACAGCGTTGTGCCGTTGTGCACTCATATGTATAGCTTAATACGATTAGTAAACGCGAATCGGATTGTCGGTGACAGCCGGGCGCGTTTTGGTTGAGCGAAAAGAGACGCGAGCCGTTAAATTTCCGTTGGTTCCGTTTTTAAGCGCAGCGGCAACGAAAATGGTTCAGAATAGGAACTTACGGTTGGTGGAAAATAGACGCGAGCCGTTAAGTTTGCGTTGGTTCCGTTTTCAAGTCGCAGACCGGCAATAACGGAGAGGGAGAAGGCAAGGCAGCCCTAGTGTACAGGTCGTCGGGCGAAATTGGCATACACGTTAAAAGGGTTTAAAAGAGACACACAGCGACCATGATAGCGTGTACTTTCGTCTGCGAAAGAAGAGAAATTAGCCAAGCGTTCCTCAAGAAAGTTACGGCCCGTTGTAAATTATGGTGTCGAGTGAAACTAAGAAGTTGATTGTTGAAGATTCGTTGCCGACATTTTTGGTTGAAATAACATAAATAATAACGTAAAACAAATATTACTTCAAGTAACTAATCTCTGTACTTTGACCATTGTTTAAGAAATAAAAAAACAGCCATATATTTCTCTCATTTTTATCAGACACTTAGAACAATTTGTTATAAAATTTACTTTATCCACGAGCTTAAACATTTAGCAACAATCTTTTAACACACGCTCCATTTTTTACTTCGCAAAAGTTACTCAGAAAATCGCAAGGCCGCTGTTTTTAGTTCACCAGCGAATTTTTTTTTATTTTTGCCAAGCTTCGATCAATTTTTAATATTGGGGGTTGATGGGGAATTGTGCCGAATCTAAGGGCGAAGGGCGGCTGAGAGAGAAATCTAGGTGAATTGTGATGGTAAAAAAAGGATCAATAAAGTTACTAGACGCGACGCCTATCTTTTGCCGTTTGTTTCGGCCATTTTAGATCGTCTAACATTACGTGAGCTTTTCGAAAATGTGGCATTTCGGCTGGAAAGAGCGGCGAAGAAAAATAAACGTCATTAGATCACTAACACCCTGACCTGTTACTTATGATGTATCGTACGCAACGAACCAGTTCTCGGCTAAGTTAGCCCCAAAGTATATCGGACCCTTCGTTATCCTTCAGAAAGTTTCCCCGTGGATGTTCGAGCTGCAAAATATGGATGGTAAGTTTAGAGGCACTCGGCATGCTCGGTTTTAATTTTCGGGTTGGTTGGTTGGGGACGTTTAATGGTCCATGTTCTTTTCGATTTCGGCTACAATTTTCTGCTCAAAGATCAGAGCTCTTCATATCTATCCTTTATTTCTTTTGGGTTGGAAATTGTTAGGTTTCTGGTTTGGGTGGTTTTTGGTCTTCATTGTAGGAAAAAGGGGTGGGTTGTGCCGAGGTTTCGGATCGGTCTCCTGGACGAATGAGGCACGTTTGTGTGTTGGTGAACCAAACGTTTGTATACGGTTCTATTTTCTACTCTTCTTGCTTCCTTTGATTTCTCCTCTTTCGGAAAATTCTATCGGGCCCTCCTGTCGACCCTACATTTTATGTAGGTTAGGCAGAATATCTCTTTCAATTAATTTATAGCCATTACAAAACAGGGATGGTAAATCATTTTGATTTATGAGCTTACTTGAAAACCTCAGCGTTATCTACACTAAATATTAACCTATACGACGATATAAAGCTGCCAAGTTCTTCCTTTTTTTCTCTTTCTTTCTTCACCTAGTTCACCTAGTGATAAGAGTTCTGAATATGACGCTAATTATCGTTTGTCTTCTCATCTTGGAGACTTGGGGTAAACTTCAGTAAATCTGACATCCGATCCGACGTAGGTATTTTCTAGGTCATTCGGTCGAAAGCACATTTGAAAATGGCAGAGTGATCGGGGGCTCCTCTGCGCCCGACAAGGCCTACCCTTATCAAATCTCGATATGGCGACAGGGTTGGGGATATTCGAAATATATTTGTGGGGGGTCCATTATCGGCGATCGACATGTACTGACAGCGGCTCATTGTGTTTCGGGGTAAGTGCCCGGATTTTCGCTCTTTTTTTTAAACATGCTTCTAGTGCAGTTGTCCCGAACCTGAGGGTAGTTGCCGGGACTAACAAGTTGAGAGACAGCGAGCAGACCAACTACACCGTTAGTGAGGCCATCGTCCACAAAGATTATGTATCTTTTCTTTACAAAGACGATATAGCCATACTGAAACTGAACGAAACGATTGTATTCAATGACAGAATTCAACCTGTACGACTAACGAAAGTGGCTCCACCTTCAGGTACTAACTGCACGCTGACGGGCTGGGGGTTAACCTCGCGTTCGTCGGCTCGCCTCCCCGATCAATTGCAATACATTAGCCTGAAAACCATTTCTCTCTTCGAATGCAAGCTAAGGTTGCTACTGAGCGGCCTTCTGGTGGGCCGAGAACAAATCTGCACGCGCACGAAAGCAGGGGAAGGCTCGTGCAATGGCGACTCCGGAGGACCGCTCGTGGACACCGCTAGCGGTGCTCAAATCGGGGTGGTTTCGTGGGGACATCCGTGCGCTTTAGGTGTACCGGATGTTTACACCAACGTTTATGAGTATCGAGACTGGATAAGTAAGCATACCGACTTGGGTATCTAAGTGGGGAAACGGTTTCCTAGGCTGTCAAGTCAGCGACCAACTCGTAAATAATAAACTTTATCGTCAAGAAACATTGTTTGGGGTTTTATTTGCCACAGCCACCCCTATAGGGCTCCAAAAGAAGAAAACCACCCCATCAGTTGCCACCAGATAAGTAAGATTCATTTTTGTTGCTAGTACAGGGGAAAGGGAAGCAAGATGGGTATGGAAAACACCCTGCAGACGATGATTCTATTACCATTTGGAGTCATCATCTCTCTCTCTCTCTCTCTCTCCTCTCTCCTCTCTCCTCTCTCTCTCGATTACTATGTTCTCTGCAATACCAACTTCTTAGTCTTCTTGGGCATTATTTTACCCTCTTTTCTCAGCTTGTTCTTGATATTCTTCCTTCTCTTTTTATCATATCTTTTTGCATATTCTTGTATTTTATTTTACTTTCTTGTATCTCCTTGGATTTTCTTATCCCTTTTTGATGATTGCTGTCTCTTCTTATTCTTCAAATTCTAGTGTTTCTTGCCTTTTTCTACCTCGCCATCCTTTTCCTCTGCTTCTTCGTCATCGTCCACTTATCATTTTTTGCTTTTTTTAATTTTTAGAATTTTCTGTCTTCCTTTCCCCATTTCTTTTCCTCACAGATTTCTAGTAAAATTTCCTAGGCACACTTCGAGTAAATGAAATCTTTAGAAGATTAAAATATTTTTGAGTTTAAAATTTCCATCCATTTAGTAACCGTTACGCCATCTGTGTATTTCTCGTGCAAGTTTTTGTTATAGTTACTCTTGTTGGTAGAGTTTTTATGTCATAGTTTCGTATTCTTCCGCTAGAGGTAATGACGATTCACTACTTTACTACTTCTTAACGCTTGCGTGCGCACTTCATGGCCGTCTGATATTTTCACTTTACTTTTTGTGGATTTTGTTCTACAAGTTTTAAGTCCTCTCTACCCATCTCTACTTTCCGTGCTTTACCGTGCTTAAATAAAAGTAATTTTGTTGCGTGTGCCTAAAGCGTATGTAACAAGTCTCTAAAAAGCCCTTCAAGTAGGCACACGAAAAGCTTCACCTTTCCTGATGTAAGGGTGCGTCTTTGTTGATACTTTGTAGATGACGCATTGGGAAGAAACTCGTCATTCCTTTCAAATTTGGTTCTGATTGGAAGTGGTGGATCCTTTAAATACGGGAAGACAACGGAAAAACAAGGGAAACTTGAAACGAGATAGTAAGAGAGATTGAAGGAGATGAGAAACAATGGCTGAGGAGGGAGGGTGATATGAACGAATTGCGCAATGAAAGCATGAAGAATGCACGAATCGGATACGGAAAATTGCGGAGGAGTAAATGCGACGGATGGTGAAAAGTGGGAGATTGCGCAAAAGTAATCTAACTGATACCAGTACATAAATCAACAAATTTAATTAATTCACAAACATCATTATCATACAATAGAACCCTTGATCCGAATTTCGTCATTCCACGATAAAGTGTCCAGTGTCGTTCGTAATGATCGCACGTTTTATTTCTGTGGCAGCCATCTTCGGTAGGTAGCGCCCTTGGATCTCATCCGATTGAGATTTTCCTTGCAGCAGTCGGGTGCGAGGCGAACGGTTTTATCGAACTGCGAATCGTCGGAGGTTCAGATGCGGCCGTCAGGTCGTTCCCGCACCAGGTCTCGGTGCAGATCGCCGACCTCGGTCACGCGTGCAGCGGCTCCATTATTTCCAAGAACTGTATTCTAACAGCGGCTCATTGCACGTACAGGTAAGTGCGCGTCGACCCCGACCCCCCCAACACTTTCGTATTGCTCGCACTAGGATCGATCCCGGTGTCATGACGGTGGTGGCGGGAACTACGAATTTGAGGGTCGGCGGCGCTCGCCACGCGGTGAGCCAGGCGATACCGCACGAAGCGTACGACACCTACCTCAAGACGAACGACTTGGGAGTCTTAAGACTGACGGAAGACTTGGCGTTCAACGATCAGACTCAGCCCGTTTCGTTAAGCGGCGTGCGTCCATCGCCAGGGACGGACTGCACGCTGACAGGTTGGGGTTTCACTTCGAGCTCATCGACAAAGCTCCCCGATAAGCTACAACAAGTCAATCTCGCGACGATATCCGTCGAGAGGTGCAGGAAGGAGCTGCCGTCCAACACGCGACCGATCACCTACAATCAGACCTGCACCCTTGCGCCGGTCGGGAAAGGGGCGTGCGTCAGGGATTCGGGAGGTGCGCTCATTGATAACTCCAACGGAAAACTGGTGGGCGTGGTCTCTTGGGGCTATCCTTGTGCTCTAGGCGAGCCGGACGTGTACTCAACGGTGTACGGATACAGGAGCTGGATTGAGGAGAAGTGTCAGGATTCAAATTATTATTTTATCTCTAAATAAATGATTCATAGACCAAAGCCCTGTTTGATTTTATTAAAGGGTGCATCGCCCAGATGTTCGAGGTTACCGAAGTTCAATATCAAAAATATGAGAAACAACGTCGGAAGAGGGAAGGAAGTAATGTAAAAAGAATGCAAAGTGCAGGAAGTTACAAAAGTCCGCCCTAAGAGGAGTCACAGTTGCACTCCCAGGCACTGCGAACTGTATAAGAATCATTCAGCATGTTATTCCGCGTTTTGGTTTGTACACTCGCCATGACTGGTCTAGTACAATCAAGATAGTACCTGCGCATGCACACACTCACAACTTCAAGCTCAGCCCAATGACGATACTAAAACTACAACCACCGTTCAAAGTCCAAAGGTTGATCACTGTTCAAAGTCCAAAGGTTGTGCGCCGTTTAAAGTCCAAAAGTTCCCTCACCGTTCAAACGTTGCTTACCAAACTGATGATGATCTTGAGGTGTGAGATCAAGGTCAAGTTCTCACCCCTCATTTCGAGGTTCAAATAAAAAAATTCTGGTTTACGGCAGTTGGGAAAATCAGAATCAAAAATCAAAGCGGGAAACCTTTGGACTTTGAACGGTGAACAAACTGTGTGGATTTTGAACGGCGACCAATTCTTTGGACTTTGAACGGTGATTGTTGTTTTAGTCTTGCTTTATCGTTCCATCATGGTTAAGTTAACGTTCTGCATCGATAATTTGTATTTAATTCTTCTTGTTTCACTTCAACTTTAACAATTGCAGACATCGTCCCATACGATAGCTCTACAAGAAAGATTCGTAAACAACAAAATGAAATGAAAATATAACTAAAGGCGGTTTTACGCTTTTATTTCTCGTTTATAGCTGGCTACCGTGAGACTTTTCAGTCTCGAGAGCAACAACGCTTTTTATTTACGTTACGGTCATCTTGGTTTGAGCTATCGTCGAGAGCGCATCTTGTAGTTTGTTGTTTGTATAATTTTTTGTGTAAATGTTTGCTCAATTTATGTTTTGATTACATGGTCTTGGGTTTAATTTACGTACATAATACATACTTAAATCTTTTTGTTCCTGGGGGGTATTTCATACCCCCCGACCACCGGTGTTACATTATCCCTCAAAACGTTCACTCAAGGTCTCCCGTGCTGGTTCTTTATGTGAAAGACCATCGAATCTCCATCTAAGAATATTCCGTAGTTCACAGGATTCTGGAGTTTCTTGCGATTCCAAAAATGATAGTGTATGGGCATTGTACGTTTTGAGGAAGAAAGTAGAACCGGAAGGTCTGGGGGGTATAATACCCCCAAGCCAAGCGTCCGTAAATTTTGACAAGTGAAAATGCTAATTTTAGTTGACACACCTTGTATATAAGGACATAAGGTCCGTCTCGTTATTATATATTAATGTACAGTAATTAGATAAGGTAAAAAATTGACCATCAGGTATTCATTTTTTTTAATGGGACAAAGTGATAAATCAATAACACTGTGTATAAATGAACGCGACAAATTTCTCGTTGCGCGCACGTGAGCCACAGCCAGTCGACTTTCTTTTAGTCAAGTGAAGTGTACGTGTAGTAATTATCGGTCTTTCATCCTCCAGATAAACCAGCCGTTAGTTAATTTGTGAATTACTCTTGCAATAATTGACGTCTCTCTGGTATCGCCTAGGTACAGATATTGGAATTATCTGCGAGTTAAACTCGCATCACAAATACCTGTTAAATATTTTAACTGAAGGATTTGACATAAGGACATAAGGCGTGTTCCCTTACTAATTAGCGTAATTCCAACTGAGCTGTCAGTTTATTTTCAATTTGTTAGGTGAGGTTTTCTGCGCCAAATTTGAAAAAAGGTAGGTTATGTGAATCAATTAAGAAGGGGGTGGGTGTGGTGGTTTCCTGGAAGTGCATAATGTTCTCTAATGTGTTACATATACAGGGTGGTTTGTTTACCACACAAGCAACATTGAGTTCTCTCAATCTTTTACAGTTACTAGAGTGCTGTTGAAATACCAAATGCGTTTGTTTTGGGCAAAATAGTAGTAAATGCCGAATATACAGGGTGTTCCTAGGTGGTTTGCTTTTCTACTATGCATATTGCAAACATTTTTGTATGTACAGGCTGGTCCATAAGTATAGTATGAGACACAACTCTGTTATAGGTTTTGGATTTTGGAAATATATAAAAAAATGTGCAAAAATTGATGGGAAACATGTTGAAAATGTGTAGGAAATAGGCAGGGATTATAGAAATGTTGGAAAAATTTGACAACGTTTCTAGAATATTTGTAGAATTTTCAAAATGCTGCCGACATCTTGAAAATGTTTCATAATCATTGGAAATTTGTGCGAATTTTTGAAAATGTGTCAGAAACGTGTAGAAATTTAAGAAGAAAGAAGGATTTTTTGTAAAATAAAAAAAGGAACAAAATAAATGGAACCTCAATTGATCATAACAGTTCATATACTTCTTTTGTAGCGTTTTATAATGGTCGGATGCTCCGCCGTTGGGTGTACGAATAGAAGTGAGCAGGGATACGTTATGAAGGTGTTCCCCAGGGACCCCGAAAGAAGAAAACAATGGGTCGCGAAAGTTAGAAGGAAGAATTGGACACCTACGAACAGCACATTTCTCTGCGAAGTAAGTACGATTCAATTCGTGTGCACGTCTTTAGTGCCATTTGGATTTTAGACACATTTTGAAAGCGACATGTGGGAAAAAACGAGGGTTGATGGAAAGCGAAAGCTGAGACATAATGCGGTTCCTACGCTTTTCAGTTTTGTCAAACGAAAAATTAAGCGTAAGTCGCGGGTACAAAGACACTTATTGGTAGTTTGGCAGTCAATTACAGCGGATTGCCCCCCGATTCGATTCAGCTCAATGATAAGTTCAAAACAAAATGGCGCATAGGGCCACGCTTTCTTTATAGTCATCAGAGCGCCCCTAGCGGTTACTCTACGATACACGGCCGCAGAAATGTTTGAGAAGCCATAAGTGCTTTCCAAATGGATAGTCTGAGAATGGCGATTTAGATTTTTCATCGAAAACAAAAATTACGAACACCTAATATCATTTTTGTACCTTTAATGCTGTGCACGACAAAATAAGCCACCCTGTATATGTACGAAACATGATGCGGCAGTAGGATTTGTTCGTTCCTAAGGAATCTTGTACTATTCATACACATCAGTAGAAAGCAGGCACTATCCCCTCCACTTTGTGACCTTACAAGGTCGTGGCCTGCGGATTTTGCTGACTAATGATTATTTTTGGCGGATTTAATTGAATTGAATTTTTTGAAATTGGATCAATTAATTAATTCTGGCTCGCGATTTAAAAGGATCGGTAGATGCCATATTGCAAACCTACGTTCCCCCCCCCCCCCTCCGATGGTACATTAGAACTTAAATTAATGAAAGTGTACAAGATTTGTATTTTGAATAAAAGGCGTAACGTAAAATTAAACTACTATCTTCTGTGGCTGAGGGGTTTTCATAACTCCCAGGCCCCCCAGTGAGATGCGCCCCTTATTCAGAATACAACTATAACTGTACACTACCGTTATTTTAAGTTCTAATTTACCACCGGGGGGTCTGGGGGGTAGTAACTCAAAATTAAGCTTTTTTTGGGACTGGGGGGAGGGATTGGCCCCCCCGGTAAGATGAAAACAACACACCCTTTGTTCTTAAACTGGATAATTGTCAATTATGCCCTCTCTTTCACATTCAATTGCGCCCTCTATTGCACTTTCAATTATGCCCCAGGTTTCACCTTCAATTCTGTCCTCTATTTCACCTTCCATGACTCCCTTTATTTCCCTTCAAATCCGCCTCTACCCCACCTCTCTATTTTACCTTTAATTTTGCCCTCTATTTCTCTTTCAATTCTCAACTCCACCTTCCATTATGCCCTACCAATGATGCCCTCGATTTAACCGTCAATTTTTTCCTGTTTCACCCTAAATTTTGTCCTCTATTTAGCCTTCAAAGGTGCTCTCTATTTTACCTTCAATTATTCTCTTTATTTCTCTTCAATTCTGCCTCTACCTCACCTTTAATTCTGCCATCTATTTCGCCTTCAAAGATGCCCTCTATTTTACCTTCAGCGATGCTCTTTTTCACTCTCAATTATTCCCTCTATTTCACCTTTTCTTCTGCCCTCTATTTCATCTTCAATTATTCCCTCTATTTCCCTTCAATGATGCCTCTACCTTACCTTCAATGATGCCCTTTATTTCACTTTCAGTTATGCCCTTTGTTTCACCTTCAATTGCCCTATCTATTTCACTTTAATTATGTCCCCGATTTCACCTTCAATTCTATTTCCTCTTCAATGATGCTCTTTATTTCACTTTCAAAGATGCCCCCTATTTCACCATCAAATGTGCCTCTATTTCACCTGCAATTATGCCCTCAATTCCACCCTCTATTTCATCTTCAATTATTCCCTCTATTTCCCTTCAATTCTGCCTCTACCTTACCTGCAATGATGCCCTTTATTTCACTTTCATTTATGCCCTCTATTTCACCTTCAATTCTGCCCTCTATTTCACTTTCAATTATGCCCTTTGTTTCACCTTCAATTGCGCTATCTATTTCACTTTAATTATGTCCCCGGTTTCACCTTCAATTCTGCCTTCTATTTCCTCTCCAATGATGCCCTTTATTTCCTCTTCAATGATGCCCTTTATTTCACTTTCAAAGATGCCCCTATTTCATCATCAAATGTGCCTCGATTTCACCTGCAATTATGCCCTTATTACACCTTCAATTCTGCCCTCTATTTCAGTTTCAATTTATTATGCCCTCTACTTCTCCTTCAATTCTGCCCGCTATTTCACCTGCAATTATGCCCTCAATTTCATCTTCAATTATTCCCTCTATTTCCCTTCAATTCTGCCTCTACCTCACCTTCAATGATTCCCTCTATTTTACTTTCAATTATGCCCTCTATTTCACTTTCAATTCTCTACTCCACCTTTGATTACGCCCTCTATTTCACCTTCAATTGGGATATCTATTTCACTTTATTTATGTCCCCGGTTTCACCTTCAATTCTGCCTTCTATTTCCTCTTCAATGATGCCCTTTATTTCACTTTCAAAGATGCCCTCTATTTCACCTTCAATTGTGCCTCTACCTCACCTTCAATAATGCTCTCTTTTTCCCCTTCAATGATGCCCTAGCGAGTTTATAATCTTGCGGTGTCTGTCCGTCCGTCCGTCCGTTTAGCACGATAACTCATAAACGAATGGACCGATTACGATGAAATTTTGCAGGTGGATTCTTTATCAAATTTGTAGATCGGAGTTCGTGAATTGGCAATGTAGACAAAAAAAATTAAGTGGGCCCTTTTGACATCTCCGTTAGTTATGAACCGAATCGCATGAAATTCAATATGCGCATAGCTTTAGCCACATAAGACACAATTCCAAAAGTTGAGCCTAATCGATCAGCATTCACAGTGCCCATTGTGCTTCTCGACCATTTCCAGACCGAATTGCAAACTTTCTTGTTTATGAAGGTATATTTAAATGAAATTTGATACATGGCGACTAGGAATAAAAGCAAATTTGACGCCAGTTTCAAAATTTGGTTTTGCGCATGTGCAGTGTCAACTTTGGGTCCGTTAACTTGGCCCCCCCACTGAGAGATTTCATAGTCGTATTATTTTGAAATGAATGCGCTCGTTATGCGCTCATATGCGCCACCGATAATAACTCTTGCGCCATTATCGTTTTTTAGAAATCCGAAAAAACATTTGGGGGGGGGGCAAGTGAACGTAGCCCCCCATTTGGTTATGCGCTCAATTGCGCCACTTGAATTAAAGCTAGCGCCATTACGGTTAAGCCGTGACAAATTTTCAAAAAGTGGGGGGGCCAACTTAACGTTTTTAAAAGTTACTTTTTTTTAACATCTTTTCATACGAAATTGTACTCTCAGGTATGCGCTGAAATGCGCCGTAAAAAGATATCTTTGCGCCATTATTGTTTTTTGGATATCCTTAAATATATTGGGGGGGGGCAAGTGAACGGAATCCCCCATAACGCATTTTGCTACCGGTATTTGTGCCACTTGATACATCTGGTTATGAGCTCAATTGCGCCACTTGAATTAAAGCTAGCGCCATTACGGTTAAGCCATAAAAAATTTTTATGGCCCCTTTATGTACTTACTGAATTCAATCACTTGTACCTTTAATGTGTAACCTTTGTTGGTATTGGCCATCATGTTTCATTGTCGGTAGGGCTGTATCTATGCTGTACATACTTGCATGTGTACATATTTAATTTGTGTATTGTGCTTTTTAGTCACTCTCGATTATTTCGTTGCATTTCATTATATTTGCTTATTTGGGACTGTGAGTCATCAAGAGGGAAGTGTGCTTGTTTAGAGGGGATCGAGCTATTCGAGTTTATACGGCCTTGGTGAACCTAACACTAACATTTTCACTCGTTCCGAACCCAACAACTTTAGCCCAGGTTTACAGGGACCCCACTGGGCCTGGGTACTCCTCCCGCCCGGCGAGGTATATTTGACATTTCTTAGTTTTGTCCGATGTATGTGTTGTAATACCTGGGGAATGGCTCGATCCCATTTTGGTTACTCATAGCGTGTTTGTAGTAGTTACCCCGGTTTCCAGAGGGCTCAAAAGTGCTGTACTTTGGATGTTGTTCATTATAGGACTACTCCGAATTAGGTTTACCTGCAGTTTTCCTAATTCGTAAGGTAAATGCCGGAGGAGTATAGAACCACTTAAGACCCTCTGCAGGGGCACCGTTTTGGTATTAGCTGCAATATAAACTTAATCAACTATTGCTTTTGGTGTTCCTTACCCATAAAACGCCCTCAGTACCTGCTGAGAACCCAGTTATTACACAACGTAGGTGTCCTACATGACGATTACGATCTTAGTGCACTCGGAGTGGCCCTAGAGTGACGGATTCTCGCGGGAAACTTAAGCGAGAGTATTCAAATAGGCAGCCATGTTAGTTTGCCATTCCCAATACTACAGAACATGGTCAAATATTCCGGTGTGACTTGAAGTTAGTGTTAGCCCGCCAAGATAGTAGGAGGCTAGGATCATCACAATAATAATCCAATTCACCTTTACTATTTACTTGCTTAACTAAAAAGACATCTCTCGTATATCTATGGTAATTTTCGGACACACAATGGAAAACAAACTGTGGATTTAGCTAAGTAAAAAAAACAGGTTAGGTAAGGGAACACGCTCATAATTGTAGGGAACTATTCAATTTTTTTTAATGCAGAGAATTCCTATGCGATACTCAAACTTCGATGTTTTTTCGTTTTTAGTCCATTTCCGCGTTACGCTCGCGGCCCTTTCATTTGACAATGGCCGATTTGAGTTTCAATTCGAAACGCGAGCGCATGCAAAATTTCAAAAACGAAGAGGTGCGCCTGCTCGTCGACCTGATCGTACAAAATTGGAACATAATCGAGAACAAAACGTCCGACGCCGTCACGTGGAAACAGAAAAACGAAACCTGGGAGCAGATTACGACTAAGTTCAACGCGAGACGAATTTTGGTGACGAGAGATAAAACTAACCTTAAGGCCAAATACGAGGCGATTAAAAAGCTGCTGAAAAAGAAAGTGTGTAGCGACGACGAAGAGGTAAAGAACGATCTGAAGGACTGGGAAAAGCGGCTTTTGCGAATGTTAAATTTAAGCGCGTGCGGAGTAGCTACCACATTTGATGGTGATACACCCCAAAGTATGATAACATCGCTTGTCAAAAGGGCATAATTTTCTTTTGTTATAGCACCACCCGCAACTGCGCCCAATGACGACTTGAACGAGAACCTGAGTAACTTCATTGCCAAATTGGAGGTGGAGAGTGTGAACATCAGCCCCGAACACAAGCCAGGTAACTTAGCTAACCGTGGCCAATAATCGATCGTCTTTTCCAGAGATCGCCGTAGAAATCCACGAGTTACCAAGTAAGTGTGATCACGTGAAACCTTTTTCTTGAAGTTTGCGTCTACAGCCGTCCCAAAAATACACAGCTACGCCGAAAATGGCACGTGGAATCATTGGGCCGTGACGCGAAACAAGAAAAATTCGCCCTTGCGGAAGAAACGAATGCAAAAGCCGTACAGCACGGAGAGCATCAACAAGAAATATACGGATTTGGTCGACGAACGGAACGAGCTCGTGAAGTTGCAGGTTGCGGTGGCCCGAAGGGAGTTGGACATCCTGAACAACGAGGAGGCTCACAAAGAGGAGATGAGGAAATTAGAACGGCAGAGGCTATTGAAACGAATTGAGTTTGACGCGGAGGAGCACAAATTAAGGGTTGATCTTTTAAAAAAACAAACTAGTATCTAAGTAGCTTTGTATTACGTTGAGAAATATTCAATTAGTTGTCTTTGTACTTGTGTACTATTACCGAGCAGTATTACATCATTTTCGATTTCCTCACGATGAACATCGACATCGGGGGGCATATCCTCGCCGGCGTCCCTTGATAGGTTATGTAAAATCGCGGTGGCCATTATTACCGATTGCACTAGTGGGATTTTGCAGCGCATCCCTATCGAGAGGATGGGAAATCGCCCCGTCCAAAGTTCGAGGGTTCGCTCGATCACGTTACGGGTACGCATTTGCGACTCGTTAAACCGATCCTCCGCTCGGTTTTGGGGTTCGTGTAACGGGGTGATTAGGTAATCGCGGCAGGCGTAGCCGCTGTCGCCCAGTAGCAAGGCGTCGGCCATTTCCTGATTTTCGAAGCGAGCTCGTATACGAGAGCTGTCGAAAATGTTATCGTCGTGCGTCGCGCCCGGCCAATGCGGTTCGACGTCGGCGAACTTTAGTGCGGCGTCGCAAACGCATTGAACGTTCATCGAGAACGATCCTTTCTGATTTTTGAAATGTTCCGCTTGGGTTCCTCCTACAAAAAGAGGAATTAACATACAGTACGAATCTGAATAGAAGGACAAAGCCGTGCTTTTTCACGCGAGCCATTGTTACAAATTGATTTTCATGCCTTAATCTACACTACCTAGACAGACAAACGCGACTGAGCCCTTAATTTTCGAAAGAGCGATAAATGACAGTACTCGGGACCGAAAGTCCACGGGAAGTTTCGTAAGTACACGCCATCTGCAAATTACCCTAGCGCATCTGGTGTTAATCTGAAATCAAGAAATCCTTAGCATGCCTCGTATGTGACTATTTCGCCTGGCCCCGTATCTATTCTCATTTCTTATAGGCGGCAAATCGAACAACATTCGAAGAGTCATCAATGAACATGACTGTTAAAAAGCACCATGTCATTTCATCCCTAATACCTAAAAGTAGACAAAGGGAAAAACAATCACGTAAATCCCCGTCTACTTCTTAATAAATAGCACTGTATATCTATATACATCATTCTATCATTATTGCGTCCATACATTTACCAATTACGCACATTATTGCGTCCGAATATCGGACGCAATAAAGGCATCGCCTGTATTTCCATGTTCCCGCCATTTTATCATTCAAATACTATCAACGAAGGATGCACCGGTTTAACAGATTCCTATAGCACAAACCAGTTTTGAGACATCTCTTGCCGTTTTCGAGATATTAAAAGATAACAAATTTTTAGTGGACGCAGTCCGTACGAAGTTGTATCTTTTTAGTTCAGCACTTTGCAGCTAGGGGCGGTAAATTAGTATACGCTTTCAAGTATACGTTTTACAAAGTTGGTATATTATTGCGTCCAACATGTGGCAACACTGTAAGCTATTTATAGACATCATTTCGATAAGATAATCATCTTTTTATATCTTAAATGAGGATAATTATTATACTCTCCATTCGGAAAGTACATTGTTGCGTCCAGATACGTTTAATTATAATGGAGCTGATCTCCGAAAATGTAACAATTCAAAAAATTCTATTCTTTAAAATGGTTTAACCTAAAAGATTGTATTTGGTTATCAACAAATTAAATTTCGCTTTTGAATATTTTTGGTTGATGGTTAACAGCTGACCCCCCTTTAATGGCTGTAAATATTAACTTGGCGGGGTTCAATTGAAACGTGACGTCTCTTATACTATTCCCACCATTTAAAAACAAATTTTAATACAAGCGTACACTTTAATTTTTTGCATTATTCCGTAACCCAGAGCTGATCTGCGAAAATCTAAAAATTCAAAAGATTTTATTCAATAAAATTGTTTTATTTGTAGATAAGGTAAAAGTAAGTAATTGTAGTAATAAATGAATGTTTTCTTATACGTGATCGATTTCGCTTTTATTTAGAATTTTCGGACCTTTATTAATTGACGCTAAGGTCCGAATATGCTAAATAAAAGCGAAATCGATCACCAATAACTTATAAGAAAACATTCATTTATTTATAATTATTTACTTTTACCTTACAAATTCAATACAAGTAAATTACAATAGAGACATACGTCGACAAAAACCAAAATCAAAATTTTATACTAAGTTCCACACCTTTACAAGGAAAAGCAATTGGACTCGTATAATTAAATTAATTCCTGCCGGATCAACGTCCTCTTGAATATGTGATTAGACGAGGAATGACTGTGCATTAACATTGGCAACATTGCAGGACGCAATAATATACGGCGAAATCCATATACGGGCGCGACAATGGCGCATATGAAAGGACGCACGAATGATTCAATATGACTGAAAATTCGTATATCGAAATACTGGGAATTTTTTTAATCTGGTTACGATTCTAGCCACGACATACGATTCCAAACCAACATTCGCGGCAATAGTTTAAGAATTCCTATCCGTTCTAGGAGACGCAATAAAGTACAAATACGTACGGACGCAATAATGATATATATATATCTATATATATAAAATGCCTTTTAAATACAATGCTTTGGTCTGAACCCACGTCCTTCTACTCAGATTTCGACTCAACAGAAGGTACAAGTTTACCTGGTGATTGTATTTGTACGTGGGTGCAGTCGATTGCCCCTATAACTTTTGGAAATTGAGCAATTTTAAAAAATTCGTCCATAAGACTACTCCGTTCCGCTACAGTGGACGGTAGTTTGATGTACTCGGGCCGTAATGCGCAAATTGCGTTCGTAACTTTCTCAATTATTCTACATGCGGCCGCCTTACTTATGCCGGCGAAGTCCGCAACGGTCACGTACATTGATCCGCTGGCGTAGTACCGTAAAGTGACCAACAGTTGAGTAATCGGTGTAATATTGCTATTTCTACAATTTCTGCGATTAGTAACTAAACGTAAATGGTGCAATTTGAGAACCTAGTGATTTTAGATAGTAATTGATCATTGATTTTCCCCAACAGTAGCAGTACGGTGTGCTTTTTTAAACGAAACCTTCGAAAGAAATCAAAATCGTCAAGGATTTCTAAATAATTGGGCCGTTCGCGTATTGTGTATTGACGACGGATTCCGTTTACAATTCGCACTTCTTCTAATTCTAAGATTTCGTCAATGAAATGTTCCATTTTACTAGTTTAAAAAACACGTGAACCTAACCTATAATGCCAAAGGCACATCTCTTTTCGGATAGTACAACTATGTATAGTCTGTCTCTATTGCGTTTGTGTACCCCTTGAAGTAGGCAACGAATGCAATTTCCTAGAGTGGTTGCGTACGATGCTATGATATACAGGGTGGTTGTAAGAGTCAGGACGTCTAAGACGATCCTAGAAATATTCTTAGTGTATCTGTATGTTTAAGATATTTTAGATAGATAGACCGGACGCATTTGAAATCCTTAACAGCCTGGTGGATCAATAGAGCCTTTTAAAAGCAGATCTGTCATTGGTGGCATAGTCGCACTGTTCACATTTTAAGCCCTTGAAAGCCTTGTGCATAAAGAAATGTCTTCCCAGGTGACACTTTCTGTACGCTTCGTAATTACACTGGACACATTAAAAATCTCTACAACTCCTGTGTTTCAACAGGTGTGTTTTTACATTTTATTTTCTATGGGTTGCATAGTCACACTGGTCACATTTTAAATCTTTGGACGACTTGTGTATCAGACAATGCGTCTTTAAATACAGTTTCTCTTTGGTGGCATATTCACACTGGGCACATTTAAAATTTTGTAAAATTCCTGATAGCTTAGTAGACTGTCCCTGAACATTGGTAGTAGTCTCATAAGGTTCCAGCTTTACTGTTGCAAAGGCATCATTGGTAAGAGAGACCTTTTCATCAAAAAAAGTTAAGGGATCTCTTCTACCTCTTCTTTAGGTTCAATATTAATTACTGTAGTCCATGATAAAGTTTTAGACAAAGTCCCAGATAAACTTACATGATAAAACCCTGAATAGAGTTTCAGATAATATCCCAGATACTGTAAGAGACACAGTTCTAGATAAAATTCCAGACAGTCTGAGATATGGTTCAAGGTAAATCGATAGATACAGTGCTAGAACAGGTTCCAAATAAACTTCCAGAACACTCTGCCGCGGTTGATGTCCCGATAAGGGCCAGATAAAGTTTCTGATAACCATAGACAAAGTATGGAATGCCCCAATTGTAAGATCTTGCGATCGTTGTAGGGAAATAAGCACTAATTCATACTGTTCTGGGTGAGGGGGGAGGGGGTATTCCATCATTGAGGGGTCTGGGGATTATGGAAGTGTAAGATCTTGCGTTAGTTGTAGGGAAAGGAGCACTAATTCGAGTAGATATAATCGAACCTGGACCGTTCAAGGTTGGTGGTGACCTTGGAAAGTAGGTCAAGGTGTTGTGCAACTTAGCAGTGCCCTTGGAAATTTTACGTGTAATTTGGCACCACAAAATGGGACCATTGACCTTGGATGACCTCATGAATGTAATTGACCACCACAAACAATGACGTCGCATTGAACTACTATGACCTTTAAATTAACGTAATTTGACATCACATGGACTCATTGTCCTCGGATGACCTTGAGAGTGAGACTACATAAAAACATGGTCATTGACCTCCACGTGGCACGCGACTTTCACCTTGACCGGTCACCACCCATGTGACACTCAAATTTCATCTTATTATATAATATATATAATTTTACAAGGTCACCGCCAAGTGCACGCCACCTTGCCCTACTTTCCAAGGTCACCACTAGGTGGCGGACGACCTTGAACGGTTCAGGTTCGGTATAGTATGTCTACTAATTCTAATACCCCCAGGTTCTATACCCTTCCTCATGAGTCATGACGCAAGGAGCAGAAAATCCCATTGTCCTTTACGAGAATATTGCACAAGACCCCTTAGGGCTGAACGTTTTCATGGAGAATGTAGCACCGGGGAGCCTGGGGGTTATGGAATACCTCCCAATGTACGTTTTTGCGTTATTTCTAGGGAAAGAAGTACTAATTCGTGCTGTCCCGGGGGGTATTCCTCTGAGTTACGTAGAGGTACGCCACTGTAAATAATTTAAAGCTTGCAGATTGACTTAAAACGTGGATGTAACCTGAAAGTTAACCACCGATATGAAGCACTTCAAAGTTAGAGGCCGGAAGTTAGCCACAGTTTTTATTAAATTAATGAAGCACAAATGTCGTGTTGTAGCGGATTCTTTAACGCTTCACTGGTATTCATTTGTGCTTCACGCACGAACCCAGCTATTTCTTATTTATCGCTCGCATCAATGATTCAAAATCAGGATGCTGTAAAAACTCTACAGGGTAATTCGAAATTACTGTCTTTGAGGTTATATATAGCCCGAACCGTAGGCGTGACTGGGTTCCTGTGTAAAGCACAAATGAATCTACCAAAGCACTAAGGATTCTTCCCAATCACGACGTTTGTGCTTCAATAACAAGAAATGCTGTGGCTAAAATTCCACTTTCTGACTTTGAGGCTGTCTATCCAGGGAATCGTAGATATGGCGGGGTTCCTGTGGAAAGAACAAATGAATACTAGCGCGGCCCTAAGGATTCTGTTAAATCATTTCTAAAAAAGCTGTGGCTAACTTCCCCCTTTGACTTGGCAGAGGTACGCCACTGGGCACAATTATAAAGTATGCAGATTGGTTTTCAAAATTTTGGAAGTGTTTCTGACAGAATTATCACTCTGTATATAATACTTCCAGCGCATGCGTTGTTGGTGGGAGTCACGTTTACTTTTATATGCTCTTAATTTTTTCCCGTTATGCGCAAGTATCGTCGATTAGATAATTTCCATAATAGGCAGTTTCTCGTACAATGATAGTGCCATAAACGGTCTTGTTTTTAATTTTTTTCCCAAATTTCGGATTTTTTCGTTTTTAAGCCACGTAAGTACGCAATTAACTTGAATGTTCAATCGATTATTTAAATTAGCCAGTGGCGTACGCCCAAATTCAAATTTAAAATGGATCAGTAAAAAAGTCCTTATCAGCAACACTTTGGAACTTACGTAAACGCTTAGTCTGCCGTAGGATGTCGAAGTTCAACTCCCCATTCCGAAGGCCGTGGATGGCGGAGCAGGGGGCGGCGGCTGCCCCCGCCGGTAACACAGGAGTGAAGGGGATCATCGCCGGCGGCATCACGGGCGGCATCGAGATATGCATAACGTTCCCGACCGAGTACGTCAAGACCCAGCTGCAGCTCGACGAGAAGGGCGGCCAGAAGCAGTACGCCGGCATATGGGACTGCTGCAAGAAAACGGTGAAGGGTCACGGATTTTTCGGGCTCTATCGCGGACTGAGCGTCCTGCTGTACGGATCGATTCCGAAGAGCGCGGTGAGGTAAGGACGGCCGTCTCGTTTTAATGGGCACGTCAGTTCGCAGGTTTGGGGCCTTCGAGGCGTTTAAGAACCGCATGAAGGACGACAAGGGAAATCTGTCGCCGGTCGGGCGGCTGCTGTGCGGTCTCGGGGCCGGTGTAGCCGAAGCAATATTCGCCGTAACTCCCATGGAGACGGTCAAAGTGAAGTTCATCAACGACCAGCGGAGCGCACAGCCCCGATTCAAGGGCTTCTTTCACGGGGTGGGGATGATAGTTAAAGAGCAGGGGATCGGAGGCGTCTACAAAGGTCTCACTGCCACGATCATCAAGCAGGGCTCGAATCAGGCCATTCGTTTCTTCGTCATGGAAACTCTCAAGGACAAATACCGAGGGGGGGACCCTAAGAAGACGGTCCCTAAACTCGTGGTGGGCGCTTTCGGTGCCGTTGCAGGTGAGCACACTCGACCGGTACCCCTCGATTGACCTTATCCCCTTGCAGGTGCCGCGTCAGTTTTCGGTAACACCCCTGTGGACGTGGTAAAAACACGCATGCAGGGGCTGGAGGCCCACAAGTACAAGAATACTCTCGACTGTGCCATGCAAATCTGGAAAAACGAGGGGCCCGCCGCATTTTACAAGGGAACAGTACCGCGGTTGAGCCGGGTCTGTCTAGATGTCGCTATCACTTTCATGATATACGACAGTTTCATGGAGGTTTTTAATAAAGTATGGCCTTAGGTTTTTAGATATAATCGGTGACTGATATAGCTATAAGTAATTGAAGTAAATGTGAAATGTTTATTGTTAAAGATGTTGTAGCATTTTTTATTTTTGTTAAAACGAAAATCCTTTATGCTTTTTTCGTATCAGTTTTATTGCCGTCCTTATCTTAATGGCCCTAAGTTGATGGCGCAAAAACCTTGAATATGATTAATCCTGCAAATTGAACTAATTCTCCTTGATCTTTGTACTATACAGGGTGAACCCTCAAAACAAGATTTAAAAAACTTATCCAAATTTCTAAAAAAGTAACAGGTGGCAACATGTCTACGTCATACTGGCAGGCGTTTATGACAGTCAGGGCAACACAAATGTCACCCACCAATTTTTCTTGTGCATTGTGCCTGTAATAATGTCTAAAGTGAGAGGTTCCACCCTGTATATACAACTTACGAAGATGCACATATTTTTGAGAGTTGGCAACCACGCAATTTTTAGGAGGGGAAAGCGATTTGCGCCATCTAGAGAGTACGAACGTTGGCGACGTTTGGCATGTTGTCTTGAATGGCGGCCGCGAACGCGTCGCTCCATAAATGTGAGATGCCCCACCCTTAGCAATGTCCTGTGAATATGATTGTCGATACGAAGCACCCTATACATCGTGTTAGTTACACAAGCTGCCAACCGAAATCTGGTGGGATTACAGAAAAAGTTTGTTGGTATTGGCAATCATGTTTCATTGTCGGTAGGGCTGTATCTGTGCCGTACATACTTGCATGTGTACATATTTAATTTGTGTATTGTGCTTTTTAGTCACTCTCGATTATTTCATTGCATTTCATTATATTTGCTTATTTGGGACTGTGAGTAATCAAGAGGGAAGTGTGCTTGTTTAGAGGGGATCGAGCTATTCGCAAGTTTATACGGCCTTGGTGAACCTAACACTAACATTTTCACTCGTTCCGAACCCAACAACTTTACCCCAGGACTACAGGGTCTCCACTGGTCCTGGGTAATCCTCCCGCCCGGCGAGGTATATTTGACATCTCTTAGTTTTGTCCGATGTATGTGTTGTAATACCTGGGGAATGGCTCGATCCCATTTTGGTTACTCATAGCGTGTTTGTAGTAGTTACCCCGGTTTCGAGAGGGCTCAAAAGTGCTGTACATTGGATGTTGTCCCGTATAGGACTACTCCGAATTAGGTTTTCCTGCAGTTTTCCTAATTCGTAAGGTAAATGCCGGAGTAGTATAGAACCGCCGCTTAAGACCCTCTGCAGGGGCACCGTTTTGGTTATTAGCTGCAATATAAACTTAATCAACTATTGCTTTTGGTGTTCCTTACCCATAAAACGCCCTCAGTGCCTGCTGAGAACCCAGTTATTACACAACGTAGGTGTCCTACATGACGATCACGATCTTAGTGCACTCGGAGTGGCCCCAGAGTGACAGATTCTCGCGGGAAAGGTAAGCGAAAATATTCAAATAGGCAGCCATGTTAGTGTGGCATTCCCGCCACTACAGAATATGGTCCAATATCCCGGTGTGACTTGAAGTTGGCGTTAACCACCAAGATAGTAGGATGCTAAGATCATCACATTACTTGGTCTTGTCACAAAAGTTACAGTCATATAAATTTTGGTCATTTTATTTTAATTGAAGTACGGCACCTAATTCCGTGATTGTCTTCGACTTTAAACTGTGAAACCAGGGGCGGGTTACCTATCTTGCAGGAGCGGGATTACGCTAATCAAAGCCCTTCAGTTTAGAATCTATGTACGATAAATGAGTTACAATTCGTAATTTCCACATTAACGTTGCCGGGTTGACTATATTTTCGTATTGTTGTAGTGTGAAGTTAGCGTAGAACCTGGGGGTTCGTTGAATCTGTGCGATTAACTTAACGTTCTTATGTTGTCATCTGTCAAAATCTTGATTGGTCTTGTCTTTAGACAAGGAAAGAGTCTTGTTTAGTGTTTACATCGATTTCTTTTAAGAATTTTGAATTACAATTACGGCCGTTGTGCTTTACTGTAGCTGCGTATTTGTTCGGTAATGTCTGCCGTGGTTAAAATTGAATCCGAGCATGACGAAGAATTACATTCCTTAATTAATACAAAGGTTTTTCGTGCCAATGATGTAAATGTGACCATAAAGCATGAACCGAACGAGGCAGAGTCTTCCAGTTTCACAATTAATTGGGAACATAAAAGTGAAGTAGAGGAGAAAAGTGGAATTGTTCAGAAAGATGTGAAGCAAACTTTAAAAGATTTTAAATGTGACCAGTGCGCCTATACAAGCAATGATAGATCGAATTATAAAGCGCATTTATTAAGACACAGCTCTTTAAAAAATTTAAAATGTGCCCAGTGTGATTATGCAACCAATAATAAATGGTATTTTAAAATACATCTAACGAAACACAATTCTCGTAAAGATTTGGAATGTGCTCATTGTGATTACGTAACCCACAGAAAGTGCTACTTAAAAATGCACATGTTAAAACACAAAAGTTCCAAAGAATTTAAATGTGCCCAGTGTGCTTACGCAACCAATGATAAATACCATCTCAAAAGACATAATTTCAAGCACAAGACTTCTAAGGATTTAAGGTGTACAGAATGCGACTACGCCACCAATGACAAGTCCCACCTTAAGAGACATCATTTAACACATAAAACGGTGAAGGAGTTAAAATGTGCCCATTGTGACTACCGAACGAATGACAAATCCCATCTTAAAATTCACCTATTAACACACAAAACCACTAAAGACTTAAAATGTGACCAGTGTGATTACGCAACCAACAGGAAGGGCGATTTAAAAAATCACCAGCTACGCCACAGATTCCAAAACTTTTAAATGTGTCATGTGCGATTTTAAGTGTACCAAGTTTGACAATTCAAAAGCTCCAATACCTATATGTACTTATAAAAAAAATGATATTAATTGTCCAAATAATATTACTGCATATGGGTGGGTACCTACTCCATGGATATTAATTATTGTTCAATGAAATATATAGAAGTTCAAGTTGATTAAACTTACAAGTTTCATGTACCCACTGTACATTGCAAAATATAACTTCTATAATTTTTTTTGGCTCTGTACTTTGAATTGTTATATTCTTTTAAACGACAAATATAATATTGTAAACATTTTGATGCAAAATGATATATTATTAGTAAAATTATTCTGTTTTCGAGGGGGGGGGGGGGTTACCTTTAGAAGAGTAGTGAAATGAAATTTCATTTTTTGTTTCTTGGGGGGGGGGGGCGTTAATACGCGTCGTGAAATTTCAATTTTCTTTGTTTTTCTGACGAAATTGTTAACACATGCACAAGAAAAAGTCAAAGCACTCACAAAGATTTCGCCTTCAGGATCGTGATGGTCCGGAGGAGAGCATCTACACTCGCCTACACTGCTAACGCGACCGAGTAAACGAAAACAACACGCACTGAAAGTACTCAAACTCGTCTCTCTCTACGCGACTGGTGACGGAAACACTACTAAACACTAAAGTGCTGAAAGAGAAAAACCAGAATTCGACATTCTCAGCAGAAAGCAGCTGGAATTCACCTATCAGATGATTTAAGATCAAATGATTAGGCTCATTTCGGGATTCAATTCCCGAACTTTTATGCAAGTGGGAGAATAAACTAGAATATGACAAAGCACTTACCGATTGCATCCTTCAGGATCGAGAATGTTAGGCGGCAGACAGCAACCACTCACAAGTACACTGATTAAGCGACCGAGTAGACGAACACCGCAGAGGCTTAAGTTGATCAAACACGTCATTGATTGTGCGACCCGGGCAGGGAGGAGGGGGTGTATTCCATTGTCGCATATTGTACAAGTGTAGTGGAATGGACATTAAATGTTTCTTTGTTCCCCTGGGGGATGGGGGTTATTTCACTAGTGTGGAGTGATGGGCTTTACAATTTTCTTAGCTTTCCGGGAGGGGGGGGGAGGGGTGTAACGATCAATGGGTTTCCACATGACAAATGGTCCTTGCGATCATCTCTATGATCTGATTGATAGTGTACCTTTTCAAAATTTACCGCAACACATGCACAAGTAAAGTCTAAGCACTCACCGGAATGTCTCCTTCAGGGTCGAGATGGTTAGACGGACAGCAACCATAAGCGCCTACACTACACACACTGAAACTGCACAAACTTGTCTCTGTCTACACAACTGGTTATAGAAACACTACTATACACTTAAGAACTGAAATATAATTACTATACCTATTCCACCGTTGACTTTACCTTTCACTCAACGATTCCACATATATCCATGCTTCAAAATGGAACTGCAAACTGGAAAATGAAGCTGAAAGTGAAAATGAAAGCTGCAAAACGACGCTGCAACATAAAATGGAAAACAAACTGGATGCTCAAATTGAAAAATGGAAAATGAAGCTGAAAGAGAAAAATGAAGCTGAAAGTGAAAAATGACGCTGAAAGAGAAAAATGAAGCTGAAAGTGAAAAATGAAGCTGAAAGTGAAAAATGAAGCTGAAAATGAAAGCTGCAAAACGATGCTACAACCTAAAACGGAAAACATAAACTGGATGCTGAAACTGGAAAATGAAGCTGAAAGTGAAAAATGAAGCTGAAAGTGAAAAATGAAGCTGCACATGCACAAAAAATGGCGAAAGTAGGTACTCACCGATTGTATATTCAGAATCCAGATGGCTAGGTAGAAAGCAACCTCACACACACTGGCACAACGGACACTGACACTACACTAAATACGCGACCGAGTAAACGAACACTAGACAGACGAAAATTCCTCAAACACGTACTTATCTAATTACGCTACCCAGGGGTGTGTTGGGAGGGGGGGGGGTTATTTAATTACCGAATTTTTTATGTGTGGTGAAAATTGAATTTTACTTTCAATCCGAGGTGGAGGGGAGGGGGTTAGTATAGCTTATGGGTTCACAAATGATACAGTGGTCTCGCGATCAATCGTATGGTCAGGTTAATAGTAATAATTTTTCAAATTTACCGCAACGCATGCACAAGTAAAGTCTAAGCACTCACCGGAATGTCTCCTTCAGGGTCGAGATGGTTCGGCAACTGCAACCACAAGCGCCTACACACACTGAAACTGCACAAACTTGTCTCTGTCTACACGACTGGTTATAGAAACACTACTAAACACTAAAGTGCTGAAAGAGAAAAACCAGAATTCGACATTCTCAGCAGAAAGCAGCTGGAATTCACCTATCAGATGATTTAAGATCAAATGATTAGGCTCATATATAATTACCATATTCCACATATATCCATGCTTCAAAATGGAACTGCAAACTGGGAAATGGAAAATGAAGCTGCAAAAGAAAAATGAAGCTGAAAATGAAACCTGCAAAATCTAGAAAATGGAAACTGAAACTGAAAATGAAGCTGAAAGTGAAAAATGAAGCTGAAAATGAAAGCTGCAAAATCTAGAAAATGGAAACTGAAACTGAAGCTGAAAATGAAAGCTGCAAAATCTAGAAAATGGAAACTGAAACTGTAAATGAAGCTGAAAGTGAAAAATGAAGCTGAAAATGAAAGCTGCAAAATCTAGAAAATGGAAACTGAAGCTGAAAGTGAAAGCTGCAAAATCTAGAAAATGGAAACTGAAGCTGAAAGTGAAAGCTGCAAAATCTAGAAAATGAAAACTGAAACTGAAAATGAAACTGAAAGTGAAAAATTATGCTGAAAGTGAAAGCTGCAAAATCTAAAAAATGGAAACTGAAACTGAAAAATGAAGCTGAAAGTGAAAAATGAAGCTGAAAATGAAACCTGCAAAATCTAGAAAATGGAAACAGAAACTGTAAATGAAGCTGAAAGTGAAAAATGAAGCTGAAAATGAAAGCTGCAAAATCTAGAAAATGGAAACTGAAGCTGAAAGTGAAAAGCTGCAAAATCTAGAAAATGAAAACTGAAACTGAAAATGAAGCTGAAAGTGAAAAATTAAGCTGAAAGTGAAAGCTGCAAAATCTAGAAAATGGAAACTGAAACTGAAAATGAAACTGAAAGTAAAAAATTATGCTGAAAGTGAAAGCTGCAAAATCTAAAAAATGGAAACTGAAACTGAAAATGAAAAATGAAGCTGAAAGTGAAAAATGAAGCTGAAAATGAAAGCTGCAAAATCTAGAAAATGGAAACTGAAACTGAAAATGAAGCTGAAAGTGAAAAATGAAGCTGAAAGTGAAAAATGAAGCTGAAAGTGAAAAATGAAGCTGCACATGCACAAAAAAAAAAAAATGGTACTCACCGATTGTATATTCAGAATCCAGATGGCTAGGCCGAAAGCAACCTCACACACACTGACACAACGGACACTGACACTACATTAAATACGCGACCGAGTAAACGAACACTACACAGACGACAATTCCGCAAACACGTATCTGATTACGCTACCCCAAGGGTGCGTTGGAGGGGGGTGGGGTTTATTCAATTACCGAATTTTTTATAAGTGTGGTGAAAATTGAATTTTACTTTCAATCCGGGGAGGGGGGGGGGTTAAGTATAGCTAATGGGTTCACAAATCATACAGTGGTCTCGCGATCAATCGTCATGGTCAGATTGATAAGTGTGAATTTTCCAAATTTACCGGAACACATGCACAAGAAAAAGTCAAAGCACTCACCTTCTCTCCTTCAGAGTCGTTATGGTTCGGCGAACAGCAACTACAAGCGCACAAATACACTACGCGACCGAGTAGACGAACACCACGCAGACGAAAAGTGCTCAAACACTTCTCTAATTACGCGACCCGTGTGACGGGGGTTGGGATTTTTTCATTGCCGAATATTTATAAGTGCATGGCAATAAGCTTTAAATTCTTATTTGTTTTCCGGGTGGAGGGGATGTTAATGTTATAAGCTTATAAGTGTAGTGAAATGAGCACTAAATTTTTCATTTAATCCTGGGGGAGGGGGATAGCTAATTTGTTCAGATTGATAGATTGATTGATAGTGATCATTTTTCAAATTTAACGCAACGCATGCAGAAGGAAAATTCAAAGCACTCACCGGAATCTCTCCTTCAGGGTCGAGATGGTTCGGCGGACAGCAACCACAAGCGCCTACACACACTACACACACTGAAACTGCACAAACTTGTCTCTGTCTACACGACTGGTTACATAAACATTACTAAACACCGAGACTAAACATTAAAGTGCTGAAAGAGAAAAACCAGAATTCGACATTCACAGCAAAAAACAGCTGGAATTCACCTACCAGATGATTAAAGATCAAATGGTTAGGCTCATAAATAATTACTATATTCCACATATATCCATGCTGAAAATGGAACTGCAAACTGGAAAATAGAAAATGAAGCTGAAAGACAAAAATAAAAATGAGGCTGAAAGTGAAAAATAAAGCTGAAATTGAAAAATGAAGCTGAAAGTGAAAAATGAAGCTGAAAGTGAAAAATGAAGCTGAAAATGAAAAATGAAGCTGAAAGTGAAAAATGAAGCTGAAAGTGAAAAATGAAGCTGAAAGTGAAAAATGAAACTGAAGCTGAAAGTGAAAAATGAAGCTGAAAGAAGCTGAAAGTGAAAAATGAAGCTGAAAGTGAAAAATTAAGCTGGAAGTGAAAAATGAAGCTGAAATGAAAAATGAAGCTGAAAGACAAAAATAAAAATGAAATAAAATGCACTAGAATATGACAAAGCACTTACCGATTGCATCCTTCGGGATCAAGAGGATTAGGCGGCAGACAGCAACCACACACAAATACACTATGACGCGACCGAGCACACGAACGTTACACAAACTAAAGGTAATCAAAAATGTCTCTGATTATGCGACCGCGGAAGGGTGGGGGGGGGGAGCGGTAATTCCACCCCCACGTATTTTACCGTGTAATGAAATGAACATAAAATTTTTCTTTACTTTCCCCGGGGTAGAGAGTGAATGTTATTTTCGAAGTGAGGGGATGAGCATTACATTTTTCGTAACTTTCCAAAAGGGGGGAGGGACGTAGGTGGGGTCGCAAATGACAAAATCACCATGATCTAATTGATGGTGTGACTTCAAAATTTACCGCAACACATGCAGAAGGAAAATTCAAAGCACTCACCGGAATTTCTCCTTCAAGGTCGAGATGGTTCGGCGGACAGCAACCACAAGCGCCTACACACACTAAAACTGCACAAACTTGTCTCTGTCTACACGACTGGTTATAGAACACTACTAAACACTAAAGTGCTGAAAGAGAAAAACCAGAATTCGACATTCTCAGCAAAAAGCAGCTGGAATTCACCTACCGGATGATAGAAGATCAAATGGTTAGGCTCATTTCGGGATTCAATTCCCGAGCTTTTATGCAACTGGGAGAATAAACATTGATAATATCTATATCTCGAAATACGTACCTAAAATGCACTAGAATATGACAAAGCACTTACCGATTGCATCCTTCAAGATCAGGAGGATTAGGCGGCAGACAGCAACCACACACAAATACACTGATTACGCGACCGAGTAGACGAACACTACAGAGACTAAAAGTGATCAAACACCCTATTGATTATGCGACCCGGAAGGAAGGGGGGGGGGGTTATTCCATTGTCGCATATTGTACAAGTGTAGTGGAATGAACATTAAATGTTTCTTTGTTCGCCTGGGGGATGAGTGTTACTTCATAAGTGTGGGGTGATGGGCGTTACATTTTTCTTAGCTTTCCTGTAGGGAGGGGGGGGGGTGTAGCCAATGTGTTTCCACATGACAAATGGTCCCTGCGATCATCTCTATGATCTGATTGATAGTGTACCTTTTCAAAATTTACCGCAACACATGCACAAATAAAGTCAAAGCACTCACCGGAATGTCTCCTTCAGGGTCGAGATGGTTCGGCGGACAGCAACCATAAGCGCCTACACACACTACACACACTGAAACTGCACAAACTTGTATCTGTCTACACGACTGGTTATAGAAACACTACTAGACACTTAAGTGATAAACGAGAAAAACCAGAATTCGACATTCTCAGCAGAAAGCAGCTGGAATTCACCTACCAGATGATTAAAGATCAAATGATTAGGCTCATATATAATTACTATATACCACATATATCTATGCTTCAAAATGGAACTGCAAAATGGGAAATGGAAAATGAAGCTGAAAAAGAAAAATGAAGCTGAAAATGGAACCTACAAAATCTAGAAAATGGAAACTGAAACTGAAAATGAAGCTGAAAGAGAAAAATGAAACAAAGAGAAAAATGAAGCTGAAAGTGAAAAATGAAGCTGAAAGAGAAAAATGAAGCTGAAAATGAAAGCTGCAAAATCTAGAAAATGGAAACTGAAAATGAAACTGAAAATAAACAATGAATATGAAAATGAAAGCTGCAAAATCTAGAAAATGGAAACTACAACTGAAAATAGAAAATGAAGCTGGAAGTGAAAAATGAAGCTGAAAGTGAAAATAAAGCTGAAAATGAAAGCTGCAAAATCTAGAAAATTGAAACTGAAAATGGAAAATGAAGCTGAAAGTGAAAAATGAAGCTGAAATAGAAAAATGAGGCTGAAAGAGAAAAATTAAGCTGAAAATGAAAAATGAAGCTGAAAGTGAAAAAAGAAGCTGAAAGAGAAAAATGAAGCTGAAAGAGAAAAATGAAGCTGAAAGTGAAAAATGAAGCTGAAAGTGAAAAATGAAGCTGAAAGAGAAAAATGAAGCTGAAAGTGAAAAATGAAGCTGAAAGTCAAAAATGAAGCTGAAAGAGAAAAATGAAGCTGAAAGTGAAAAATGAAGCTGGAATGGCGAAAGTAGGTACTCACCGATTGCATATTCAGAATCGAGATGGCTAGGCAGAAAGCAACCTCACACACACTGGCACAACGGACACTGACACTACACTAAATACGCGACCGAGTAAACGAACACTAGACAGACGAAAATTCCGCAAAGGCGTATCTGATTACGCTACCCAAGGGTGGGTTGGTGGGGGGTGGGGTTTATTCCATTACCGAATTTTTATGTGTGGTAAAATGAACATTGAATTTTACTTTCAATCCGGGGAAGGGGGGGGGGTAAGTATAGCTAAATGGTTCACAAATGATACAGGGGTCTCGCAATCAATCGTCATGGTCAGATTGATAGTGAGAATTTTCCAAATTTAGCGGAACACATGCACAAGAAAAAATCAAATCACTCACCGAGAATTCTCCTTCAGGGTTATCTTGGTTCAGTGGACAGCAACCACAAGTGCACAAACACACTACGCGACCTAGTAGATGAACACTACAGAGACTAAAGGTGATCAAACACCTTATTGATTATGCGACCCGTAAGGAAGGGGGGGGGGGGGGTTATTCCATTGTCGCATATTGTACAAGTGTAGTGGAATGAACATTAAATGTTTCTTTGTTCGCCTGGGGGATGAGTGTTACTTCATAAGTGTGGGGTGATGGGCGTTACATTTTTCTTAGCTTTCCTGTAGGGAGGGGGGGGGGGGTAGCCAATGTGTTTCCACATGACAAATGGTCCCTGCGATCATCTCTATGATCTGATTGATAGTGTACCTTTTCAAAATTTACCGCAACAATGCACAAAAATAAAGTCAAAGCACTCACCGGAATGTCTCCTTCAGGGTCGAGAGGTCGGCGGGACAGCAACCACAAGCGCCTGACAGCAACCACAAGCGCCTACACACACTACACACACTGAAACTGCACAAACTTGTCTCTGTCTACACGATTGGTTATAGAAGCACTACTAAACACTAAAGTGCTGAAAGAGAAAAACCAGAATTCGACATTCTCAGCAGAAAGCAGCTGGAATTCACCTACCAGATGATTTAAGATCAAATGATTAGGCTCATATATAATTACCATATTCCACATATATCCATGCTTCAAAATGGAACTGCAAACTGGGAAATGGAAAATGAAGCTGAAAAAGAAAAATGAAGCTGAAAATGAAACCTGCAAAATCTAGAAAATTGGAAACTGATACTGAAAATGGAAAATGAAGCTGAAAATGAAAGCTGCCAAACGATGGCACAAATGAAACTGAAAGAGAAAAATGAAGCTGAAAAGGAAAGCTGCAAAATCTAAAAAATGTAAACTACAACTGAAAATAGAAAATGAAGCTGAAAATGGAAAATGAAGCTGAAATTGAAAAAAGAAGTTGAAAATGAAAGCTGCCAAACGATGCCACAAATGAAACAGAAAGAGAAAAATGAAGCTGAAAAGGAAAGCTGCAAAATCTAGAAAATTTAAACTGAAGCTGAAAATGAAAAATGAATCTGGAAGTGAAAAATGAAGCTGAAAGTGAAAAATGAAGCTGAAAGAGAAAAATGAAGCTGAAAGAGAAAAATGAAGCTGAAAGTGAAAAATGAAGCTGAAAGAGAAAAATGAAGCTGAAAGAGAAAAATGAAGCTGAAAGTGAAAAATGAAGCTGAAAGTGAAAAATGAAGCTGAAAGTGAAAAATGAAGCTGAAAGTGAAAAATGAAGCTGAAAGTGAAAAATGAAGTTGCACATGCACAAAAAATTGCGAAAGAAGGTACTCACCGATTGCACATTCACAATCGAGATTGTTAGGCAGATAGCAACCACACACACACTGGCACAACGGACACTGACACTACACTAAATACGCGACCGAGTAAACGAACACTAGACAGACGACAATTCCGCAAAGACGTATCTGATTACGCTACCCAAGGGTGGGTTGGTGGGGGGTGGGGTTTATTGCATTACCGAATGTTTGATAAGTGTGGTGAAGTGAACATTGAATTTTACCTTCAATGCGGTGAAGGGGGGTAAGTATAGCTAATGGATTCACAAAAGATACAGTGGTATCGCGATCAATCGTCAGGGTCAGATTGATAGTGATCATTTTTCAAATTTTCCGCAACACATGCAGAAGGAAAATTCAAAGCACTCACCAGAATGTCTCCTTCAGGGTCGAGATGGTTCGGCGGACAGCAACCACAAGCGCCTACACACACTAAAACTGCACAAACTTGTCTCTGTCTACACGACTGGTTATAGAAGCACTACTAAACACTAAAGTGCTGAAAGAGAAAAACCAGAATTCGACATTCTCAGCAGAAAGCAGCTGGAATTCACCTATCAGATGATTTAAGATCAAATGATTAGGCTCATATATAATTACTATATTCCACATTGATCCATGGTTCAAAATGGAACTGCAAACTGGAAAATGAAGATGAAAATGAAAAAGGAAGCTCAAAATGAAAACTGCAAAATCTAGTAAATTGGAAACTGAAACTGAAAATGAAAAATGAAGCTGAAAGTGAAAAATGAAGCTGAAAGTGAAAAATGAAGCTGAAAGTGAAAAATGAAGCTGAAAATGAAAACTGCAAAATCTAGTAAATTGGAAACTGAAACTGAAAATGAAAAATGAAGCTGAAAGTGAAAAATGAAGCTGAAAATGGAAACTGAAACTGAAAATGAAAAATGAAACTGAAAATAAAACTTGAAGCTGAAAATGAAAGCTGCAAAATCTAGAAAATGAAAACTACAACTGAAAATAGAAAATGAAGCTGAAAGTGAAAAATGTAGCTGAAAGTGAAAAATTAGAAAATAAAAAATAATACCATTTTTGATAAATAAACCTAGAAGAAAGTGCTGGAATTCAATCGCCCTTTGTCAAAATCAAAGGGCTAGGCTGAAGTGTTTGGGTCCTACCATTTTTTTAGTCAAAAACCTTGAAAATTGTACCAGAATTCATCCGCCCTTTGTGAAAATTAAAGAGCTGGACGCAAATATTTAGGCCCTACCATTTTTTATACAGAAACCTAGAAAAAAGTGCTGGAATTCAATCGCCCTTTGTCAATAATCAAAGGGCTAGGCTGAAGCGTTTGGGCCCTACCATTTTTTTAGTCAAAAACCTTGAAAAGGGTGCCAGAATTCATCCGCCCTTTGTGAAAATTAAAGAGCTGGGCGCAAATGTTTAGGCCCTACCATTTTTTATACAGAAACCTAGAAAAAAGTGCTGGAATTCAATCGCCCTTTGTCAATAATCAAAGGGCTAGGCTGAAGTGTTTGGGTCCTACCATTTTTTTAGTCAAAAACCTTGAAAATTGTACCAGAATTCATCCGCCCTTTGTGAAAATTAAAGAGCTGGACGCAAATATTTAGGCCCTACCATTTTTTATACAGAAACCTAGAAAAAAGTGCTGGAATTCAATCGCCCTTTGTCAATAATCAAAGGGCTAGGCTGAAGTGTTTGGGTCCTACCATTTTTTTAGTCAAAAACCTTGAAAATTGTACCTGAATTCATCCGCCCTTTGTGAAAATTAAAGAGCTGGACGCAAATATTTAGGCCCTACCATTATTTATACAGAAACCTAGAAAAAAGTGCTGAAATTCAATCGCCCTTTGTCAAAATCAAAGAGCTAGGCTGAAGCGTTTGGGCCCTACCATTTTTTTAGTCAAAAACCTTGAAAAGGGTGCCAGAATTCATCCGCCCTTTGTGAAAATTAAAGAGCTGGGCGCAAATATTTAGGCCCCACCATTTTTTATACAGAAACCTAGAAAAAAGTGCTGGAATTCAATCGCCCTTTGTCAAAATCAAAGGGCTAGGCTTAAGTGTTTGGGCCCTACCATTTTTTTTTAGTCAAAAACCTTGAAAAGGGTGCCAGAATTCATCCGCCCTTTGTGAAAATTAAAGAGCTGGGCGCAAATATTTAGGCCCTACCATTTTTTATACAGAAACCTAGAAAAAAAGTGCTGGAATTCAACCGCCCTTTGTCAATAATCAAAGGGCTAGGCTGAAGTTTTGCGCCCTACCATTTTTTTAGTCAAAAACCTTGAAAAGGGTGCCAGAATTAATCCGCCCTTTGTGAAAATTAAAGAGCTGGGCGCAAATATTTAGGACCTACCATTCTTATACAGAAACCTAGAAAAAAAAGTGCTGGAATTCAACCGCCCTTTGTCAATAATCAAAGGGCTAGGCTGAAGTGTTTGGGCCCTACCATTTTTTAAAAGAATCTTAGAAAAAAGTGCGCGTAATCGACCGCCCTTTGTCAAAATCAAAGGGCTAGGCTGAAGTGTTTGGGCCTTACCATTTTTTTTAGTCAAAAACCTTGAAAAGGGTGCCAGAATTCATCCGCCCTTTGTGAAAATTAATGAGCTGGACGCGAATATTTAGGCCCTACCATTTTTTATACAGAAACCTAGAAAAAAAAGTGCTGGAATTCAACCGCCCATTGTCAATAATCAAAGAGCTAGGCTGAAGTGTTCGGGCCCTACCATTTTTTTTAGTCAAAAACCTTGAAAAGGGTGCCAGAATTCATCTGCCCTTTGTGAAAATTAAAGAGCTGGGCGCAAATATTTAGGCCCTACCATTTTTTATACAGAAACCTAGAAAAAAGTGCTGGAATTCAACCGCCCATTGTCTGTAATCAAAGGGCTAGGCTGAAGTGTTTGGGCCCTACCATTTTTTTTAGTCAAAAACCTTGAAAAGGGTGCCAGAATTCATCCGCCCTTTGTGAAAATTAAAGAGCTGGGCGCAAATATTTAGGCCCTACCATTTTTTATACAGAAACCTAGAAAAAAGTGCTGGAATTCAACCGCCCTTTGTCAAATCAAAGGGCTAGGCTGAAGTGTTTGGGCCCTACCATTTTTTTTTAGTCAAAAACCTTGAAAAGGGTGCCAGAATTCATCCGCCCTTTGTGAAAATTAAAGAGCTGGGCGCAAATATTTAGGCCCTACCATTTTTTATACAGAAACCTAGAAAAAAAGTGCTGGAATTCAACCGCCCTTTGTCAATAATCAAAGGGCTAGGCTGAAGTTTTGCGCCCTACCATTTTTTTAGTCAAAAACCTTGAAAAGGGTGCCAGAATTAATCCGCCCTTTGTGAAAATTAAAGAGCTGGGCGCAAATATTTAGGCCCTACCATTTTTTATACAGAAACCTAGAAAAAAAGTGCTGGAGTTCAACCGCCCATTGTCAGTAATCAAAGGGCTAGGCTGAAGTGTTTGGGCCCTACCATTTTTTTTAGTCAAAAACCTTGAAAAGGGTGCCAGAATTAATCCGCCCTTTGTGAAAATTAAAGAGCTGGGCGCAAATATTTAGGACCTACCATTCTTATACAGAAACCTAGAAAAAAAAGTGCTGGAATTCAACCGCCCTTTGTCAATAATCAAAGGGCTAGGCTGAAGTGTTTGGGCCCTACCATTTTTTAAAAGAATCTTAGAAAAAAGTGCGCGTAATCGACCGCCCTTTGTCAAAATCAAAGGGCTAGGCTGAAGTGTTTGGGCCTTACCATTTTTTTTAGTCAAAAACCTTGAAAAGGGTGCCAGAATTCATCCGCCCTTTGTGAAAATTAATGAGCTGGGCGCGAATATTTAGGCCCTACCATTTTTTATACAGAAACCTAGAAAAAAAAATGCTGGAATTCAACCGCCCATTGTCAATAATCAAAGAGCTAGGCTGAAGTGTTTGGGCCCTACCATTTTTTTTAGTCAAAAACCTTGAAAAGGGTGCCAGAATTCATCTGCCCTTTGTGAAAATTAAAGAGCTGGGCGCAAATATTTATAGGCCCTACCATTTTTGATAAATAAACCTAGAAAAAAGTCCTGGAATTCAATCGCCCTTTGTCATAATCAAGGAGCTAGGCTTAAGTGTTCGGGCCCTACCATTTTTTTAGTCAAAAACCTTGAAAAGGGTGCCAGAATTCATCTGCCCTTTGTGAAAATTAAAGAGCTGGGCGCAAATATTTAGGCCCTAGCATTTTTTATACAGAAACCTAGAAAAAAAATGCTGGAATTCAATCGCCCATTGTCAATAATCAAAGGACTAGCCTTAATGTTTGGGCCCTACCAATTTTTATAAAAGAAACCTAGAAAAAAGTGCGCGTATTTAACGGCCCTTTGTCAAAATCAAAGGCCTTGGCTTAAGTGTTTGGACCCTAACATTTTTTATTTAAAAACCTACAAAAAGTGCTCTAATTCACTGGCCCTTTGTCAATTTATTTATTTATTTATTTATTTATTTATTATCCCTCTCTTGTTCTGGGCCCTCGACAGGCTTGCGCCCAATTACAGAGTGACCCACGTAATGCGTTTTAGAGGTGCCCCTCCAGAAGGTCATTTAGTGATCTCATTTAAGTATACAGACAGACGTGCAGAAAGTGCTATGGGATCAAGTAAATTTTTAGGGCCGTTCTTCATAGAATATTACAGGGAGGTGTCGTGACCTACTTATGGTGGCGGTTTTAAAAGTTGAAAATTCTTACCTTGTCTCCATTTTCCTCCAAGTACAATCTTCACAACTGGAATATTTCAAGTGCAGGCAGCTTCATAGCATGAATTAACGGCACCGATTATACGAAGGAGGGGGCCCGCAAATTTTGCTATATCCGCCCCTAATTACGGGTACCCGAATTTGCACAACTTTAAAAACGGCACTAAGGGCGATTGTCACAAGGGACTACATTTTCCGGATGGATTGAATATCAGCCAGAGCACCTGAATAATGGGGGCCATTTTGTATAATGGATGCTTCCATCCCCGCGGTCCTGATAAGACGCCGTTGTAAAATTGCCCTCAAATTTTGCTGTAGATGTCCACAATATCAACGGGACACCGTAAATTGGGCGATTGATCATGCAAATAAAGGGAAAAACGGCACCAAGTCGTTATCGCAGCCACCCTTGCGCCCGACCCTTTTTGGTTAGCAACCCCTTTTAATCGAAAATATTGTAGGATTGGCACTGTACATGCAATATTTCGACTTAAAACACATGCAAAAGTCGGGATTAACGTAAAAAACTTACCTTGCTATCTGCGTGCGGGGTGGATGCAACAGCCCTTTTCCATCGATCGGCACTGATGCACGGCCAATATTGACACAATCGATCTATTTCATCGCAACGAATCGATTTATTGAAGCTTTTCACCGTGACAATCACTCGGAAACGCGAATTTTCCTTTTACAAGCCATCAGGCACGCTGCAGTTTTTCACGAGCTTTGAGCGCGGCACCGGCACTTCGATTCTACCGATGAAGATGTGATAGAGGGAGTGGTAAAAGGGCGCGCATTCAAATTTTCGTGCATTGGAACTACTTTCCGTTACATTTTCTGCGGCTGATTTTTACGTTGCAGACTTCGTTTTAGTTGTTTATTTGTAATGAATTTTCAGTGGGAAGCCCATCGCTTTACTTCTAGGTACTTTTGCAAACTCGGATCAGAGGCGTATACACGGTATGTTGTAAACGTTGGGCCGATGCCCACCTTAAATAATTTGTATTGCCATGGGCATACGTTCGTGAAGGTGAAATCTTTGTCCAAAGTTTCTCCCAAATCGTACTAGACGACTCAACTTCTACGGTTAACTTCTGGAAGTTGCTGGTGAAGGCTACGGTTTTCGCCTTGTCCGGCTAGCGGTTGGCCCATATGGTAGTCGTTAAATGGCGACATCTCGTTCTGAGGAGGTTGGGTTGTTGGCCACGATGATTTCTAAGGGTAGATCGGTAACTTTAACCTTGAACGTGCACTGCGGTGAGTTGCTGTGTAGTGTTTGGATAACTACACGACCGAAGTTGGTCATAGTGTCCGTAGAACTTCACTAAGGACCCCGAGAACGCTCTCACAGTGATCTTTCCCAGGTTGTAGAACTTGACTGATGTTTGATGATTTCTATGAGTGGAGTCTTGGAGCTGTTTTGGCAGTGGGGATTCCAAGACGATTGATTATACGCTGCCACTAACGTACGATCTCAGCTTGCAAGGCTAAATTCTGTATTTTTGGCCGCCATGGTTTTTGTGGTGACCATGTTCCTTAGCGGTTAGCGCTGGTTTCCAGCCTGTGACCTCTCCGCTGGAAGGGCCGTTTCCGCTGGTGGCTTAAAGTCATCACCGGCATACGATCGTGCCGCTTTAGGCCGCCCCTCGCACCTCCAACTCGAGAGAAAGTGGCATTTACTTCACGTTGAGCACGCCCTGTTGATTAGGTACCTATTTGAATTGGTGCGGGTCGTGAGTGGGCGGGGCTGGGTCCCTGAGAAAAAGTGCTTTGCGGTCTTGGTAGAGGTGGTGGTTGGGAATGGCGAAATGAGCGTGATAGTTCAATCAATCAATCTTTCATTTACTTATGCCATTTCGTGTTTTTACATTGAATTGAATTACATGTACATCAAATGTTCTACATTTGTTTCCTTTTTCCTACTACTTTATTCGTATTTTTCTCCACTTCCCCTTTCGTCTAGTATCTCTTTTCTGCTACCTCTTGATCTTTGATCTTTCACCCTCGTTACATGCCCATATCATCAGAGGATCCGTAGGTATACATAGGTACCTATTTTCCTCTTTCTCTCCACAAAATCTGCATTTCCTTTCTTCTTCTTCTCTTCATTTCTCCTTTCCTTAGACATTTCGGCACTCCTCCATTATCAACTCCTGCATCTCCTCGCATCTTTGCCCCTTTCTGTAAGTTTATTTTGCATGCGAACTATGGGTGTCGATAACGATGCCCCTCGAATAACGAGCAACCTCTGACTTAATCCTTCTTTATACTGTGCCCTGGGCAAGCGGCTCTGCCCAGCTGAGGCCGCATTCCGGGTTCCATTGAAGTTCACCCAGTGCCATTGTGGTCGAATGCGAGGACCAGTGGATCTTGGACTAGTTGGAAAGGAACGCCCCTCTCGTCTCTAGAATATCCAAGATGATGGCTGGCGTTCCACTACGAATCCTCTGTAGGTTTCAGAACCTCGATCCGTACTGACTGGGGCTTGCTCGGAAGATAGGCCAGGTGGAGGCGGCGGTCGCATTAGTAAAAGCGTCATACGAGATCAGTTGTAAACTCTGGATCCTTTGAGGAACGAAGAGTACACCTTGGTGGAACTCAGACCTTAGACCCCATGTGGACGAGGCTGCCTACGGGCTGGGAAGATCTCACGATAGCTCGGCGCAGGTATAAGGGCTTAAGCGAGGATCATGGAGGATCTTCTGTGGGGGGGTCTTCTTAAAAACTTCGTAAGATCCCTTTGAAAGACCCGGGGGGGGGGGGCGTAAAATGGGGACACTTAAGCTTTCATGTGGCAGATATGGCTCTCGCATGTCTCCTGAAAACACACTTTCCAAGCTCTAGAGACTACGTCATTTCGAACCCACCTAATAGGGGGTCAGTGTAAGGCCGATCGACTGGAAAATAAAGTGTTTTCCGAGGGATCTTTGAGATGGGAGGTGAACGCTTTCAACCCATTTAAAGCTGCAGGACCAGACGGAAAATTCAGTGGCAACAAGCAACTGGACGCACACAATACATTATATACAGTGCCACAAGTGTCCCAAAACATTGCTGGATGAAGTAGTTCAAACTTACTCGTGGTAGTTCCAATAGCTTTGAATGTTGTCCTAACCTCATTTTTTTTTAAAATCTCTCAAATTTAATTTAAATAAAAACTAATCATTATTGATGATTGAAAGGCTTTAAACAAAGAAAATCATTATTAATAATATAAAAGTGGTTACATTCAGTCAATTTGGGGACTCTATCGCACATCTTACGTCTTAAGAACGGGGAAACTTCATCGGAGATTGCCAGTGGTTCCGAGGATTACATTCGCTTCTACAACTTGAGATTGGCCGCTCGAGCATGAAGATAACACTAGAAAGGTTTGTCGCTTAATTCGTACATCTCGCTACCTTTTCTGACGGGTTTTAGTTTACAACTTTGTTTGTCGTAGATGCTCGCTTTGACGGCCAGAGTTTCGCAACAGCTTCTTCAAACATAAAATCGACAGCGGGATGGTTGGAAGGTGGCCTAAAGAAGTCTAATTGGAGCGTAGCCGAGATCGCAATAATTCAACGTTTTATAAACTATTATAATCTTAGTGTCGACACTCACGTTCAGTTCGCCGGACGATTTCGGTCGAAAAGACAACGACTGGACGGTCAGTTTTCTCTGTACACGTACAGGCGGCCGATGAGAGTTGTGAAAATCGCTTGGCCGGCCGGGGTGACTGAGCGTAAGTGTCAAGCTTAAGAACTCGCAACGTTTTCGTAGAGCATGGCTAATTTGTTTAAATATTCGGACTGTCGGCCCGGGTTGAAAGTTGCTAGTTCTTAGAGTAGTTGGATAAACTTCTTCTTTTATTACCTAAGTAGTTATGTGGTAGTTTTGAAAGCGACCTCATATGTAATTAGAGAAAATGAGACGTATAGCCTGTTGTAATATACTAGAGACATCGCGCATGCTAGCAGAACAATTGTTTAGAAACAAATTGTGCTACTAATTAAGTGCTTAGTATTACTCCTTCAATTCTGAATGTTCACCATATAAAGTCATCTGCGAAATGCTGTATTTTTGAGACAGTAGACGAGGAAGAGATACCAAAGCATTAAATTAGCACTTACTGTTGTACCTACCTTTTGTTATTCTCTCTGCCGTGTCTTGCTCAGAGTAGCAGGACTAATTGTAAATGTCCTAATGAATTCCTCGAGTCATTCGGTGCAATGTTCTATTAAGTTGCCTTAGAGCTAGCAGGATCGGGGATGTAATTTGTGAATGAGAGGAGAAGTTGTAACTATACATCATCCACCTTCTTATATTCTGCTCATCTTCCGTACCCTTAAAGCTGTATCAGTTGGAGTACTCACAGTAGGATCTAATATCTAGCAGGGGAAGGAAATAAATTTGTAATTGGTAGTTAATTACACACCATCCACCTGCTTATATTCCGTTATTGTTAGTAGTTAGTGGTATGCACACCAGGATCTAACAATGTCTCTTAAAGGAGGGGGAAAAAATGGTCAATTTTTTTAATCTAAATTACGCCCATATTCCGCTCCCATATATATCTGTTATATATCAGTTGGAGAGTACTCAGACCGTTCTTGAGATATTACGGTTTGTCAGAATTTTTGGTCGAAATTTCAAACGGTAATATCTCGAGAATGGTGCGTCGTAGATATGCCTTCTGACCGCTCGTTGGAAAAGTCTCGACCAGCGCTATCGATTGGTGCTGTCAGAATTTCGACAAAAAATTCAAAGGGCTGTAACTTTTGATCTAGTAGCCCGATCTTGGAACTGTTTGAAATTATGGATTCTACAGGCCACATTCTATAAGAAAATATGTTTTTTCCGGTCGATCTGAGACAATTTTTTTTTCGGGGCTCAAAAAAAGGCAGTGTATATGAGTAGAGTCTAGCAGCCGGAGTACGCATTTGATTCTTGACGAGATGCCCTTCCCTCGATAATACCTGTAGCTTAGGTGTCGTACATTGAGATTCCGAAGGTACCATCTCTAAAAGAAGGGCCGTACAAATTTGTACTGTAGGAAACCATCTAGTCCAGAGAGCGCCATGTAAGGGGTAGGTACTGTAAATTTACTTGATTTGTATAAAAATAACGATCGGTTCGCTTTAAGAAATTTTTTGACATTAAAGCCTGTATGTGTTCAGTATGAAACCCCTTAAAAAGGGCAGAAAAAGAACAAAGACAGATTATGCTGAAAGACACAAAATGAATGACCCAAAAAGGCACCGTGCGAAAGGTGATTTTTAGAAGGTCCGTGCACAAATTAATATAACACACGGGTAGGACCGCCATTTTGGGGCCAAATAAAAGATTGTAGGGTATTTTTAAATTGATGACGCGCGCCGAACTTCACCCTCTTGATCAACCTCGTTTCTCGCGCTTAACAATTACCCAATTACCATACAATAAATTGCCAATGGTAATTAGTCCTATATAAGCGTGGACAAATTGCCGCGAGTCCGATTCGGCCGTGTAGAAATGGAACAGATATTGACCTCCCATATTTTCCCTAACGACGACAATGTAAAAGTCGCCGACGAGGGAAACTCGGAGATTCAGCAGTTCTATGCGGGCGGCACCGTTTTCGTAACAGGCGCGACTGGGTTCTTGGGTAAGCTGCTGGTCGAGAAGCTGCTGAGGACGTGCCGTGGCGTTCGCAGGATTTACGTTCTGGTGCGGTCGAAAAAGGAGCTGAGCGAGGAGGAGCGTATCGTTAAGCTGTTCGACGAGCCGGTAAGTTTCGGGACGAGTGCTGTGAGTGATGGGGTTTCGTTGCAGGTATTCGACGAAATCAAGCGGAACTACAGGGACGCGTTCGAGAAGGTGCGGGTGCTCCCCGGAGACATGCTCCTGCCGAATTTGGGCATGAGCGAGGCCGATCGGGAGATCTTGCGTCAGGAGGTGAACTTCATCTTTCATGTCGGGGCCACGGTACGTTTCGATGAGAACCTCAGGGTGTCGACCTACATCAACGTGAGGGCTACGTGGGACTTGCTAAGGTTAGCCCAGCAGGCTCCAAATCTAAGGGTGTTCATTCACGTTTCGACCGCGTTTATCGTCCCGATGTTGCAACACACACAAGAGAAGAGGTACGAGCCTAAAATTAGCGCGGAAAACTTGATTCACCTTGTCGAGACCATGGAACCGGAGCAGCTGGACAAGATTACGCCAGGGTAAGTACCCAGCTGCCGAAACCTCTTGGGTACTTTAACTTTTGGAATGCCTAGTCTTATAGGCGAATGGCCGAACACGTACACGTTCACGAAGGTGATCGCTGAAGACGTGATCATCCGTAAGGCAGAAGGTTTGCGTTACGCGATCGTGCGACCATCTCTTGGTACGTTTCCAAGTCACGGTACCACATTCCAACGTTAGTTACCTACTTTTAGTGATTTCAACGTCAAGGGAACCCGTGCCCGGTTGGGTCGATAACTTCATGGGAATCACTGGTTTAGTAATCGGTTTAGAATTGGGATTACTGCACGTTGCTATGGGAAATTACTATCGGGTGGTGGACGCCGTCCCCGCCGATTACGTGATCAACAACACATTAGCGGTGGGTTGGTACACCGAAGTGAAAGGGTAAGGCATTTCATGGAAAACTTGGTGCTAAAGTGGCAATTTTAGAATTGACAGCATCTACAATTACGTCAGCTCAGTTCAAAAACCCCTAACCGCTGGTAGGTTCCAGTTCAAAAAGTGCAGGATCACGTCAGGTTTCTTACCTTCCAGATCTGGGCGATAGGTTAATCCAAAAAAGCATGGCGAATTGTCCTACAATACACCAGTTTTGGCACAAGTTTAAGATAGTTACTCAAAGTAAGCTCACTTTCGCAATGGCCCATTTCCTTTTCCACGTACTAATCGGGTACATTGTCGACTTCATCAACGTGGTGAACGGGAAGAAGCCTTTGTAAGTTCAATCTGCACCGGACATCTGCAAAACACCTAACGCCGTCCCATTTCAGTGCAACCAAAAAAATTAAACGGGCGAAAGTTCGCGTAGATATGGTCAACTATTTCGTGCAAAAGGAAGCGACCTTCAGCAATAATAATACCCAACTCGTTTGGAAAACTTTGACCTCAAAGGACAAACAGTTGTTCTTCTTTGACATGGGAAGTCACAGTTGGGAGGACTACTCCGTTACGTACGGCCCAGGTTTGAGGGTGTACCTGCTCAAGGATCCCATGGAAACGATACCGAAAGCGAAGAGGCGACAGCTGAAGCTGAAAGTCGTCCATTACACGCTAGCTTCCGTACTAATACTGATTATATACTTCCTCCTAAGATTCTTGCTCAGTAAATTACTTTTCTAATTGAAAAATGTTGTATTTATATCGCCAGCTGGCAAACCTACTATGATTTAACCTCTACAGTTTGTTTTTCCCTTCAGACATTTTGTTAGATTCGCAAGTTTTCGTATTTAAGAAAAGGACACATCTGGTCGTTTGCGATAAGAAATTTTATTGATAGACAAAATCTAATTAACGAACGTGTTTTGGGGCCATTGCGCGTTTCATATCGGAGGAGCGTGTACATTTCGTTACGCTATATTTTCGGGCAGTCAGCCCTATTTGATTTATTAAAGACGCAGCGCGTGAGGTGGTGTAAGAAGTTTAACCCATGTTGTCCAATTGCGGAAAAAGCTCAGAAGCCGTCACCATTTGCGTGGTATGTTAAGGGCGCCTAGTATAGCAAACCTTGCACGACCAGAAGTAGTCATATAAAGGGGTCCGTTAACTTGGCCCCCCCCCCCCCCACTGAGAGATTTCATAGTCGTATTATTTTGAAATGAATGCGCTCATATGCGCCACCGATAATAACTCTTGCGCCATTATCGTTTTTTAGAAATCCGAAAAAACATTTGGGGGGGGCCAAGTGAACGTAGCCCCCCCCCGTACGTATTTTGTCCCTTGTAACTAGGTCACCTGATACATTTGGTTATGCGCTCAATTGCGCCACTTGAATTAAAGCTAGCGCCATTACGGTTAAGCCATAAAAAATTTTTAAAAAGTGGGGGGGGGCTAACTTAACGTTTTCAAAAGTTACGTTTTTTAACATGTTTTTTCTACTACATCGTACCTTTCATCATGCGCTAAAATGCGCCGTAAACAAAAATCTTGGCGCCATTATAGTGTTTCAGAAACACTATACAGGGTGTTTTTTTGGGAGCATAGTTAAACGATTCTGGGAAAGTAAAATAGGTAGGTTTTTAAAAATTTGTATTTTGGAGTTACTCCGAAGGCCGAATCGATGTAAAATATTTTCAAAATGGACGCACTTCCGGAAATAACTTTTGAAAACGCTACGTTAGACCCTCCACTTTATGGCTTAACCGTAATGGCGCTAGCTTTAATTCAAGTGGCGCAATTGAGCTCATAACCAGATGTATCAAGTGGCACAAATACCGGTAGCAAAATGCGTTATGGGGGATTCCGTTCACTTGCCCCCCCCCCCAAATATATTTAAGGATAACCAAAAAACAATAATGGCGCAAAGATATCTTTTTACGGCGCATTTCAGCGCATACCTGAGAGTACAATTTCGTATGAAAAGATGTTTAAAAAAAGTAACTTTTAAAAACGTTAAGTTGGCCCCCCCCCCACTTTTTGAAAATTTGTCACGGCTTAACCGTAATGGCGCTAGCTTTAATTCAAGTGGCGCAATTGAGCGCATAACCAAATGTATCAGGTGACCTAGTTACAAGGGACAAAATACGTACTGGGGGGGGGCTACGTTCACTTGCCCCCCCCCCAGATGTTTTTTCGGATTTCTAAAAAACGATAATGGCGCAAGAGTTATTATCGGTGGCGCATATGAGCGCATAACGAGCGCATTCATTTCAAAATAATACGACTATCAAATCTCTCAGTGGGGGGCCAAGTTAACGGACTCCATATAAAGGCCGAACCTGGACCGTTCAAAGTCGCTCGTACCCTGCCGGTGACTTTGGCAAGTAGGTAGGTCAAGGTGATGTTCAAAAATCGCGTGCCACGTGAATGTGACCTTGAATGCCAAGTTGAAGATCAAGAACATTCACTTTCAAGGACATTAAAGGTCAATGATCCCATTTTTGTAATGTCATCCATTTTTTGCGGTCATATTTTATTTTCAAGGCTCAATATTACCTCATTTTTGTGTGTGTTATGGTGTCATGTTGTATTTTCTGTCATATTCTATTTTGTAGGTCCTCTTTTTTTCCTAGGTAAAATTTCAATTTCAAAAGAAAGGCGACGACTGACTGGGTACGCAGACGCTTTCTATCCTAATACTGTACAGTTTATTTAACGATCGAATGGGATCATTGACCTTGGACGACCTTAAAAGTAAATGTTGACCGTTGATCTCTGGTGACCTTGAAAATGGAATGTAACACAAAAATGTGGTCACTGATTTTGGATGACATTAGAAATTGATTGATTTAAATATGTGGAAGTTATCGAATTTCCCAACTATAGGCTTGAATATCCCGCACGAGGGACAAGTTACAAGTCTCAGGGGTGGGACCCTGCTAACAAAAACTCTTCTTCTCTACTTTCCACACATTTTGTTGTAACGGTGAGTTTGCCCCCCGAGGTCACGCAATTTTCCCACGAAGGGAATATTTCCTAGTGGATTTAGTCTGTGGAATCCAAGAATTAGTGACCTCCACACTAAGAGTTAGTGATATACAGAGAAGAGCAATGGCAAAACTAGAAAAAAAAGTAGGGAAAAAGAGAGGTTACGAAACTGTGTAACTATAAAGAGAGTGGATATTGACCAAGGAAAAAAGGGGAAAAAAGGGAAACGGAAATGCAATAATAGCATGAAGAATTAAGAGGGGAATTATGAGGAGTAAGGAAAACTTGAAAGGGGGTCAAGTTATGCATCCATGCCATAGGTCGTCAAAGTTAAATATTCACCTAAAACATAAAAAAGGTTTGTGCAAGTAATCGATACTTGTCCATTAGTTATTCGTTTCCCATAAATTAACGTTTAATAATTATTCATAGCGTCAATTGCACATAAATAATGTAATTGGATTACTTCGATATTTACACCTTGTATAATGTATGCCGACATTTACATTCGGAACCATAACGTTTGAATTTTCGTGTAGATAATGGGGTGAGCTGATATATATAGTTCAAAGGGCTGTAACTTTTGATCTAGTAGTCCAATCTTGGAACTGTTTGAAATTATGGATTCTACGGGCCAAACTCTATAAGGAAATTTTTTTTCCGGTATATCTCAGACAATTTTTTTTCCGGCCTCCAAAAAAGGCAGTGTATTACCTTCCTTTTTTACCAAAAATCGACGGCTCCAAAATTTCTCGGGAAAACACTTTTTCTCACTAATTTTAGTGCGTAGAATCCAAAACGATTCGTACTTTTTCGATCAGACCTCTCAATCAAAAGTTATACACTGCATTCTTTTGAGGCTCGAAAAAAAAATTGTCTCAGATCGACCCGGAAAAAACATTTTCTTATAGAATGTGGCTTGTAGAATCCGTAATTTCAAACAGTTCCAAGATTGGGCTACTAGTTCAAAAGTTACAGCCCTTTGAATTTTTTTTCGAAATTGGTTTCTAGTCTATAACTTTTGACTGAGAAGTCTGATCGAAAAAGTACGAATTGTTTTGGATTCTACACACCAAAATTAATAAGAAAAAGTGTTTTCCCGAGAAATTTTGGTGCAGTCGATTTTTGGTAAAAAAGGAAGGTTATACACTGCCTTTTTTTGAGGCCCTCAAAAAAAATTCTCAGATCGACCCGGAAAAAAATTTTCTTATAGAATGTGGCCTGTAGAATCCATAATTTCAAACAGTTCCAAGATTGGGCTACTAGTTCAAAAGTTAGAGCCCTTTGAATTTTCTTTCCCAAAAATGTCAGACAGCACTGCTACTTTTTTTATTTGGTTATACGCTTATTGTACTATGGTTATACGCATACTGGTAGTAGCCATCACATGAACCACCTCCAGCACGTGGTGGCAGCGCGTGTAAACAAAAAAGTCTAACCTCAAACCTGTCCTAGTGTCAGTTTTTACTTTTTAGAAATGTCCCATGCAGAGGAAGTTCTTATAACCTCTTGCAAGACGTCATTGCAAGTATGGAGCTCCCAAGGATCGGGATCCATGAACAGCATACACACCTACAAAAACAATGGAGAAATCGTACCCAACTCCCTAAACCTAATTAATAATCGGCTCGTAACGACAGCCCACCACGGCAAACCCCTGTTACACATTTGGCCAATAAACAGCCCGGACGAGATCAAAAACCCGAGGTTCGTCTTGCCGGGTCCGGCCAACGTTTACAAAGTGACACCGGATGGTCACTACCTGGTGGCGGGTATCAACCGAACTCTGTACATCTGGCAAATATCGTCGGGAACTCTACTGACCGCCCAGGAAATCCACCTCTGCCCGATCACGTGCATCGCAATTTCGCTGAACTCGACCCACGTACTAGTCGGCGCGGCCAACGGATGTGTGCTCGTCTACAACTTCGTCCACCTCATCTCCGTCGAGGACGTGCACTATGCCCAAAAGGAGCTTGGCAAAGTGAAACCGTTGCACAACCTCCTCCACCACACCAACGCCGTAACGGACATTCAAGTCGAGCTCGTCAACGTAAACCCACGATTTGTAACGTCCTCCCTCGACAACAGCTGCTTTATTTACGACCTCCGCACCGGCCAACCGCGCCTGCACATCGTCTGCGACGAGCCGATAACCTCAACGACCGTCGACGCCGTCTTCTGGAACGTCTACTTCGGCCACGCGGCCGGCGACATCGTTCAGTTCTCCGTTTCGGGCTCGACGAGCGGATTGGTGCACTTCACCGCTCCCGCCGCTCATCTGCGTTTCGCCGGTCACAGCGGTCGCATCAACTGCGTGGACCTGAACAGAACGAACGAGCTGCTCGTGTCGGGCTCCGACGATTCGTGCGTGATCGTCTGGAACATTGAGAGCAAGCAGATTTTGAACAGGCTCGAGTTGAAGACGCCGATCACCAACGTTAAATTTCTCCTGAATACGAACACGTTCGATCCTCACTATCAGCCGAGGTACATAGTGAAAGAACTGCAGCGTACGTTGGAAGGCAACGCTTATAAGTCTTTCGAGTGCGAGGTGTATCAGGATTCGAGTTTCGTATGTGAGAGTGACGATGCCCGTTGGGAAGAGATAGACTCTTTGAGGAAGCGCCTTCATTTAGTCTCGCGTGTCAATCACTGTTTAGTAAAGAGGCTTAAATCTGGAACGATGTAATTTGTTGCTAATAAAACGTCATTTCTTGTTAAAAATATTTGAGGTTATGTCAAAGGATCATTTGTTTATTATGAAGTTAGCTGTTAATTCTCCAGTGGCGTACGGTTAGTTGCTATATGTACAGGGTGATGCCTAGCGCAACAGCATAGGGATTTCAATGGTAATTTCTTTATAATCAATTGCAATGTAATTTATTTTGACTTAAATTCCCGAGATTTTACAATCAATAATAATTGCGATCAATATTAAACTAACTTTTCACAGTTTGAGTGTTGTATTTTACGTTCCTTTCCTACTGTGCTTCAGGTCAAAGCGTTGTCTAAAACTTGTTTGATCACGTGCCACTTTTCAAATTAAAGCGGGTTCTTGTTTAGTTTTAGAGGGAATAGTCATTCGGATGGCCATTTTTAAACGTTGCCGGGTTAACTTTATTTCCGTGTTCTTGTAATGTGAAGTTAGCGTAGACATGTTGAAATGCATAATTTGTCATTTTTTAAGAGAATAGTAGGTTGCAGTATGATATCCCTCTTTTTCTCTCCTGCTCCCTTTCATTTTAATTATTTAACATTTTGTAAACCAATCGAGACCATGCGGGATTATGAGGAATGGTATAAGTTTTACTTTCCTTTATTGCAAAAATATAAAAATAAAATCTAACAACGTTCAAATACCTTGTACAAATGCGGTAAGTCGGCGATCTGCAACACGGCGGCGTTCTCGGTAAACGTTTTCGGCGGAAGAAAAAAGTCCTTGATGGCCGTATAAAAAACATGCTCAACCACCCATTTCCAACTCTGCGCGTCAGACTCGTACATCTTGGCATAGTACATGCCCGTCTCCCTCGCGAACTGCCTGAAACATTTCTTCTCGTGCTCCCAGTCGACTTCCGTCGCCAATCGTAGGATATACATCGGCAAACATCCCATTTCCGGCAGATGATTGTCTACAAAAAAAAAAGGTTAGCGGCGAACGCACTCGGGCTAATCACCTAGCAGTAACGGTAGACTCTTCAGGTAGCCGAACTCGTCGATGTCGATCGAAAAGTACGCCTTCAGCATGTCGCCTTTTTCGGTCAGGATCTCTTGGACCTTCTCCGCGAGCTCGTCTTTATTCCCGTCCTCCTCCGTCCAACCGGTTTCGGCTAGGTCGAGCGCTAAACGCGCAAGCTCCTTGAGCGGCAACGGGTCGGAAAGGTTGATCGTGCCGAAATTTTGGAAGTTATACATGACCAACTCGTAAAACACCTCCTCCATTATGCGAGTCGTGTCGCATAGGTATAACTTGGTGCCGTGCTGCACGAGCGAGTGTTTCGCGTTGACGCACCCGACGAAGACGTGCTGCGCGAACAACTCCCTTAGCGTCTTGTGACACTGCGACTCGATTTCGTGTCGTAGCTGCAAGACGCTCGTCAATTTGCATTCATTTTGTATTTTAGTGAGCGAGGAGCGCAGACAAATGCTTCGGTTTAACGCGTTTTCGAAATCTGTGGCCTTCTCCAAGAAGTGTTCGTTGTCCCGCTTGAAGGCGGTTTCGTAGTTTTCGCTTCGGTTTAAATCGGAAGGGACGAAAAACTTATCCAGTTTCTGTTCGGCTGCATCCGTTCGCACCAAGTCCTTGTCGTACGTTCTGATCTGGCCCGTTTCTTTCGTATCGGAAACCGCCCCCGGAAGCTTAGTTTGCACGAAGAACACGCGCGAATTGTTCGAACCGAGAAGCTTCGTTTCGATGGCGGACGTGAGCGATTCGATGATCTGGTCCTCGCTCAGAAAGTGAACCTCGTGCTTGGTGGGGTGGACGTTAACGTCGATGGTGCGCGGGTCCAGCTCGAGGCTCAAGTAAACGAAGGGGTGCATGTGTTTCGGAAGGTAAGTCGTGTAGACCTGATCGATGCATTTTTTTAAGCCCGTGCAGTCGACCAATCTGTTGTTGATGAAGAGCAGAAATGTGAACTTTTTGGTCGAGTAGTTCACGTTCGTCATGTATCCGTGCGCTTTGAATTTCAGTTCGTCGTTTTCGACGTTAAAATTGATCAGTTCGCGCGCGATTAAGTTTCCGTAAATCGTTCGTATATTGTCGATCGCGTTCGAATTCGGAGGCGTGCGAATGTCGTTGTTCTCGTTGAACTTTTTCAGACCGAAACCGATCGACGAGTTGTGGACGGCGTACTTGCCGACGACGTCGATAATTCGCTGATACTCCTCGGCGCCGTTCTTCATCGCGGCCCTTCGAACGTTCATGTTGTAGAACAGGTCCTCGACGACGATCTGCGTCCCCTGAACACCTGCGACGGCTTTCGGACTCTCCTGGAGTTTGCCGTCGACGAAAGCGGCCCTGAAATTTTACCATGAGCGTCCGCCGGAAACCGCGCACGTGACCGTACCGGTACGCGCACTTCTCGTTTCCGGTCTTCGATTGTATCGTTAGGTGCGCAATGTGACTGATGCTCGCCAGTGCTTCGCCGCGAAATCCGTAAGTGGCGATCGTGCTCAGGTCTTCGAACTCGCGCAGTTTCGACGTGGTGAACCGTTCGCAGACGATTTCGAAATCCTCTCTTCTGATACCCGACCCGTTATCTTGTATCTGTAAAAGAGACGCGAAATAATGTCGCGCTACCAACACTGGCCCCACGTTGGGCGCCAAATTGTACATCCTCCAATGGTACAGTAGATGATCGTTGTATTTTTCTTTCATTCAATATGCATAAAAATTCCAGTTGGCCGTGCACCTTGAAGACTCAATTGCGTTCAATGAAAAAGGTATGGAATACCCCCCCAGTATACGCAGAGCTGATAGATAGGAAAGTGAACATTGAATTGTTCTTTGATGGGAGGTATTCCATACCCCTCCGGTTTCTATATTCCTTCCCAGGAGCTCTCAAATTATGCTCAGAAAGGGAAAATTGTATAGCCCCCTATAGTACCACAACAGTACTCAGGGTTGAATGTTATGAGGAAGAACATTACACAGGGGGGTCGGGGGGGTGTGAAATACCCCCCAGTATACGCATTCCATACCCCCTAGTCGACGGTCAGTATACGTAGAGCTAACAATAGTTATAGAGAAGTAAACATTGAATAGTTCTATGCTGGGGGCATTCCATCCCCCCCATCCCCCCCCCCCCGCCGGTATACGTAGAGCTAATAATAGTTATAGAGAAGTAAACATTAAATCGTTCTTTGCTGGAGGGTTCTACATTCCTTCCCAGGAGCTCGTGAAGTATGGAATACTCCTCAGGAGGGGACAATTCTATAGCCCCCTATGAAAAACAGACCTTAGAGTTGAATGTGATGAGGAAGACCATAGCACCGGGGGGTCTGAAATACCCCCCCCAATAGGCAGAGCTAATAATAGTTATAGGGAAGTGAACTTTGAATCGTTTGCATACCCTCCCAGACCCCCCGGTTTTTCATTCCTTCCCAAAACGTGTAGTGCACATACTATACAAAAATGAGACCAGTTATTCAAAAAGGTCTATGGCTAGTGTGACATAATCCTTATAACAAGATGCTTATCCTCAATTGATAAGTTACATCACTAGGAAATCGTATTAGATCTACACCTTTTCCACTTTTATTCGAGAAACTATCAAGTTAATTTGAGAAAGTATCAATTGTATTTGAGAATAGTAAAATGTATTTGAGAAAACAACAAATGTAGTTCAGAATAGTGATTTGTATTTGAGAAGGCATCAAATGAATTTGAGAGTAGTAAATTGTATTCAAGAAATGGTAAAATTAAGTATTTGAGAATCAATAACAAAATCACATGTATAACATAGCGTGATGCTGCTGCTGTGGCGGGACTACATACAGTAGCGGAATTATAAAAATTGGATTCTTAATTATAATTCATTAGGAATAATATTACATTCTGAAATACAATAAAATTAAATGATACTTTCTCAAATACAATTGACTATTCTCAAATACATTTGATGTTTTCTCAAATCCAACTGACTATTCTCATCTACTTTGACGTTTTCTCAAATACAAGTAACAATTCTCAAATACAATTTACAACTTCTCGAATAAAAGTGGAAAAGGTGTAGTATGCCAAGCACTACCGTACCGTACTTGGGACCGTAATAATAAAATTGTGAACTACACATTACAATACCCGAACAGAGCGAGAGTTTACCTGAATATATTTCAGTCCGCCTTGTTTGACAGTCACTTGAATGTTGGTCGATTTCGCGTCGATGCTACAAAAGATGGATGGTTTAATATCAAAAGTAAGTTAGTACGAAGGGTACCTGTTTTCGATCATTTCCTTGATCGCATTCACCGGTCGCTGAATCACCTCGCCGGCTGCAATACGATTTATAACGGCCTCCTCGAGTTTCTTTATCTTCGGCGGTTCACCCATTTTTCTGCGTTAGTTTATTACATTGGGCGTTTTTGTTGCATTAACAATTTGAAAAAGTGAGGTTATAAGTTGACAAACAACCATTTATGAATTTTGGCTGTGGGGAAGCTATTATTCCTACTCAGGGTGCAAAATTCATACAGTGGCTCTCTCTGATCAAAATGCAACACGTGTAATTATTTTAGCTGAAGGTTTAAAAAATACGTCCACACTTACTACATTTTGTACTGCCTGCATGAACCATGATTAAAGTCGTCAGCCCTCAAGGTTCGCCCTTGCACACGCCTTTAGACTCACTCTGTATATATTCGTAAAGTTAGGTTAGGAATCTTAAATTTGTTTATTTACAATCGTTGTGTTACTCATATCGCCCTATTCTCCTAACTTTCCGTGTTTAAATGAGTTTGTCGGACCTAGGAAGTAGCTGTTCAACAAACTACAGACTGGAAAATGACCGCAACAACGTCGTCTACAACAATTCGCATTTGGTCGACGTCTTTTACGGGTCGAAGTCCTCCACACAGAAGACTGTCTCCTTCATAATTTCGCAACTGGCAAACGCCATTGTATGCCCGTCACTTCGACTACCTTGTTTTAATCAACGTATCGTTACAGAAGGTAAAGGTGCGCGACGCCTCCGACTACTCCTTCAACTACACCGCCGTGATAGACTGGTCGGCGTTCGACCGTATGCGACACGAGCAACTTCTCGACATCACCTTCGAAGAGTTTCAGCCGCAAATCCTCGACTTGCTCAGTCAGATCACTAAGAAGCAAATGTAAGTGGTAGTGTCCTTGACTCCTTGATGTCCGTTCCATCTGCAATGATTGTTTCGTTCCATGTTTTACTTGGTCTTGCTCTGTGTATCTTTGCACGCGTAAATTATATTATGAGAACATAATAGGCAAAGAGGTGATCGGTCAGAATGTTGGGCAAGAAACATGCACTTTATTTTAACATGTATTTCACATGTATAAGGAGAATATCACAGGTGGGAGTTGGTTGTGCTCCTAATACACACAGAGATTTTAGAGTTCTAGACAAGGAGGTATTTTCCGAATGCAGAAGATATGTCTCTTAATCTGTAACTGTTGTATTGGGAGAATATACTGTGCTAGGAGGTGTTTCTGCTACCAATGCGTTGAGTAGCCAATAGAAAAGTTGTGTTTGGTTACCAGAAGGACGTCTTTTTCCAAACCCAAGAGCTGTTACAAAAATTTTCTTTGTATATCAGGAGGACATAATGTAAGAAAGTGTAATATGCAAGGTATTTTTGCTCCTAATGTATAAATGTAAAATTTTCTGCCTACTAGGAAAACATGAATAGATGAAAAGGTCTGTTTTGAAAGGGAAGGGAAATGTTTCAAGATTTTATTTTCTCTCAAATTGTTACAAAATTTGTTTCCGGAGACTATAATATGTTCTCCTAATAGACTGGAGTATCCTGTAACATTTTTTCCGGCAAGAGAAATGCGTCAACATATTAACTATTGTACTAGAGTAGTAATATATGGCAGATTCTAAATCTCACTAGATGAAAATCCCTAGAAAAGTCACTAGAATTGAGTGGTTCTGAACTGCGGTAGCGAGGCTTGCGCCTTTGCTAACGTCAAGGGGTCGAGGTTTGCGCTCCAGATAAAGTATCGGAGGTTTGCGCCTGTGCTAACGTCAAGGAGTCGAGGTTTGTGCTCGATATAAAGTATCGGAGGTTTGCGTCCGAGCTATTTGGGCCGGAGGTTTGTTGTCAGGTTACGGTGAAGTTTCAAGGTCGTTTAAGGCAATTTTATATAATTTGAGGGAAGTGTTTCTGCCACTAATATGAGATGCGAATGATCTACCAGGAGAACAGGCCATATGAGGTATTTTTTGTAAACGCATTAGAAATTTGTCAAAGTTTCTTAAAGTGAACTTGACGTCATCACCGGTATGCGTATAACCAAAGCGGACCCCCCTAAAGAAGGTATCAATTGTTGGCTTAAGCGGGAAACGGTTTTTCACTTGCCACTGAAAAGTTAATGTGGACACGAGCTATTCAAGGATGCAAAACTGGAAGAAATTATAGGAATAATTTTACGTAATTTGGAAAGTATTTGCAAAATTTGTACACATTTTTGATAAAACGGGTAGCTTATAGAGCATTTAATCGAAACGTTTACGTGAGTCGGTGTCGATGAAAAGTTGTAATCAGACAAGCATTAATTGGTTTTTCGACAAACAGTGTCACGTGCGAGATGAGCGATGCAGGTGTTTTATCAATTTTGGCACGGCTAAGGTTTTGAAGCTATCGATCAGTCGCTGAAAGGCGGCGGGTGCGTTTCTTAGACCGAAAGGCATTCACTTGTATCTATAAAGGCCGAGGGGGGAGATGTACACATTTTAGAATTACAACTTTTTAGGCAAATACGACTCGAAGCCGACGACTCACGATGTAAGCTAATATTCTACGAGAAGTCGCGCTTAAAATCGCTGATATTCCTAACCGTCGACCTTTCGCTGACCAATCAGCGCGAACTCGTCGAGGAGATGACCAATAGCATATCACAACTGAAGGTTTGCCATCCGCCGATTTCGCCGAGATTTTCACGCGGGAAATTTTAGGGTTTCAATAAGAGTGTCAACGCGCAGCTGTCGATGACGAAGAACCAACTGTTCGAGACGGAACTGCTGCTGAAGACGGCCGTCAGCAAGAACAGCGTTCTAGAGAAGCAGTTCTACAAAGATCTCGAGCTCATACTGCAGACGTTCCTGTCGCGTATACGGCACACGGAGACGAACATATCGGTCGAGCTGTCGAAGTTGACGAAGCGACATCACAGGCTCATCGCGAATTTGGAGCTGCTTAAGAAGGAGAACGCGGTCAAGAGCGACGCCCGGAATCAGTTGCTGCAGTCCGTGCAGAATCTTCGGATTGACAATGAGAGGAGCCATAGGTAAAGTACAAACAAAATCGACTTTCCCAATTCGGAAACTTTTAGGAGCGTTACGGAGTTAAAGCACGAAATCGACATTTTACGTATAGGCAAATTGAAGCTCGAGGACAACTGCAAGGACCTACGGACCAGTTTGGCGAGCAGGGAAGCGGACGTTGAAGTATTGCAAAAGCAGATGGTAAACGCCCTTGTATTTAATTAAGGCGCATTAATTTGCAAATGTTAAGGGTGAATTGAGGCGGGACCTACAGGACGCGACCATGATCATAACTCAAAAGACGAAGACGAACGACGAAATCGGCAAGGATCTACTCGAGGCGAACAGGTTACTCGTCAATTTCAACGCGCAGTACGACACGTTGGCGAACGAGGTTTGTGCATTATCACATTTGTGCCCGAGTCACTTTCACCCGATCAAAGTAGGCGGACCAAATCAGGGAAATGCTGACGTGCAAGGATGACGCGATCAAAATGCAGGCCGCCGAGCTCGAGAAGATCGGGCAGGAGTTCGCGAACTATCGCAGCCTCTACAATTCGGACGAGATTTCGAAGTTGCGGGCAGAGCTTCGCGTGGCGAAACAGCGTGCCGACGAGCTGGAGAAGCAAAATCGCGAGGCGATAAAACGTGCGTATGCCGAACGCCGCGTCGTGGCCTAAACTTGTTTTTGCAGTTAACGGACTGCTGACGAAGAAGCTGTCGAATAGCGAGTACGAGGTGCGTAATGCGAATGTGGGAATGTCGAGGAAATTTTAGCGCTTTATACGATTATTTAATTAGATAGACTTTGTATTTATGAAATAAAATGTGTTCAATCGTGTGTATTTTTTACTGCTAGCGACATCTTGTGCCACGGTCGAAAACCGCGATGCGTATCCATTGCCATTTATTACGTATAATTCGGATTAGTGAAGGGGCTGCAAGAGGCTGGAGACGGGAACTTGCAATTAGCAGTAGAATCGATTGAAAAGGAATGGATTTTTTGTAAGAAATGACAGCTCGGGAATTAAGCGAACAAATAACGATTAAAGATGGCCGTTTGCGTTCATAAGACGCTATTTTATAATTTTCTTTAATAAAAATTTAATGATTCGTGGTTAAGCAGAGAGAGACCAGTGCGTATCCATTACCGTTTATCACCTATAATTAGGATCAGTCGCGAGGCTGCATCTTTCCCTCGCATTTAGGAACGGAACGGGCGACTAAAATTAATTAAATGAAAAATTTATTTCGTACAAAATGACTAGTTAATTGTGATTAATAATTAAACAAAGCTTTTGTTCCACCTCCACCGTATCTTACAGTAACAAAACTAGCATAGGAGATCACTTCGTACGCTCGTGCCCGACTTAGTTGATGTTATTATCAAAAAATTAACTGGCTTACGCGAACAGTTATGATATGTCGTTACAGTTTGTATGGTAAACGAGGCCTTCGGAGGTAGCGATGTAGGTCGTGTTGGAATCTGAGTCAGTCTCTGCAATAAAAAATGCTCGTTGGTTAACGGAATATATTAAACAATTTTTGGAAATAGTACAGGAGGCGGTTTCGGGAGCGTCAGGCCTCAATGGAGCCGTCCAGACTAATCAGGGAGCGTTTTAATTCTTCGACAACCACCGCAAACGGCACAAGTGAAATGGTCCCGTTGATGGTCATATGATCTTCCACCACCGCAGTTTGCGTCTCCGTGTTCAGGGAGTTGTTAGGGAAAATTGCCAGCGGTAACACGTGATGCGCGCGTAAGTGCGTTACGCCTCCACTCTGCGAATCTCCCCTCCCTTTGTCCTCTTCGCTCAACTCAATTTTCTCAAGTGCAACTCTGCTTTGATTTTCCTCCTGGCGTAGCACCAGATCGACCTTGACAATATCATCGTCGTTGCTCGTCTCGATCACTTTCAGCTTGGATTCTGCCCCAAACTGCTCAATTTTGGCCTTTTCCTCATCGAGCATAATCTCGATCAAGCTTTGCCCTTCCATCCTCGCAATCACTCGGGCAGTAATTTTAAATAGATCTTCGCGACTCAAAGAACTGCCTCCGAGCAGTTGCTTGGAGACTTTATTTACCGCCCGGGAAACTAGATCAAAATCGGGTCGACTCTTTTGACAGTTGATCGCCATACAAGATTGAGACCGGTGCAGGGAGTGTCCCAAGTACTCTCCCTCGTTAACGCGAGTACCGCCCTCTTCCTTATGTTTCTCGATCAAAACGCAATCGCAGTCGACTAATCCCTTCTTTGTCCACCTCTTAACGGCGTGCGAACGCGCCGATTTTTTGCGTTCGAAATAGTCGGGGTTTTGAATTAGGGATATGCGAGTTTGCGATTCCTTGGGGTACGTGTGGAGGGACGTGCGATGTTTCTTTTTGGGAATTGCGGAATTGAGAACGGTAGAGGCTGGAAAGGGAAAATTGGTTTTATAGGGCAAGAAATCGCACGATTTCCATCCGTTGATGCAACCGCCAGTCATCGGAGTAGCATTTTTTTTGTGTTGTACAGGGTGGCTCAACCAAAATAATACAAATTCGATGGCCATCTTTGACAAATGATCACAGAAGTGTACCAATTTGAGAGAGAGACTAAAACTGGGGGGCATGGAATACTCCCCCAGCCACACGCAGATATAAATTCCAGGAAAGAATATTCCGTGAATCTCTCATGATTCTTCAAAACAACAAAACAGCAGTGTCACAGTCATGTAAGGAATGTAATGGGTTTCACGTCAAAAAGTGCGACTTTTTCCTGACGCCATGACGTGTTGATGCATTAATCGGAGGGAACTAAAGGATTTGTCTTTGACAAGGGAGATGTAGATACCTTTAAATTCCTGCGGAGATTCCGTGTAATTGGCGAGAATGATCGATAAGCACTGCGCCACGCTGGTATTCGGAGCGCAGCAAAGAGCGGGAGTCATCCCGTTGATATCTAACGCTAATACTGACGCACCCTGTTTGATTAAATGTCTAGTTGCGCTGACAAGCCCATTTCGTGCGGCTAAGTGTAGAGGCCTGGAAAATTGGGGACGATTATTTCGCCCTGTGGTACACAATACGTACGTTTTCCTCTCATTATTCACCATGTTCACTACGTTGGCATCGTCGATGTGTTTTAAAAGAAGTAAGGCAGAATGGTTGTGTTTTTTTAAACACGCGAGGTGCAACGCGGTATTTCCGTTATTGTCACACACGGCAATATCACATTTGGAATTTAGAAAAATATCTAGAAAGAACCTTGTGAAGGCGACTCGATTAATGACCCGCCTACAAACCTAAGATCTGAGTTTTCCCGTTCTGGGCGGCCGCGAGCAGGGGCGTCCGCCCGTTTGAATCCTTGCAATCCAGCTCGGCGCCGTTCTCCAGCAAATATTTGGCACATTCGATCTTCCCGTGTAAAGCGGCGATATGCAGCGGCGTTCGATTGTTGGCGTCCTTTAAATTGACAATGTCGCGCCCGTAATGGTCGCACAGCGCTCTCAAGCACTTTTCCCCACCGATCCTAAAAAAATACGCACTGTGTAATCGACGCAGGGAAACTTTAAAGCAACAAACACTGCGCAGTGCACCGGTGAGAATGGATTTCCGATTATCTTCTCATAGAGCTTGTTTTCCAGCAGGAATTCCACACACGCTGATTTGCCTAAAACAATAATTTTGTGTTTTAGCAAAAATGTCAAGCAGCGCCATCTAACTTTCACGTAAAAATGACATACTTTCGAGCCCCCTTTCAAACCTCGGTAAAATACACGATACACTCAAAATTAAGTCATCTTGTTTTTCGAATGGATTTTCGCCAACATTATTTTAATGAGAAATACTTGTTCAAATTATTGTTAGTACACGACTGTCTGCGTGGACATTAGAATGTGACTAGCAGTTTCATTAACCTCACATTACCTCCTAAAATTTACGCGATTATAGTCATATTATTTTTGAAATCAACATTTTATTGAGGACATGAACCTTTTTGAATAGAGCGCACGTTACATACCATTGTAACATGCCCAATGCAGTGCTGTCAGATCTTGATTATCCAAAGCAGTCGCCTCGGATAATTTCATCTGTTTAATAATCATCTTCATGGCGAACAGGTTACCGCAAGCCGCTGAGAGGTGCAAGACCGTCTTACCGTGAATATCGACTAAGTTCACCTTAGCGCCGTGCGCTATAAGTATCTGAACGGCGTTACTTCTATTTTTCAAATTGCCGACCTAGAACCCCCGCCATTAAAAGTTAACCAATCGCGTTGCGACTTACCGCCCGAAACAAGGGCGAGTGTTTGTCCACGTCGACTTTGTTCGGATCGGCGTTGCACTTGAGTAGCGTTTTGGCGCATACGTTGTTACCCTGAGAAACGGCCAACATCAGCGCGGTCCTCTGCAAACTATCGACAAATTGCACAGTTCAAGGGCAGAAAGGGCACTTACCGATCGGGTAAGTCGGCCACGTTCTTGTCCTCCGCGTTATCCAGAAGTAAAGCGAGCGAATGTAGATGGCGCTTTTGCGCGCTGTAGTGTATCGGGCTCATTTTGTGTATGTCGTCGCACATGGCGACTTGTGCGCCGTAACGCAGCAGCATTTGAATGCAATTGGTGTGCCCCCACCTAGACGAAAGCAACAGGGGCGTCAGCCCGTCCTCCGTCACGATGTTAACGTGGTGAAAGTACGGCAAAAGCAATTGCAGAATGTCGTGATTTCCCTTGTGAGCCTAGAGCAAGGAGTCAACCGTAGTTCCACGACCCGAACAACTTACGGCGATGTGCAACGGCGTGGTCTGCGGAACACCAGGTCCGTACAGCGCCACGTTATTCCCAACGGCGGCCAACAGCGACTTTAGTGCGGTCGAGTTATTGCCGGCGACGGCGTAGTGTATCGGCGTGAAACCTTTCAGATCTTGTAGTTTCGGATCGGCCTTGTGCTGCAGTAGGTAATCAACGCATCTATGAAAAAATCCTACTGTAAGGCTGTATTAGAAACGTAGCTGAAAGCCTGAACCTAGCCCCCACTCCGAGCACCACAAAACAAATCTGCCGCCTATTAGTTAAGCCCAGTCTCCATATCAGGGTTTGACCAATTTGTCTCAGAATCAATACGACCCTAAAAGCGTTACGGGCGACAGTCTGTCGGGCGTTAGCGAGCGATAATACTATCTTAATGGGTTTTACGTGACCAAAAACACCGTACGGAGACTTAGATGTGCCTAGTGCCCTAGTGTAGTTTCTGGATATGATCAAAAATCACTAGCTTTCAGCCACGAAATAACCTTGATCGTACACCCGAGTACTTACTCTCCCCACAGATCATAGGCCGACGCCAGGTGCAGAGCGCTGCATCCCTCAACGTCGCACGAATTTACCGCGCTCCCTAAACCGACGAGCGTAAAAACGCACTGGTAGTGACCTTTAACCGCCGCATAGTGCAACGGTAATCGGCCGACCTTGTCCGTTATGTTGTAAGCGGCCCCGTTACTTACAAGTAAGTCCATACACTCCGGCGATCTAGAAGCGAAAGTGAGCGAATGGGTTATTAAACGATGTTTAACTTACCCGATATACGCGGCGTAATGCAGGGCGGTTTTCCCCGAATCGTCGGTCGTGTTCAAGTCGACGCCCTGTATCTGCAACAGTTTGCGACAGCACTCGATATATCCCGACATGCAGCTCATATGCAAGGGCGTTCGGCCTTCGTAGCCTTTCCGAAGTGGATCGGCGCCGAACGATAGTAACGTGTTCGCGAGCAAATCGTGACCGTACCGCGCGGCGATATGCAGCGGCGTGCAGCCGTTCTTGTCGACGCAATCGACGATGGCCCCTTTGTCAATTAAGGTTTTACTCCGCGTGAAGCGGCCATGAATCGCCGTCATATGCAGCGGCGTTCGTCCGTCGAAGCTCTGCATGTTGATGTTCACCTGTTTTTCGACCAGGTAGTTGAGGCAATCGACGCCCTGCGAGCTCGCCGCCGCGATGTGCAGCGGCGTCCGACCGCGGTGATTGGTTGCCTCGATGTTGGCGCCGCACGATATCAAGACCTCGCAAATGTCCGGATGACCGTTCAGACAGGCCATGTGCAACGGCGTGTTGCCGTACGCGTTCTTCGCGTCCACTTGCGCGCCCTCGCTTATCAGCAGCCGGCAGGTGCCGACTACGCCGCAAGCCGCCGCGAGGTGCAAGGGCGTACATTGGTTGCGATCCTTCGCGTTAATGTCGCCTCCTGCACGCAGTAAAAGCTGAACGGCGTCCAGATTATCAGTGCAAGCGGCGAAATGGAGTGGTCGATTAAATCTTGTGTCACACGGGTTCACAAGGCAACCTATAACAATCATTAAATGTGAACTTCATGCGCATGCACGCTCAACATTTCGCGAAAATTGTTACACAACCAAACAATTGGTTCAGCGCATGCGTTTTGCTACAACCGGACGGACCAGCAACAATAACAAACAGTATTATATAAATTGTGTAGGAAGAAGTGTGCGCATGCGCAGAAAGACGTCATTATTAACATAAAGGATTAGCATCCGCATGCGCAGTACAACTTTCTGCGTTCTGACATTTTAATCAACCTTGAGAATTACGTATACGCATGCGCAGGGTCAACTTTTTTAAAATGTCGGGGTATTTTGTAGAGATTATTCTGAAATTTCACAAAAGGCTCTGCTCGGCTAGCTCCGATGTCATAAAAAATGCGCGCACGAGCAAAACCAGCCTTCTTGATTGTGATGCTTACCTAGCGCACGTGCGCGCATGCGCAAAAGGACCTTTGTTCCACGCAATTGAATTTGAAATATTGTCTATTCCACTACTATTGCCAGACCCTGTATATTTAACCTTTTCACATTATGAAATACGAGTCCATATTATTGGTCTCAATGTATTTAATAGTGATCATGCAATAATCCAATAGCCGCCAGGGAGAATTTTTAACAGTAAGCAAAGATGAAACGATTAGATTTGTTCACGGCCACCAGTTGGCGCTATTTGCCTAGACAAATGAGGTTCTACATGCCCGCCCTACCTTTCGTTATAAGCAATCCGATAATATTGGGCTTGCCATTCCTCGCCGCGTTATGCATGGCGGTACGTTCAAATTGATCGACCGCATTTATATCGGCCACGCTGGCGGTATGATTCAGGAGACATTCGCAGCACTCGTACGAGTTGCTGGCGACCGCCACATGCAGTGGAGTCTGCCCGTGTCTGTTCTTGGCGAACACGGTAGCCTGCTGATCGATTAGGAGCTGTACCATCAACTGAAATTAACGTGAATGTTAAAGTGTACGCTCGCACGAAACGCTTACCGGCGAATCGCCGCAGCAGGCCAAATGCAACGGCGTATTAAACCAGAAATCCTTGCAGTTGACGCGAGCGCCATTCTTGATCAGCAGCTCGGCGATCTCGGGATCGCCCACGAAGGCGGCGGCGTGCAGGGGCGTTCGCATGTCCTTATCTTTGCAATTCACGTCGACCGGACATTCTAGCACCGACCGAACGGAGTCAAGCTCACTCGAGAAGATCGCCTGTACGAGAATGGGCTAAAATTGTACGATTAAAATGGATTAATCACACAAAATGATAAGGAAACCTGCTGATCTAATTTTGCTTCGCTAAAATTTCTGGACGAAGTACGAAAACGTTGCATTTTGACTCGAAAAGAAATGGAGAAACGAGTAACTTAAAATAAATAATTTAATTCGACGCTAATGCATTGTTTTAAATAAATAGAAAATTTGTTTAAAGTTTCTAAAGAAAAGTCAAAAAGATTGAACTTTGTTTACTAAACTAAACACAAAATTCCCTAGAATTTTAAAAATTCCCCAACATTCTACCCTATGTACAGGGCGTTTCAAATTACATCTTACAGTGGTGCTTTCAATTATTATTACTCCATAATGGCAATTGTGCAATTTTTACGGTCTTTTTTATTTATCTTTATTTAGCGTAAGCTATATGCACATGACGAACATGAGATAAACTTTTACAAATAATTTCCAGATGAATAAATCTAGTCTTTTAACACGTAATTTAAATGTACAATTACCAAAACAAATTAAAACATTAATTCTGATACAAAACACTGACCTCGAAATCAAATAATATATCTAACACAGGGTGGCCCATCACAACACGTCCGTCTGTCGCAGTTTACACAACACTTCTAAAATGACGAATTAAACAGTCAACAAAAAATAATCAAACCTCAAATTACTACTTAAATTAAGTAAAGTAAGTTCACTTACCTATTAACTGAAGGGAATTATTGTGCAACCAAAAGATTTTAAAACCTACAGCCTACAGGCGTTTTCATTGCATAAATTGAAGTCGTGTTTGGTCAAGGACAGAGTAATTAAACGCACTGAGTTATTTTTCGCTACAAAAAATTCAGTAAATTGAAAAATAAGCGGAAATGACGTCAAGTTGTAAGATGTCAAATCGCAGAAAGTATGAGCTGACAGGTTTTGTACCTGTCAATAGACATTTGCGATCGGTCAATCGACGCTTACTATCTGTGAATCGACACAACACCGTTTTTAACCACCGATCAGCAATTTAGCAGGTTTGTAACCGATCCCATGGTGATATTTAAATTATTGTTCCAGATCCCGGAAGTAACAATGGACATTACTGGAATTTCAAATTTAGAAATTTTAACCTGGCTAATTAAGTATGCATAATTACCGGTAGCTAATTAAATATGTTGCAGTAAATGGCGTGTGATCAGGTTGTGTTTAGTGTCAGTGGAAGCGCGCTAAAATATCAAGACGTTTAAGTCATGTTCCAGATTTGTAGCATAGGGAGCCGTGAAATTAAAGAAGTTTTAATTTTCCCGTGCTGATCGGACAAATCGTTTGTAATTAACGTGAAGTTAAAACTTCGGGTGGAAACACCTGAAGAACGAAATGTCAAAAGAGGGTAAGTGGAGGGTCTGGATTACCCACTGCTCTCAGTAAGCGCCCATAATTTAACCCACAGTGAATTCGAAAGTGAGAGTTTCGGAATGGTAACAATCGCCTTCGAAACCTGCAGTAACCTGATACCTCCCTGTAGTATTTTATATTTAGAACACACAATTCAGTTATTTATAAACAAAAAGTCCAATGTTGAAGGAAAAATATCAGAATGGTCGAAATCAGAGTTGACTGTGGTCAAAATAAATTATCATGATGCTGCCACCTAGTGCCCAGTCATCCAAATTACAGATTCAATGTAGCGCCTCCTATTGGCTCGACCCTCAGTTTAGTTTACTAAACTAAACACAAAATTCCCTAGAATTTTAAAAATCCACTAACATTTTACCCTATGTACAGGGCGTTTCAAATTACACCTTACAGTGGTGCTTTCAATTATTATTACTCCATAATGGCAATTGTGCAATTTTTACGGTCTTTTTTATTTATCTTTATTTAGCGTAAGCTATATGCACATGACGAACGAGATTTCCAGGATTTGGAGAGCTTTCAGTTACCCTTGTAACTGTTTTGAGCTTCAGGAGAAAATAACACTGAATCTTTCCTTTTTTCCTGGGGCGTACGATAAAGGACCATCAAATCTTGCTTTCCTGACGAAGATTCCATACTCCACAAACTTCTGGTGACGTTGGATGGCCCCTTTCCAAAAATTATAGTGTAAGTCGTATGGGTATACTATACGGTTGGGAAAGAATGTAGAAGCGGGAGGTTTGGGGGGGTATGGATTTATGGAATAGCCCCAGCGCCCGAACGCTTTGTGATAGGTGCAGGAAAATGAACATATTAAATCTTTGTTTGTTCCTGGGGGGTATGGAATACCCACCGGTGGTACGTTATTCCTCAAAAGTTCAGCCCTAAGGTCTCTCGTGCTAGTGTTTTATATAAACCATCGAATCGGGAATATTCCCAAAAGGCACGTTCCAAACAAATAATCTTCAGTCGTGTATTGCCGCCTTGAAAGTGATGAAGTGTAAATCGACCTTTACTTTCAGTACCAAGTTCTGGTGGAATTTAGTAACTTTTCGCATGTAACAGTTTGCAACACCAACAGTAACAATAGTAATGGCCGACATTTCTAGGTACACAAATGTGTGTACTTCCAAGAATTAATTTAATAACGGTAAAATAATTATTAACCGAGTGAAAAGTGAAATCGTAGTGAATTGCGTTAAAAACAAATCTTAATGTATATTACGTGCCAAAATGTTTCGTTTTTTAAGCGGACGAAAAGATCGAAATTCGCCCAAAAATGGTACCAGGGATTTGAAAGTCTTCACGAAACACTCTCATAACCGAAATTTGATACAGTGCAAAGTGATATTGCTAGATGGGACCGATCTGTCCGTCGATCTTTCGGTAGGTATGGGCGGATTTCGCCCTATTTTCTCACAGTGTATCGATTTCTTCATCGTGTGAACCTCTCTCCAATTGTCTTGCAGAAGAAGGCCGCGGCTGGCGATTTATACGAGCAGGTTTTCTATTCGTTGGACTTGATTGAGAAAGACTACTTCGGTCTGCAATTCACTGATGTTAATCACGTGAAACACTGGCTGGATCCGACGAAACCGATTAAGAAACAGATTAAAAGTAGGTGCGGTGGCGTGTACGCGTTTGAGATTAACGAATTTGTTTCAGTTGGCCCCCCTTACACCTTAAGATTGAAAGTGAAGTTTTATTCATCGGAACCGAACAATTTACGCGAGGAACTGACGAGGTACCAGTTCTTTCTCCAGCTCAAGCAGGACATTTTGGAAGGCAGACTCGAGTGTCCCCAGCAGACGGCCGTCGAGCTGTTCGCCCTTGCGTTGCAATGTAAGCCGTCGATCCGATCGCGTGCCTTATTTTAACTGATGTTTTAGCCGAGCTCGGCGATTACGATGAGACCCAGCATACGGCGGCGACCGTTTCCGAATTCCGCTTCATTCCGAACCAGACGGAGGAAATGGAGATCGAAATCCTGGAAGAGTACAAGAGGTGTGTCGGGTTGACACCGGCGCAGGCGGAGTCGAACTTCCTAAACAAGGTGAAGTGGCTGGAGATGTACGGTGTCGACATGCATACGGTTTTGGTAAGCGGTAACGCTCGCGTTGGGCTTAGTGTAAAGAATAGAATACTGAGACAACCGTGTCGAAATTGTTCTTTTGGTAATGGTGGGCAATTGTTATTAAGGTACCACTACTTACATATAGATGGCAATAGTTTCGTTACACAAACTAGGTGTCCCTTGGAATAAATACAGCGAAATGGACGAGTTAAGTATTATTTATGCAGGGTATATCCCTGGGAGTTCAAAATGTTTCTTTGGGGAACTACAACCCCAAAAGTTTCAAAATATGTGTGCCTTTTTTAATTTTTTTCACAGTAATCTGAAGGCATTCTAACTGAGGGTCGAGCCAATAGGAGGCGCTACATTGAATCTGTAATTTGGATGACTGGGCACTAGGTGGCAGCATCATGATCATTTATTTTGACCACAGTCAACTCTGATTTCGACCATTCTGATATTTTTCCTTCAACATTGGACTTTTTGTTTATAAATAACTGAATTGTGTGTTCTAAATATAAAATACTACAGGGAGGTATCAGGTTACTGCAGATTTCGAAGGCGATTGTTACCATTCCGAAACTCTCACTTTCGAATTCACTGTGGGTTAAATTATGGGCGTTTACTGAGAGCAGTGGGTAATCCAGACCCTCCACTTACCCTCTTTTGACATTTCGTTCTTCAGGTGTTTCCACCCGAAGTTTTAACTTCACGTTAATTACAAACGATTTGTCCGATCAGCACGGGAAAATTAAAACTTCTTTAATTTCACGGCTCCCTCGCATGCTACAAATCTGGAACATGACTTAAACATCCTGATATTTTAGCGCGCTTCCACTGACACTAAACACAACCTGATCACACGCCATTTACTGCAACATATTTAATTAGCTACCGGTAATTATGCCTACTTAATTAGCCAGGTTAAAATTTCTCAATTTGAAATTCCAGTAATGTCCATTGTTACTTCCGGGATCTGGAACAATAATTTAAATATCACCATGGGATCGGTTACAAACCTGCTAAATTGCTGATCGGTGGTTAAAAACGGTGTTGTGTCGATTCACAGATAGTAAGCGTCAATTGACAGATCGCAAATGTCTATTGACAGGTACAAAACCTGTCAGCTCATACTTTCTGCGATTTGACATCTTACAACTTGACGTCATTTGCCGCTTATTTTTCAATTTACTGAATTTTTTGTAGCGAAAAATAACTCAGTGCGTTTAATTACTCTGTCCTTGGCCAAACACGACTTCAATTTATGCAATGAAAACGCCTGTAGGCTGTAGGTTTTAAAATCTTTTGGTTGCACAATAATTCCCTTCAGTTAATAGGTAAGTGAACTTACTTTACTTAATTTAAGTAGTAATTTGAGGTTTGATTCTTTTTGTTGACTGCTTAATTCGTCATTTTAGAAGTGTTGTGTAAACTGCGATAGACGGACGTGTTGTGATGGGCCACCCTGTGTTAGATATATTATTTGATTTCGAGGTCAATGTTTTGTATCAGAATTAATGATGTTTTAATTTGTTTTGGTAATTGTACATTTAAATTACGTGTTAAAAGACATCTGGAAATTATTTGTAAAAGTTTATCTCATGTTTTTCTCGGATCATAGATAAGAAGTTTTCTTATCGCTGTAAAGCTAATTAGTTTCAAGATAAGGACGTGTTATCGCCGAAGTTTAACACAAGTGCAGATTATTTTTGTAAAGGAAGGAGGAGGCAAATTTTCTTCTGTAAAGGTACCTGATGCTTAGCTTAGCTTAGTTTTGATACTTGACTTTAGCCGTAGGTACTTAATCTTGCCCAAAAAGCGCCATCTTATTTTCCTTTTGTCTTCGCAAAGTCGTCTCACTATGATATTTTTTACACTAACCATCGGATCTGCTTAACATCCAACTTGTAGGGAAAGGACGGCATGGAGTACCACCTCGGCCTTACACCGACCGGAATTCTAGTGTTCGAAGGCTCGCAAAAGATCGGCCTATTTTTCTGGCCGAAGATCGGCAAGCTGAACTTCAAGAAGAAGAAGCTCACCCTCGTCGTGGTCGAGGACGACGATCAGGGCCGCGAGCAGGAGCACACCTTCGTCTTTCGTCTCCACAACGAAAAGGCGTGCAAGCACCTGTGGAAGTGCGCCGTCGAGCATCACGGCTTCTTCCGCCTGAAGGCGGCGCCGCGCTCCAACTCGGCGAAGCAGAATTTTTTTCGAATGGGCTCGAGGTTCCGCTACTCGGGCCGGACGGAGTACCAGAGCACGCACCAGGCGAGGGCGCGACGCACCGTTCAGCTGGAGAGGCGGCCGAGTCAGAGGTACGGTCGACGGCAAAGTCACGTCTTAAGGGAGCGACAGCAGAAGGAGGCGTCCAAGGTGGAGGGCGCGGAGGCGGCGAGTCGCTGCTCGACGCGATCCAACGCGACGAACACGACCGACGCTGAGCCCGTTTATTGTAAAATCGCCGAGGATACGAAGTTACCCAAAGGTATGTGTGATTGACATCCTGTATCTCTCTCTCGCTAGGGGGTATTCCAGACGCCCTGGTACTATGTTCTTAGGAGGGGACAACCTGATATCCATTTCTAAAACGCACCATGTGAATCCTGAGGGCAAAAAGTGTTACCG